>NC_064817.1:109864911-109878160 GCF_023721935.1 Panthera uncia | reverse complement strand
GGTGTGGACTTGGGGGTGATGAAGGAGAGAAGGTGATTTTGTGCCCTGTGCGAGTGAACACTCATTCTGCACCACCCAGAGAGCCGTCTCCCTGGGCTCCGCAAACCTTACTGGTATTTCATAAATGTGCATATATGAATGTGCATGTGTCAAGATACACATATGCATGTGTACATCTGTAAATATAAAATGAAATGCATGTACACAAATAGGCATATGTCTTAATAAATAGACACGCAGTATACTTAGAATAAATCCTGAAAGGATAGACACCAAAAGGAATCTCTGGGTGGTTGGCTTATAGAATATTTATAGTTTATTTTTATTTGTACTTTGTCTCTACAGTGAACATATGTGATGATACTAATCATATAATAAAAATAATATAAGCAACTTATTGCTCATATTCTTGTCTTCAAACTGCCTTTTCTGCCCCGGCTCCTACCGTTGCTTGCTCTAGAATGCTCTACCTATTATTTCTTCGTGTTACGATTCTTCACGTTCAAGCTTACGCCACAGCCTCCAGGAAGCCTCTCTTCCGCCCCCCCTCCCCCCCCCGCAGGAACTGCTCACTCCCTACTCTGGGCTTCTGGCAGTGTTCTGTTCATGGGCTATTTTGGATAAATCCCATGATGAACTTTTCACATGCTTGTATTCTAACTCCCCAACTAGATTGTAACCTCCTCAAGGGCCCTTTTCCCAAAACACTGGCTCAGTAAATGCGTTACTTAACCTCAGTGGGTCAGCATAGCTTCCTAGGTTTCTTTAAATGTTCCTTTACTTTGAAACTCCAAACCATACCAAAAGCCCTTAGAATGGCAGCATCATTCCATCTGGATTTAATATTGCTAGTTTAATTTGGGATATAATTTCTACTTTACAGCAGGCCATCTTCCATGTAAAAGTGGCTACACGGTTAAAAGCATGGATTTTAGGGATCTGGGTTCACGTGTGAGTTCCTGTACTTACTCACCGTGCGATCTTGGGCAAATAGTCTTTGTAAGCCTCTCGAAAACGGGAGACAGTTACATTTTTCTCACATGCCTATTTTATTTATTTTTTTGTTCAAAAATTTTTAACTTTATTTATTTATTTATTTATTTATTTATTTATTTATTTATTTATTGTGATAAGTGGGGTGGTGGGAGGGGCGGAGAGAGAATCCCAAGCAGGCTCTACACTGTCGGCACGGAGCCTTGATGTGGGGCTCGAACTCACGAACCATGAGATCATGACCGAGAGTAGGACGCTTGACTGACTGAGCCTGCCGGGCACTCCTCACATGCCTATTTTAAAGATGGAATGAGATTTGTGGAAGACATCAAAGACAGTGCCAGCTACATAGAGTTTGGTCGATGGGGATATTGATCCTACACGACTAAGATAGTAGCGATTTTCACATTGATTATTCGAGTTCAAGGGTTGTTATTAGCAGGCTTGTTGGCCGTAGAAACAAATCTATAGATTCACACATTTGACAGTCACACTCCAGTTTAATGGATTTTAGTTATACTAATTCATGTGTTAATATTTATTGGACTTCCTGTGTTATGCCATAGACACTGCGGATACAGTGGTGAGCAGAATAGATGACGGTCTGTGCCTTCGTGTAGCTGACATTTTGCAAGTTTGCTTTGAAGAAACCGAGCTATCCTTGTACCAGGTGCCCTGCTCCGTGTCGGTCCTATGTCAAACAGTGAAGGACCTGGTGCCTGTCGTGGCCACCGGGGCCCCGGGCAGGCCAGACTGCCAAGGGGGTAGCCTGCAGGGGGTCAGACACAGGTTACTCATCTTCAGTCCAGGGACCGCTAGACGAGAGCTTCCAGAACCTGCCTGGGCATCGGCCTCGCTTCCTGTCACATACGTCCCCCACCGTGAGAATTTGATTCAGGAGAAGCTTAGGAACCTACAGTTTTCAATAAATCTCCTCAGCTGAGTCTCAGGCACAGCCAGTTTAGGGGTTTACTGCTTCGGAGCACTGTTTCTCAAGCTTGCCTGAAGAATCACCTGTAGGGTTTGCTAGCAAAAAACAGGCTGCCTCCTTCCTCCTGATCTGCTAAATCAGAACCTTAGGAAGAGAGCTCGATAATCTAAATTGTAAACAAGTGTCTAGGACCCCTGGAAAGTCGGTGTAAATGCGCACTTGTTGGCCATTGGGGTCCATAGCTTTCAACTCCTTCTCAAAGGGCTCAGTATCTCCAGAACTTTCAAGTGAGTTGGAGCCCTAAGGTCTCGGCCCATCATTGTTCATGAACTGTGTGATGGGGTCGTCCGTTTCCTCCTGGGTTGAATTAAATAACCTCTCACTTCCCCACAGCCCTACTCACCTTGCGTATGCAAACGTTCTGTTTGAGAGCCTCCTTCTTTTTGTTCCGGGCTTCTCTGTCTTATTGGCGGTATCCATTCTTTTCCTCACTGCCTCCTTTGCAGGAGAAACTAAGGAAGGGAGAGGATTTCACAGCCCGGACCCTTCCAGAGAGGGCAGGGCTGGGAGGGAACTTTGGGGGTGCTATTAGAATGGCAGAAGTGAATACTCAAATATTTTGGCCGTTCTGGTGGCTTGAACCTCAGTGGATGTTCATGTGGTGGGCTAAAGGGGGTGAGAATAGGGCTTCTCAGATATCCGTTTGCCAGTCCAGAGCAGGGGGGCAAGAGAGCTCCCCTTCTTGGATGCCACTTTCCCGTCTATATCTGGCAAGAGGTGGGAGTGTGAGGGAGGAGTGTGAGGGTTGAGTCAGGGCTAGGTCCAAGCAGTGTCCCTGTGATTGGTTTATGACCAATCAAGTGCATTGACCTACCACTGTTGGCTACTTTGAGTTATAAATGGTTTTTATTTCCCCTGCTGGAATTGGGGGTTCGGGCTGTATAGAATGACCTGGTTTGTATCACAGGAGCCTTTGGGACTTTGACAGATTTCACCATTTCAGAAACACGCAGCTTTCTCCCTCCACCCCACTGGCCATAAAAGCAACCTTTGAATTTACAGAACAAAGAGCATGTCTTTAAAGGGCAGCATGCCCTAAAAGGGAGGAAAGGAAGTAAGAGAGCCCATCCTCTTTTCTGAGGCCATTGTCTCCAGACGAGCCACAAAACTGAATCCCTGGGAAAATCTTGTATTGATTCTCAGTGCACCGGAGATCTCCCTAGGATCTGAAATTCCTGACAGAAGATAATGAACTTGTTCCCCTGCTTGGAGCCCGAGGCTGAGTTGCTTCGTTTCCGTGGCTGGAGGAGATAAGAGTAGTTAGTTGCCTTACCAACCAAGAGTGAGATTTTCGCCAGGGCGCGGGGCTCCTGACCATACGGTATATAGGTGAATCTCCGTTCATGGAAGCTGTACATATGCAGATTGGACCCAGATGGCGAATGGGAGGTAGTTACAGTATTGAAGGAGCCCCTGTCTTATGAAAAGTTTTTCTTTTCATAGCACCATCTCCGGCGTATCTGAATGTTTCTTTGGGGATCAAGGATTACTTGATTCAAAATAAAGAAGTAAAAGCTAAGCCTGGAGGCCTCTCGTTGAAGCATTTGGGTCTCCCACAGTTCTAAGTTATTGTCCAGAGTGGCCGTGTTTGTTTCCCCGGTTGTTTTTGACAAATTTTATTTCTCTTTATTTCTTTTTTACTGTGGTAGGAGAGCCAACATAAAATTTACCATTTTAATGATTTTTTATTTTTTATTTTTTTTCGGGGGGGGGTGCAAGTGAGCAAGGAGCAGAGAGAGAGGGGGGAGAGAGGGAATCCCACGCAGCCTCCACACTGACAGTGCTTGAGTTAACCCGAGGCGGGGCTCGGACTCACCAACCGTGAGATTATGACCAGAGCCAAAGTCAGATGCTTGAGGGACTGAGCCACCCAGGCGCCCCAGTGATCTTTAAGTGCAGTTCTAGCGCGGCGGTATGTTCTCCAGCCTTCACTACCATTGCTTCACAGGTTCTTAATCAGGGATTATAGTGGCTGGAAGGCACCATAAAAGCCATGTGATCCAACTTTCCCATTGCAGAGAAGAGGGAATCAGGCTCACAGAGAGGCAGGGCCCAGGCCCAGGGTCATAGAGCAGGTTACTGGCAAGGTCGTAGCTTGGTGCATTTCCTCGTAACCACACCGAGAGGCCCCGGGCAGGTGGTCTCCTTTACCCAACTGATAGCAGAATCAGGGATTGGCATACATAATTTAGGATGCTTGCTGACTTTTTTAAAATCAAGTAAGCAATCAATTGTTATGATTTAGAGCCAGAAGGCCCTTCAGACGCCCATCTAGTCCAGATTCCTAATTTAAAATATTGGCTCTATTTGCTATTTCTAAATCCAAATTGAACGACAAAAAAGATGCTAACATTCTAATTTTTAAAATCTGGGCAAATGCTCTCCTCTGAATTCTCTCTTCCAACGACTCCATGGCATCCATGGTTGAAACCAGGTCCTTTGTGGGTGGCTGTTATTAATAAGCTTTCCTTGGGATGTTTACAGTAACTACTGTGACCTAAATAAGATTGCTTGTATTGTTTTTCCCCCACGAAGGCAAGAACATTTTTAAAAAGCATGTTGATCTCCTCTCATTGGACTTACCGTGACCAAAAGAACTGAGGCATTGCATTTTTTTTTTGTATTTATGCATTAAATGAAGAAACTTGCATTAGAAGGAATAGAGTATTTCTATACAAGTTAAACATTTGGGGCCTTTGTATACTGTAACCACTTTTTCTTAGAGTAGAGGTTCAGGACACTCTTCCAAGTATCATTATAGCATGTTCCTTTTTTAGTATTTTATTTCCAGTTGTGGTGAAATACACATAACGTAGAATTTACCATCTTGACAACCATTTTAAAGCCTAAGGTTCAGCGCTGTTAAGTATATTGACATTGTTGTGCAGCCTGTCTCTGGAACTTTCTCATCTCGCAAAACTGAAACCCTGTACTCATTAAACAACACCCCCCACCCCCAACCCTTCCCCCAGCCCCTGGCAGCTGGGGCTTTCTGGTTCTAAGAGTTTGACTAGATACCTCACATTAGCGGAGTCGTACAGTGTTTGTCTTTTTGGGGCTGGCTTATTTCACTTGACATAATGTCCTCAAGGTTCGTCCATGTGGTAGTGTGTGCGCGTCAGAATTTCCTTCCTTTTAAAAGGCTGGATGTTTCAATGCATGTTGTATTAGGACTCTCCAGAGAAACCGAACCTACCTGTCTACATCTATATATGTAGATAGATAGATAGATAAAGATATATATGAGTATTTTTTAAAAATTTTTTTAACGTTTATTTATTGTTGAGAGATGGAGAGACACAGAGCATTAGCAGGGGAGGGGTAGAGAGAGGGGGAGACACAGAATCCGAAGCAGGCTCCAGGCTCCGAGCTGTCGGCACAGAGCCCGACGCGGGGCCCGAACTCACAAACTGCAAGATCGTGACCTGAGCCGCAGTCGGTTGCTCAACCAACTGAACCACCCAGGCGCCCCATATAAGAGAGTATTTATGACAGGAATTGGCTCACGTGGTTACTGAGGCTGAGAAGTCCCATGCTTTGCTGTCTGCAAGCTAGAGAACTGGGAAAGCCGGTGTCATAACTCAGTCCAAGTATGAAGGTGTGGGAACCAGGGGGAAGCCAATGGCGTAACTCCCAGTCTAAGGCCGAAGGCCCGAGGGAGGGGGCTGGCGGAAGTCCCAGAGTTGAAAGGCCTAAGAACTTGGAGCTCCGATATCTTGAGGGCAGGAGAGAGGTCAGGCATCCCAGCTCGAGAGGAGATAGGGAGAAATTGCCCTCCCCATACCTTTTTGTTCTAGCGGGAGCTCTCAACGTAGTGGATGATGCCTGCCCACGTTAGCGAGGGCCATCTTCTTTGCTTGGTCTATTGACTCAAATGGTAATATCCTCCAGAAAACACCATCACAGGCACACCCAGAAATAATGTTTTGCCAGCTCTCTGGGCATCCCTTAGCCCGGTCAGGATGATGCACAAAAGTAACCATCACATATGTGTATACCACGTTTTCTTTATCCAGTCAGCTATTAATGGGCATTGGGGTTGTTTCCAGCTTTTGGTTTTGTGAACAATGCTGCTGTGAACGTGAGTGTTGATTCTTTTATTTTTTTAGTTGATGGGTGAAGTTGTCTTGACATATTCAGTTTGGGGGGTGCCTGGGTGGCTCAGTCGGTTAAGCGTCCGACTTCAGCTCAGGTCATGATTTCATGATTTCATGGGTTCAAGCCCCGCGTCGGGCTCTGTGCCGACAGCTCAGAGCCTGGAGCCTGCTTCGGATCCTGTGTCTCCCTGTCTTTCTGCCCCTCCTCTGCTCACGTTATGTCTCTCTCTCTCTCTCTCTCTCTCTCTCTCTCAAGAATAAATCAACATTAAAAAAATTTTAAAAATTTAACATACTCAGTTTGTCTCTTCAGTCTTTAATCCTAGGTCATCAAGGTAACATGGTGAGTATAGAGAAGGAAGAGCCCAAACCCTCAGGGACCCAGAGAATTGAGGTCTTAATGCAATGATGTGCAGGTTTGAGAACAATGAGAAGAGTGAATAGGGCTTTTCTTGGTCCTCTTAGGTCTATTTATTGTTTATTGTGTTTTCTTGTACAGTGATTTTTTTGTAGAAATAATTTAGTTCCTCTGTGATAGCCTCCAGACCCTTCACCCCTGCATTTGGAGTGGATCGTGTCTTCCTGCGCCCTTTGCAATTTGTTTCCATTTCCCTTTTGCTTTGTATGTCTCTCCCACTATACTGTAAACTTCCTGATGCTATCATTTGTCTCCGGATTCCCCGTCCCTGGGACAGAGCCTGGCCTGCAAAGCAAATGCAATAAATGCTGGTTTGAATAGAAATTTGACTCATTCTGTCATTTGGAAAAGTTTAACTTCCTAGTTGGTCTTGGAACAGTTTGACATTTTTATTTGTTTTCTCTGCTTCTTTTATGTGTGAGACGTGGCTTATGTTCAGGAGCACAAATTAGGTTTAAATATATGGCAATTAAGTTCTTTTCTCAATCCTTTTTGGGGAATGGGAGAAACACTTGCTGAGTACTTGGCATCAGATAGGGGAAATAGCCAAGCCCGGACTTCAGTTTTGATTTGTGTAGGCCCCTCTGATCACCATCGCTGTGCATTCTCCCTCCTCCCAGCCACCTCTGAAGACGGTGTGCGCAGGTGTGGTGTGAACCTTTGTGTTGTGCAGCTAGTGCTGTGAGCGCCGTATTTGTATCAGGGCACGGATTTCCCACGACACCTATTGGCTCCTCAGCCTTGGCTTTCATGCCCCCGCCCCCCACCTTCTGAACGCTTCCTAGCTTCCTAACATCTTTGTACGTTTCCAGAAATAGAAATCTCCCAAAGCGGACTCCGCTTTCTTACAAAGCCCCTAACGGTGTTTTATATGTTCTGTTTCCCGTCGGTGGGCAGAGAGTGTGCAAATGCGTTTACCTCAGGTGATAGGCAACGCTTTAGAAACACACGCCTGGGAACCTGGACACCGTTCATTCAAAGAGCACGAGCCATATGGCAGGCTCGGTGCCAGGCACCCGAGAAACCGATGAGGAAGAGAATCCCTGTTCGGCTCGCGCAGGGCTGATGGCAGGAGAAATAGACAAGGCAGTAGTACCCGGAGCGGGTCGATGGAGAGTTTGGGGAGCTCGCGGGAAAGGCAACTCGCCTCGTTCGGCTGGGAGTCGCCGTGGGAACCTTAACCCGGCACCCGAAGATTGGTAAGGGTTTGCCAGTTGATGAGAAGGTGGAAACGTGTCCCGGACGGTGGGAGCGGCACGCGCAGAGCACGCAGGTTACCTATGCACCCGAAGGAGGCTGAGAATTCGAGAGGAGCGAGCCACTGTGGTCCCAAGGGCAGCGCTTGCGTGTGCTGAATTGTGCCACTCTCACGTCAGCGGACTTTCCATTGATTCCAGTATTTAAGCAGGAATACCAAAAATACCAGTTCTCCATGCGGGTTCCCTCATTGGAAGCAATATGGGAAGAGACAAGCTACTCAGAATTGAAGCAGGTTCAGTGATAAGGTAGTAATGTACATGTGTTAAAAGTAGCTTTTTTTAACGTTGATTTTTGAGAGAGAGAGAGAGAGAGAGAGAGAGAGAGACAGAGACAGAGCACAAGTGGGGGAGGGGCAGAGAGAGACACAGACTCCGAAGCAGGCTCCAGGCTCTGAGCTGTCCGCACAGAGCCCTGCCTGGGGCTCGAACTCACGAACCGCGAGATCACGACCTGAGCCGAAGTCGGACGCTTCACCGACCGAGCCACCCGGGCGCCCCAGTAATGTACATGTTTAAATGCCAGCTGGGAGCAGAACCATGGGACACGATCTTCTTCAGTGAACAAAACTCATTAGATTTTAAGTGGGATCCTGCTTGTTGCTGATGTTCCTTTTTTTCACTGCTAGGACCAAAAAGACTCCTTAAGTCGAATTGATATTTTACAGGTAATATCATTCTCGAGAGCTTGGGGTACAGTCAGGCAGGACACAACTCATTTCTGACTCCAGGTTACATCTGTTGGTTCTCATCTTTTTTTTTTTTTTTTTTAAAGTTTATTTATTTATTTGGAGAGAGACAGAGACAGTGGGAGTGGGACAGGGGCAGAGAGAGCGAGGTAGAGAATCCCAGGCAGGCTCCACACTGTCAGCATGGAGTCTGATGCGGGGGCTCGAACTCACGAACCCGTGAGATCATGTCCCGAGCCAAAACCAAGAGCCCGATGCTTAACCGACTGAGCCACCCAGGCGCCCCTGTTGTCTCTCATCTTTGACTTTAGCAGTGGCATGGAAGTAAATGTGCTTTCACAAATGTTGCCCAGACGCTGCCACATAGAACCTTCAGGACGGTTCCATTCCTATCACTTGTTCGTGCACTGAACACGTCTTGGGCACCAGCTCCATGTCAGGCTTGATTCCAGCTGCCAGTGACACAGAGGCAAACAAACCATAGATGGTCCCCACTCTCACGGGGCTCACAGTCTAGTGGGCAGGTCAGATAAGGAAATAGTCTGTTGGGATAAACACAGTGTGAGCCCTGCGGTAATAGAAGCTTAGGACCCTGTGCGAGGCCACAGGAGGGCAGGGAACTCAGCTCTGAAGGGTCCGGGGAGGCTTCCGGAGGGAAGGGTATTTAACTGAGATCAGAAAAGTGAGTTCAGAGCTGGGCAAGCAAAGAGGAGGGGGAAGAGCATTTCTAGCATTTCCATAACACCACATTTGAAGACAAATGTGAGGAGTAGAAGGAAGAAGGAGCAAGGGAGAAGGAGAGAGATTGCAAATATAAGTCTAATTGTGGATAATTGAATCGCACTCGTTGTGATTGGAGACGCACGAGGCACGCCTGCCTCTGGTAGGCAGGGGCCACCGCACCTGGGCATTGAGGGCTTTGTCAGGGTGAGGGGCTTGAATTTCATGTTACGTGCATTTGGGAAGCCTTTAGAGGGGGTTGTACGGTGGGGAGCCCCGTGCTCTGGTGTACATTTTACAAAGTCCTGTGTAGCAGGGATGAAGGTCAGCGTCTTCAGATTTGAGCGCACAGTTCAGGGGTTGGAGGATATTGAGTTCAATGCTAATAATCACAGGAGTGGCGCGTTTATATCTCAGTTAAGGGGGAGAGAAGAGCCGAGAATCATGACCGTCATGTTTCTGGAACTCCGTTCCACCTCTAGCACTTACACGCCGTGTGACCCGGCAGTACCTCCTCTCCTCTCCGCGTCTCCTTCTATGCATCTCCCAAGTCGCCCCGGTGTGATGGCAGACGGTTTCATTGCAGAAATGAATATTAGGAGATATTAGGGTTATTATCATACCGGGGTGACTTAGGAGATTATCATTGGTGACTGATAATAACTCTGGTATCAGTCGCTTCTAAAGGATACAACAGATCCTCAGTAAGTATTGGTCAAACAAATGAAGTGACATGAGCCAGTCACCCCTCATATTTTACAGAAGTACCTTTCTTGGTTAGGTACATATAAGCATATGCAGCCTCCCTTATCCAGAGCTCACTGCTGGGAATATTATTTGTCAACGAGGGCTCAACCAGTCAAAAGTGGAAATCGAACCTTCGGTGAGTGTCTTACAACGGTCCTCATACTGGGGAACTCAGGTTTTGTGTCCCCCTTTGCTGTTATCTTGCCTTTATTTAGTGCAAGAGAAAGTCACTTAAGAGGTTTACGTCGATATTCGTGTCTGCGGATATAGATGACCGTGCCGGATTCTGACTTGTGTTTTAAGGGGTGCTAGCGTTTATAATAGAGTGTTCTCCCAAGAACTTAAGGGTGGTTGTCACCGAGGGTGGGCTAAGGCAGAGAGTAGAAGCCCTGGGGCTCTTTTCCAGACAACAGACTGCCGTGGAGGTGTGGGCTGGATACGCACAGCGGCTACTGCTGTCTGGGGGGAATCCCTCTGCTCGCTCCAGGGGAGAGGCCTGGCCGTGCACAGTCCTGTGCAGGGTGGGTCTTTTCTTGTTTCCGGAACACCAACTATAAAAGCCCAGAGTACTACTGGGAAGAGCCCAATCCCAGTTAGGGGGAAATGTACAAGGATTGGTATTGCAATTAACGGAGGCTAGATTTTTAAGGGCAGCTTTGGAATCATTGCAGCCGGGGATTGGTGTCTTCTGAATGGTAGAAGAGGAAGCCGGCATTGCATAATGGGTTGCAAGAACTACTTTATTACGCACGAGCATGCATAGCAGCATGAACTTCTAGCTCGCAAAATTGTATAGATTTCAGGGATTTTGTGATGTTGCTGCAATGTGTAAATACATATCTTTAAAAGTTTTCTTATTGCTTTTAGAAAGTAGTCACTGCTAGGATGCTTGGCCAAATGTTGCAATGTGCTCAGAATATGCTCTCCTTGGAGGTCACCCGAGGTTGGCCCCTGTGGGATTAGTGGATTCTGTTATCATTGAGTCTATTTTATTTTGTTTTTAATTTATTTTTTATCTTAGGGAGAGAGAGTGGGGAAGAGGGAGAGAGAGAGACAGAGAGAGACAGAGAGAGACAGAGAGACAGAGAGAGACAGAGAGAATCTTAAGTAGACTCCACACTCAGTGTGGAGCCCGGTGTGGGGCTCGATCCCACGACCCGGGGATCGTGACCTGAGCCAAAGTCAGGAGTCGGAAGCTTGACCC
The DNA here is from genome assembly GCF_023721935.1 of Panthera uncia. Classification (NCBI taxonomy): domain Eukaryota; kingdom Metazoa; phylum Chordata; class Mammalia; order Carnivora; family Felidae; genus Panthera; species Panthera uncia. The sequence continues at coordinate 109,867,045 of NC_064817.1, read as the reverse complement.
ACCCGGCCACCCAGGCACCCCCCCATTGGGTCTGTTTTAATGAGTTCCACTCTGATGCCAAACAAAGTTAATACAGGTACTGCCTAGGGCTGGTTTCATCTGTGCGTGAGCTAGAACCAAATGGTTTGTATTTGAGGCTATAGGATAGTGGAAGTTGTCCTGATCAGGAATAGGCATTTGAGTGCTTTCTAACTGAAGAAGATAGTCATGTTAAGACAGAAGTGCATAACTAAATACGAACTGGAAAAGGTCATTCATTCTGAAATTAGACAGAGTTCTTCTGGGAAAATTTGATTTCACTGTTGAATACAAGGCTTAAAAAATTGTCTTTTAAGTTTATTTATTTATTTTGAGAGAGGCAGAGAGAGCACGAGCAGGGGAGGGGCAGAGAGAGGGGGAGAGTTGAAAGTAGGCATCAGGCTATCAGCACAGAGCCCGACACAGGGCTCGAGTGCACGAAACCCTGAGCCGAAATCAAGAGTTGAGCACTCAACTGACTGAGCCACCCAGGCGCCCCAAGGATTTTTTCATATAACATTCCTTCAACTAATCTTTATTGCATATCTACTACGTGCCAGGCACTATTCTACATCTACTGATACAGCAATGAATAGCACTAAGATCCCCATCTTCCCGAGCTTACGTTTGTGTGTGTGTGTGTGTGTATGTGTGTATGTGGGTGGCATATGATGAAGCAAAATATATAGGTAAAAAGATACGTTATCTGCCTACAAGTGTTACAGAGAAAAATAGATCTAAGACAGTGTGGTAGCGGCGGTCATGGGCCGCGGTGTCGTGCATGTGGTCAGAGATGGACTCACCAAGATGGCATTTGAGCAAAAACCCGAGAGACAGCTGTGGGGATATCTGGGGAAAGCGCATTGCCAACTTTTGCACGTTGCCTGGGGGAAAAAAAGCGTCCGAGAATTAAAAATGTATTACCCAGAAGTCAGGCAGTCAGAGCGTTTTTTTTTTTTTTAAAGCGAACAAGAGTGAAGTCGTCCTTTCTGCATTCCTGTATAAATTGTGCAAGGCAGAATTTCAAATGCAGTCTACAGTTATTTGAATCTTAAAAAATGGAGTTTTTTTTATTGCATTCCCTGAAATTTGTGTATATGCGTACACATAACATTTGCATGTACTAAATTGGTCTGTACCCATGTATGCACCTGCTTCGGTGTTGAAAACCGCTTGCCGATTTGCAAACGCAAGCATGCCAGATTTTCATTTATGTGAAAGAAAGCATGAACCATTCTGATATCTCGGAAGGATGAGCATCTCCCTGGTATGGGAGTTTCAGTTTGAGCTACTTTGGACCATTTGCCTTCTGAAACGAGGAGGGAGCATCGGTTTAGGTAGATGAGCTTGTCCTGAGGACGTGAAAGGTGCAGGTGAATGCAGTGTTGAGCAGTGAGTGAGTCAAAGCCATGGGGAGGAGAGGTTCTTGTTCAGTATTTGTTGTGGATTAAGGCTAGAATTAGTAGATGCGGGTTCTTTTTCTCTGTCAACAGTGCTGTGCTTAACCCTTGCCGCTTGCACGTGGATAAGGTGGGAAGGCCCACTAGGTATGGAAATGCAGAGTTGATTGTATGCTGGGGAGACCACAGACCCAAAGTGAACAACGTGGCCTCCCTTGGACAGGATCTGGGCATGTGATGCTTTCTCTTTCTACAACCTGCCTGCTTCTTCAGTGCAAACAGCTGGAGTGTTGGAGTGGATGGGCCACATCCACAGATAGGTAGTTGGGTTGGAGCCACAGATAGACCTTCCCCTCTTGTCTTCACTTAAGTGCTCATTTGTTATATAAAGATTTGAATGAGCTGGGGGTGGGGAGGAGGGAATTGTGTGTATTTGTGGAAAGAGGACAGGAACAGGGTGCCCTTGGGTGAGCCTTTCTGTTTCAGTGGGTCTCAGTATCATGAACCTATATGATGAGAGAAATAAATATATATATGAAATATACGTATATTTCTTCTATAAGGTAGAAGAAATATACGTATATTTCTTCTATCTTATCTATATCTTATATCTTATTATATATATGTGTATATATATGTGTGTGTATATATACATAGATATGTATATCTCTGTATACACACACATATATGTGTATATACACGTATATATACACATA
>NC_064817.1:109703198-109864511 GCF_023721935.1 Panthera uncia | reverse complement strand
ATATATACACATAGATATGTATATATACACGTATATATATACATATCTATGTGTATATATACGTGTATATATACATATATATATATATATATATATATATATATATATTTAGAGAGAGAGAGAGCACACATGCACAAGCAGGGGAGAGGGGCAGAGGGAGAGAGAGAGCATCTTAAGAGCTCTCTTAAGAACTGATCAAGAGCAGGCTCCATGATCAGCACAGAGCCCGACATGGGGCTCGATCCCACGACCCTGTGATCATGTCCTGAGCCAAAATCAAGAGTCGGCCGCTAAACCGAGGGAGCCACCCAGCACCCCATGAGAGGAATATTTTTAAGCACTTACCGAGCTTGTTGGAGAATACAGTGAGATATGGCATGTGAAAGCACTTGGCATAGCATCATCCAGGTAAGGGGACTTTTACAAATGAATAGACGTGCTTTTCCAGAAGGCCCATATTGGTGGAAAATTGTTACAAATGACACATGGCCTTTTATCAGGAAATTCCCCCAAATTCGCATTATTCACCTTTGAATTTACATGTTGGTTCCTAAGATTTCATCACTTAGGTAATTTCCTTTTTCGTACCTTCCCCACCCCACGCGAAGGGAACAAGTGGACAATTTACTATTGACAAATAAGGATAATGTGCTGTGCAAGCGACAGGCCGAATCAGCAGGAGAACTTGCATTTCTGCTGCCTTGCTGTCATTCAGTGATGGAAATAGTGTAGAACGTTTAATACTCTATGTCCTAGAACAGTACACGATTTCGAAGAAGCAACCTTATGACCCTTCAATTGATTTAACATAAAACACTGATGGTCCCATTGAAGTTCAAAGATTGGAAGGTTTTCAGTTTAAAAAATTTTCACTTTCAAATATTTAAAATATTTAGGATATGCCTTACGGTGTCCCCTTTTGGGCTTTACCCTTTGATATATTAAAAAAAGATTTTAAGTGTTTGTTTCTTGGGGGGGGGGGCATGAGTGGGGGAGAGGTAGAGAGAGACAGGGGGACAGAGGATCCAAAGCAGGCTCTGTGCTGACAGCAGAGAACCTGATGTGGGGCTTGAACCCACTCGAGGTCATGACCTGAGCCAAAATCGGACGCTGAACCAACTGAGCCACCCGGGCGCCCCATGTACCCTTTGCTGTTTAAGCGAATGTACCCCTGAGCCTGCTCACTAATGTCGTTTTCGCTGTGTGGAGCTTCAGCGTCTCGTTAACAAAGAGACAGCATGGTGTAGTGGTTAAGCACGCAGTTCGTGCCTTAGTTTTCCCATCTACAGAACGGGAATAACAACAGTGCCTACCTCAGTGGGTTGCCGTGTGGATTAAATCAGTTACCGTATATGATACTTAGAATAGGGTCAGACACACAGTGCGCATCGTATAAGTGTTTGCTAGTAGAGTTATCACCGAAGCCCTCATTGCCAAGATCATCGGCCCGGAGGATGTCTGTCTAAAGCCGAAGTCCGGGGTCTGTTAGAGAGGGAAAGGGGGCTGGTAAAGCAATTCTGTTCAGTGAATGACCAGTAGTAGCTGCCACAAATGTTCTTCTCTACTTCCTCCACCTGGCAAAGCCCCTTCAAGTCTCTTCAAGGCCCGCTTCAAACATCCACCCTCCTTAACTTCCCCACCCTTGTCCCTAAACCTGGTGGATAATTCTTCCTGTAATCTCAACACTTTATCTGGATTACCTGGATTTCCTGGATTTCCTGGATTACCTCACTTAGCGCACAGCATTATATTCGGTGCTTGTGGGTCTGTCTCCCTCGCTAGACTGTGGGCTCCTTGTGGGCAGGGGCGGGTATAATTCAGGCACAGTGCTTTGGCACGCAGTAGGCACTCAGTTGGTGCTTGTGGGATAGCAGAATATCGCTGGGCAGGAGATCCCTCTTTCAGTGCCGACCTTCCTGGTGGTCACTGCCTTCCCCACAAGACTGGACTAGAGCCAGCCCCAGGGAGGCTCGATTCACTGCCTGGCCAGAGGCTGCATTCTGCAGTGGGCAGCCGGGCAGCCGGAAGAGGTAGTCATCGCAGCCGAGGTGGGCGGTGGCGATTGCTCGGGCAGAAGGGAAAACAAGAGGCAGTTACAGGACACTAAGGACATCTCTACCTTTCTGGGGTGGGGGGGCCGGGGGGTACTGCCCTCTCTGGACGTCACTCCAGCTAGACTGAGCGTCTCGAGGGCAGGGCCACTTCTATAGATCGGTAAGGCCTGGTCTTTGTCCCCAAAGAGTTTGCTTTGGTCTCAGAAGGGGTCATACCTGAAAGGGCAGCAAGCAACTTGGAAGGATATGAACGGTGATGCTGAGGTGTCTGCTTTGTGCCTGTGCCAGGTGTTCAGAGGGGGCATGCTGAGGACGGGTGAACCAGAGAGGACCGTGAAAAGGAGGGACTCTTTGGACGGCAGCAGTAAGGGGAGCGGAAAGTGCAGTCCAGGTGGCGGCAGTGGGGAGACAGGAATGTGCGTAAAACGATCATGGGTGTGAATGACGTGCCCGGCCTGGCAGCATCATTCACTCATTCATTCATTCATTCATTCTTTAGGTGAAATTTACTTGATCAACGACGTTGAGCCATGTCCTGTGCTGGCTGCTTGGGAACAGAGATGCAGGGGACGTGGCTCCTGCTCTTGGTGCTGTGGGAACGCACAGGGGCTGTCTTTCTTCACTTATCACTCATTCTTGCCTTCATCATACACCAAATGTGTGTGTCATTTGAGTCTCAGTGCAGGATATTGGGCAGACAGGAATAAATCAGATCCGTGCTCTAGGCAGACGCATCTACTGAAACCTGTGATCGGCCGTCGGCTATTTGCAAAATGCTTTTTCACGCGCGAGGCAGGCCTGATCCTGTGGGGTTGTTCCCATTGTCATCCCCATCTGGCAGATTAGAAAACTAAGGCCCAGAGCAGTTAAGCGATTTGCCTGTGATCATGCCGCTAAGAAGCATCTGAGCTGGGACTCGAACCCAGTTCTTCCGTATGTCCTGGAATCATAAGACTACCCGACTCAGGAGCACATGAGCGGAAATAAAGCTTAAAATTGATCGTCTGTGGAAACAGATGCATCTCTGAAGGGGAAAATTTGCTGTCCACTCAGGGAAAGTTAAGGAAAGTTTGAAGACCTGTCACGGGAGGGTAACAGAAGTACAAAAAAGAAGAAGGGACCACATCTGGGTACATTGCTTCCCCATTCCGCGGTGAGATCCTCACCTTGGATTTGCCATGATCTGTGGTACATTCTGTGCTGTTCTTTTTGGGCTAGGAGCTCGGATGCAATTGTGGAATCCTTCCAGGCTGCCTCCTAAAGACTGAGGCAGTCTTAATATTTGGAGAGGACTTTGATTAAAAACTGAGCACTTACCAGACACGAGCCATTCCCATGTCAGAATTCTTCCCCTGCATACCACTCTTGGGGATGTTGTGATCTCTTCCTTTCCCGAGGAAGCAGTGGGGGGCAGCTGGCAGATGAATCGATTGGCATCATGGAATATTGACCGTAGAGTGAAATGTTCCGTAAAGTAAAACTATCGTTAAAAAGTCACTTGTGGTACCTCACCACCTGCAAGTGTCAGTTTTTGATCTTGGCTGGCTTGTAATTTATAAATGCATCTGTGTTTTAGAGAGTACGTGAGTGGGGAAGAGGGGAAGAGAGAGAGAGAGAGAGAGAGAGAGAGAGAGAGAGAATGAGAGAATCTTAAGCAGACTTCATGCTCAGCACATAGCCTGACACGGGGCTCGATCCCACGACCGTGGGCTGAATTAAGAGTTGGATGCTCACATGACTGAGCCACCCAGGCACCCCATAAATACAGTTTTTTAAAAGAAAGACTTTGTTAGGTAGGGTGATCTCTCTTTCTCTCCTTTTCTGGCTTTTCTCCCTCCGTTCCTTCCTTTCTCCTTTCTTTTGCTGAGTCCATAATTTTCAGATAAGGAAGGAGATCTAAAAAGGGTCTAGAACACTGATGTGCCGTTTAATCCCTTACTCTCTCTTGCAATCAGAAGGTAAAGTAGGGAGAAAAGAATGAAAGAAAGAAAGAACTTGACTGTGATGACAGACCTCACGCCAAAATTATGATTATAGACCTGACACCCGAATTGTACAGATTGGGGACCACCCGTTCTTTACAGCCCTTAGACGTAGAGCTGACAGTTGAGAAATTCTGTCTCCGGCAATCACATTCCCGGCCTGCCCTGCCTCGAGAGCTTCATGGCGAGTGTCCAACTTTGCGGGAGTGCGACACTTCCTCATGTGACACGGTGTTGTGAAGTGTGAACTTGTGGCTTGAGGTTGGGACGGGATGGGATCGTTGCTGAAGGTGTTTTTAAAGTACGGCAACACACAGCTCCTGGAAATGCTTGCTGTCACTTGATCTTTAGAACAATCGGATGAGCTAGGTGGGGCAGGTGGGTTTGTTCGTTGGTTCCGTTGTATGGATGGGACAGTTGGGAGCCAGGGGAAGTTAAATTGCTGGTCCACGCTCCGAGAGATAGCCAGTGGCCGAGCCAGGACTAGCCCTTCTGATTTCTGGTAGGACACCGTAACGCGTCCGAACCCTTTTCTTGCCGAGCAGACGGTTCTTGAGTCGTGTTGAGTTCGTCAGAGCACCGCCTGTCATGTGTCTTGACACCATTATTCACTGGTGCTTGTAAACTGCCTTAGATTGTAATTAACTTTTTAAATTGGTTGATATTTTGTGTCTCTGTCTTAGTCCGTTCCAGCTGCCACGACACAATGCCGCAGACTGGGTGGCTTGTAAAACCAGATGTTTCCATGGCACGCTTTTGGAGGCGGGGACTCTAAGATCAGGGCATGGGCTTGGTTGTGGGAGGGTCCTCTTCTGGGGGCCCCGGGGGCTCTCCGTGACTGCTTACCTTCATGACCTGATCCCTTCCCAAAGGCCCCACCTAAAACCGGCCCCTGCAACATTCAGTTATCGACACGTGGGCTTTGGGGGGGGGGGGGGGGGACACAGGCATTCAGACCATCGCACTAACCATATTAGAAACTCTCTGAAGATTGGAGACAGGTGGGTTTTGCACAGCATTGGAATCCCCTGTGGTACCAGCCGCATAATATATGCTTGATGAATTCTTGTTGAATTCAACTGGGGGGATGGGCGTATGTCTAACACAAATCTGAAAATTAAAGTGTCTTTTGGTTCTTGGCTCAGGGAAAAAAAAAAACAACAAACCACGGGTAATAGAATCTGCAAGTCTCTTAGCCTAATCAGGTGTTATGTAAAATTTGTATCTTGATTTGAGAAAATCTGTGTCTGCCAGCAGATTCTGACTGTTGGAACGTGAATATACAGATTAATTTGTGGTTGCAGAGTTCTGGCGTTGGGCTCGTGGAAGGAATACTGTCTAAATCATCCTCAGAGCTTTCTGGTATCTGCCAATAGATAAAACAAATTGATCTCGTTTCTCCTTTAAAGATGTCTGTGTTCACAGCTTTGTGAGGAGACCTCGGAAACCTACGATGGATCAAATGCCTGGTTTGTGCCAAGAGCCAAGAAAGAGGAAGGCAGGTTAGGCAAGGGCGGGGAACAGAGAGAGAGGAAGGAAGAAACGGAAAGTGTAAGTGATGTGAGCAGAGGTCTGGCATAAGCCTACGCTGGCAGCAGGAAACCAGGCCCTTGGGGGACCTGCCTGGGTGACTGTCTTCTCCCCACATGACCGGCTGGCCAGCGTTTGTGTGTTCCTTCACCAAGGCTGGCCTTCGAGCCCTGCTGCAGAACTAGCCAAAAAACTATCCGATTAATCACATATAACTTTCTCTTCGAATTGGATTTGGGTCCTGATGTTAAGGAATAAAAAAATAACCACTTCAAATGTTTATGAAACTGTATGGGATTTTTACGGACCAGTGGGGAATGCACTACAAATAAAATAGAAACACAGAGTCACGTCTGAGTTTTTATGTTGGAATCTTGTCTTGACAAAGCTAATTTTAAACAACGATATTTATTGAGGACCCACTCGGGGCAAAACACAGTCCACGTATGCCTTTCGGTTTGCTTGTTTTTATTTTTTTCAGCAAGGAGACAGAACCAGTCGCACTGAAGTGACTTGAATGTTTATAAAGGAAAATAATAGAACAATGCATATTCTTTACTCTTGAAAAGTTTATGAATCAGCTGCATGTCAAAGCAATATCATAATCACAATGCAGAGAAGATAATCCATTGTTTTCTTGTATAAAGTCATTAACATTCTAACGTATTCGTTCATTTGGAAATCACACATTGAAAAGAAAACCATTAGCACGCCTGATAAGGCCTTCCTACTCAGGAAGCTGTTGACTAAAGGGCATGCTGATTTCTTATTAGTGCCTTGTGTATTTTAGAAAAAGCATCAGATTTAGATATGACCCTCAATGTTTTTCATTTTACAAAATACAAGTCAGTATGGGTGGTCAAAAGGAGACAAGCAGGGAGACAAACGAGGCAGTAAAGGGCTCCGATTGGGGTGGAAGGTCTGTTCACCCCCCAGATCTGCAGAGAGGAGATTCTAGTCCAAGAGCGTACGATAAGGGGTTGGATTAGAACCTCAGATCAGAAGGTATTTATAGGCCTTCCCCACCCCCCTTACTCCCTTGCACTTGTTTCCTTAACAAGCTCTTTCAGTATTCTTTGGGTACTCTGTTGTCCAACCTACGAGAAATTAGGCATCTAATAATAGTTTTCTTAAGGAGGAAAAAGGAGCACAATCTAGAATTTGCATTTCACACATTCCTAATAAGGATTCTTCTTTTAAAAATAGCCCCGAGAATGGATCCTTATTCTTTCATGAGGCTTGCATTGGGCACCCACTGTCCGCTCTGGGGACACAGAGATGAATGGGACACATGTCCTGCTTGCCGGGAGCCCACAGTCTAGTAGGTCCCAGGGGCTGAGACCCACATAAAGACGCCAGCAAGGGCGTCTGGGAATTCAGGGGAGGAAATTGGTTCCTGCTCCGGGGACTCACGGAAGAGGGCAATCAGAGCTGGTCCTTGACAGCTGGCTTAGATCTGGATCCACAAAGAGGGGGGAAGGCAGAGGGAGCAGTCGCCGGCTTGCGAGGGCATGTGACGTGGGGGCTAACAGCGAGAAGTATAGTGCTTGGGAGAGGGAGTGGATGGGGACTCGGGTTACTAACGTAAGTTGAAGCTCCGTTGGTAAGGACAGCCTCGAATGTCAGGCCAACAGCGTCTTTTGGACTTTATTTATAGGCAGTGCTAAGACTCATCCAGAGGATTAGCTAGACGGCATTACAGACAGATATTAACAGCATATTACGGCAAGAAGCATGATACAAGCTGCCGAGGCGTGGAAGCTGTGGCACACTCAAGAAAGGCTTTACGTAAGGGACGATGCTCAGCTGGGTCTCGGAGGTGGGATAAGAAGTCTCCGGGGGATGAGGCGGGGAATAGCCTTCCAAGCAGAAGGAATAGTACCTGCAAAGGCCCAGAGGTCTGTGAGAGTTGTCAGGCAGGGGACCGGTGGTTACTTTGGTATGGACGGTGTAGGGATATAGGAAGAGGGCAGGGGCCAGATCACAGCAGGCCCGGCAGGCCTGGCTCAGCAGCTTGAACTTGAACTGGAAAGAGGCCCGATGAGACCTGTGCTTCAGGAACGGTGCTCCAGCTGAGGGAAGCAGGGCGTGTGAGCACAGATGAGAAAAGTTCGGCTTGCTGGGTGGCTTAGAGTCTGGGGTAGATGGGGACGATGGACTGAAAGGATTTAAGGGAATGGTTTTTATACGATTTGTTAATACTGTAGTTTTAGGGGCGCCGGGGTGGCTCAGTCGGTGAAGCGCCCGACTCTTGGTTTCAGCTCAGGTCATGATCTCATGGTTCGCGAGTTCCAGCCCCACGTGGGGCTCTGTGCTAATAGGGCGGAGCCTGCTTGGGATTCGTTCTCTCTCCCTCTCTCTCTGCCCCTCCTCTGCTCTCTCTCTCAAAAAAGAAAATAAAATAAAACTTAAAAAAAATACTGTAGTTTTAGCAATAGGACCCTTTGTACAAAGGAAATCTTACATAAACTCTTTGGACGGTTTGGGCACCGAGAATGCCGGCTTATCTAGGGACAAATCAGCGTGGTCTCTTTTAGACACTCTCTGTCCCTGGTGGCTCCCCGGTGGGTTATCTGGGGTCTCCTTTGATCCCCAGGTCATTGTAGATGCCAAGGCACGCTGAACGATATTTGGTGCTCGGATCAGGCTGAATTTGTGCAGGGGTTTTTGGAGCCCTGGGTAGACAGCAGGGTGAAAGCCGTACCTCGGCCAGAGGTCAGCAAAGGGGACCAGATGGTAGGGTCACGGCACAAAGGCGCCTGGCTCTTGGGGTGAGTGGGGCTGAAATCCAGACAGCGCCTGGCAGCCTGGCAAGGGCTTGGGCTCTTCCAGAGAGGATGCCTTTTTCTAATTCCCCAGGACATGTTATGCTCGAGGCCTGGATATTTGGGAAGACAGTAGGAAGAGGTAGGAAAAGCAGGAGGGAATTTAGGAGTGAAGCTGGATCCAAATCTCTGCCCCACCGCTTACTAGCTGTGTGACCTTGTAGAACTTTCCTTACCTCTTAGGGCATCGACTTCGTTATCGAGCAAACACAAATAATACTAGTATCTCCTTCAGAGGGGCTTTATGAAGATAATTTGTAGAAAGTGCTTCACACAGGGCCTGCCACATATTAAGTGTTGGATACATTTTGGCTATTGATATTCTTATATGTAATCAGAAGACTTTCCTCAATTACGCCAGTGGCTTCAGCCTTCATGCCTTGAGAAATTTCTCTTTACTAGGAAAGAACGCGTCTCAGCTCACCAATGTGAGCATCGTTTATTTTTAGTTATGTCCCATAAGGGGAATTCAAGGAATTAACACCAGCCCTGGTTTTTGAAAATTATTAGGAAGCGCTTCAGTTATAAAAATGGTATGAAGAATAATCTAGTGAACACAAATGTTACATCACGAAATATTACGGATACAGTTGAAGCCCCTTGTGTATCCCTCGCTGATCATATTGCCCTCCCTCCTGCCTGGAAGTTACCAAGATTCTGAGTTTGGCATACTTCCGTGCATGTTTTTATGTTGTGATTCCATTTGGAACTATCCAGAAAGAATATATCATTTGTTTTTCATTATTTTTTACTTTATGTAGAAGACTTCTTACCGCATTTATTCTTTCGCAGCTCACTTTTTTCCTCTTGACATTTATCCAGCAGAGATATTAATACAGTATGTATTTGTTGTAGGGACGCCTGGGTGGCTCAGTTGGTTAAGCGTCCGACTGTTGATTTCGGCTCTGGTCACGATCTCACAAATATGTATATTTGTAGTACATGGGGATGTTGCAAACATTCTGTCTGTAGCATGGGGGTTAGGGCTTACCTTTTTATTGTAAAAGAGGAAGGGTATTTGAAATTGGCTTTCTGCGTGTTCTAGGCAGCAAGAAACTCAGATTTTGGAATTTTAGCTGATATACCTGCAGGCCAATCATAAGTCCAGTGTGCCACCGCCTGCACCTTACGAAACCTTGATTAGATGGCTTTTTTGATGAAACTTCCGGAATTTTGTTTCTACGGTGCTCGCCTGGATTTAGAGACTTGCTGTTTTGACCGTTAAGAATAACACCTCCGTAAAAAATAATATGAAAAGCAGCTCGGTTCACAAGTGGTTATAACGAAATGCGATGCATCTGTAAACTGTGCTGTCACATTTCGTTATTTGAGCATGAAATAGTATCTTACTTTTCCGTTTGAATTCCAGCACCTTATATTTGTGAAGTATGATGCTTCCTCATTAAGCGTCGTTGTATAGTTTTCGAAGAGATCGCTATTTATAGTTTAAAGTCTGACAGCGCTGACATGCAGTATTTGCACTTTAGTGTTCGAGAGGCGATCTCTGCGCTGTTATTTAAAAAGCAGTAGATGGCACGGACAGTTTGACATTGATCCTCATTTTTGCTGCGTGTTTACCTTCGGGACCAAACGTGTGGCTGAGGAATGCAGATGTTGCATATGTGTTCTGAGATTGCCAGCTGGGACTCTAGAGACACTGGCGATCAGAGTGTGCATTGCTATGTATAATACGTGGAAGGTCAGGGCCCCTGGAGGTTTTGACACCTGGCCGTGTGCTGTGGGATGGAACTCCTCTGGGAAACTGTTATTCCCCCGATCTTGAGTGAGGTGTCTTCCTTCTTGAGGTGTCGCCACCATTCATATCTCAGATATTGGTAACAGAAAGTTGCCCAGCGTGAGTGGAGATGATTGACATTGACTGAGCTTCTAATTTGCTATAATTAATGCAATGTTGATGTATTGGCTTGATGTCTGTGTGTATGCGTGTGTGCACGCACGAATGTAATTGCTGAGTTGACTTTTGCTTGTCTTCATCTCTATAATTAGAATATATTTTGGCCCAATGTTTAGATTAGACCTGCCGTTTTCCCATAAACATTTTACTATATGCCAGCTTCTATGCCAAGTGCAAGGTGTATAGAGATTATTTTACCCCCGACGAGCTCATAATCTAGGAAGGGTGTGCACTTCGGCAGGTTCTTCATTTGAGTTCTGTGCAGTGTGTTAGAGGAACACAAGAGGAAGGGGATGTTAATTTATAAAGGGTAATTGCCCAAGGGAGGCTTCTCAGGGGGGGTGATGTTTGGCATGAATCTGAGTGGAAGAATAGGAATTTGCCAAATTGAAACGCAAGGAGAATACTACTTGCAAAGGCGCAGAAGCACAAGAGGGTAATGAGTTTGGGAAGCATGTGTGGGGTAAGAGGGAGGCTGGAGATACAGGCACGGGACAGGTCCTAAATGACCCTTGTGTCATGCTAAGAGACTTGGACGTTGTCTCTTAGGTAGCGGGGCCTTGGGGGAGAGTTTTATGTGGGAAAGTGGCATGTTCACATTGGGTTTTAGGAAGAGCTCGCTGGTGGCAGCCGAGATCGCGGTGGTGGAAGGCAGGGCCCCCCTGTGATCTGGTCTGACGCCAAGAACCTGGGGCTAAGTCAGAACGACCTTGGTTTGAGTCTGCGCTCTCCCACTTACTAGCTGTGTGACCTTGGACAAACGATGTAACACGTCAGCTTCAGTTGCCCATCAGTGAGGTGGTGAGGACAGTTCCTCCCTTGCAGGGCCGTCGTCAGGACTAAATGATACCAGGCGCGTACCACCTGTATCACATGCCTAGTATATGGTAGCTGCTTGGGGAATGCCACCTCCTTCCCTAGACGCTTCTGGTCTCTGCACTCCTACCCTTCAGATGATGCCCAGAGTAGTCAGTCTGTTTCGCTCTGATGCTTTCCCAGCAGTGTCTGTCTGGGTCTTGTTCTCCTCAAATGGCTTTGTGGTGTTAACTTTATTTCACTCGGCTTTTGACTCCTCACTTGCATTTGACGTAAATAGCAGCTTAAGGACCTGTTACTTTTTCGTCACCTTCATTTACTGTGGCCTGTGAAGCTCAAAGGCGTTGCCTTGCGGACTGAAGGGTATCTTGCCTTGCCTTCGATTTTAAGTATGTTCCTCATGGCGATGCCCAGTGATATTTGTAGTCTGGACATTTGTTTGACGGCACTGTTCTTCCTGTAAAGTGCTGAATTTACCTAGGGGTGGATGCCCCATTGGGTCCAAACCGTACTCCCCGGTTTCCAAAAGACATAATGATTTACATGCTGTAAATACCCTGTAAGTTTCACTTCCACATTCCTTTTATGGAGTGTGAGCAGAGATCCGGCTCAGCATCATTCACCCGAGGGAAAACCACTGAAATTTTTGTTGAGTTCCTTTCCAGTGTTGAAGCGGGGATCGTGCGTGTTTCCCTCTTTACTCCTTACATTTTTTCACCTGTCACGTTAACGTTTTCTGATGTGATTAAAACTTCCAAGGGTGTTTGTCATGACTGCGTACTGTCCAGTCATACGAGCGTATTACATTTTATCTGATCGTGCTTTTATTGTTGGGCGTTTTAGAAGTTTATAATTACGTACACGAGGGCTGTGACGAATGGCTTTATTAATCTTTGCGTTGTCAGTGAAGGTTTTCGAAGAAGGGCGTTGATATGATCCTGTTTCAGTTTAAGGACGATCATTCCGGAAAACCGAGATTCTTCTTGCCACCTGCTTACTGAATGGAGAAGAGGTGATGGGTGAGAAGGACTCCAGGCAGGAAAATGAACAGGAATTACGATCCGTTGTTTGGCGAAGCATAGCATCAGAGTCTCTGTTTGGTAAAAGACGATTCAGAGTCTCGCGCCCTCTACTCCCCAACATCGCCGAGTAAGACCCCTGCGCATACTAAAGTTGGAGAGCCATAGGCCTGTGGGTTGTCGAACTGAGGGCCTCAGTTTTCTGCTGGCTGCTGGCCGGAGACCACCTCAGTTCCTTGTCACATGGGCCTTCCCAACGTGGTTGCTTGCTTCCTCAAAGCCAGCAAGGGAGAGAGTCTCTTAGCAGGAGGGATGTCCACTCCAGTGCAGTGTGATCACGTACATGTAATCACGAACGTCCCGTCGCAAAGGCGGGGATCGTACGAGGGCAAGACGCCAGGGGTCGGACCCCCACACGCCCCGTGAGAGGAGCGGGGCCGGGGGGGGGGGGGATTCACACATGACCTTGAAGGTACTTGTGGGCAAAGGTGGATTTATTGTGAATTTAAAGAAAGCCTCAGGGCCCTGTACTTGCTTGGCCCGTTACAAGGCCATAGGGCTAATTTGATAGCCATAATTTTGTATTCTTTCTTTTTTATTTTTTTTTGAACGTGTATTTATTTTTGAGACAGAGAGACAGAGCATGAACGGGGGAGGGGCAGAGAGCGAGGGAGACACAGAATCGGAAGCAGGCTCCAGGCTCTGAGCCATCAGCCCAGAGCCCGACGCGGGGCTCGAACTCATGGACCGCGAGATGGTGACCTGAGCTGAAGTCGGACGCTTAACCGACTGAGCCACCCAGGCGCCCCTGTATTCTCTTTCTAAAAAGACTCTCAAATTGTGGAAGCTTTAGGCCTCACAAAACGTAGATGTGCCCCTGCCGGTGGGAGATATCAGGTAGGCAGTTACCTTCTTGGGTCTGCAGCTTAGCAGAAAGGTCAGTCAGCGCCCACCCAGTGCACGGGTAGCCGATGACAGTCATGGGAAAGCTGTCCCTTACCACCAAGCGTAGCACGTCGCTGGAGCCCAGCTCCGGGTGATTTCTTGGGTCTTGTCTGAGAGGTCTTGGCTGCCCAGAGCTCACCGTGACCAACAGCCCCTAGCTGTGGCTTGCGTCACCTTGGCCTAGCAGCTGTTCCGAGGAGGTGGTCATTAGCAGGGGGACGTCCCTCCATCATTATCCCCAGAAGACTGTCCAGCATTCCTTGGGAGCTCACACTAAGCAGCGAAAAGAAAATCGAAGTCTCAGGCAAGCCTTTGCCACAGTTGTCTCTCCCTGCCTGTTAGGCACCATGTCTGCATCCCCAGGGCAAAGGTGCCTCTGGGCCCAGGTTCCTACGTGGTGGCCACAGAGCCTTTGAAGGTTTCGGCATGTCTTTCTGCATCCAGGGCCTCACCGGTTCTTACCCCGGGATGGTGAGTCAGTCTCCCGAACGTAAGTCAAGGAGGACAACCTAACGTGTCAAAGAAGTTGTGTCCCTGTACCTCCTGCCATCTGAGTGCCGGGGGATTTCTTTGCCTGAGGTGGGAGTTGAGGGGCTTTTCTTCTAGTTAGCTACTTGACCAGCACTGATCTGGCCGGGACCTCTGTGGAGACAGAGAGCTGGACCAGGCTTTCACGTGTCTCCAGCAGAGTCCCAACCTATGAGTCCTGGGCCCCGAGGATGGGGGGGGGGGGTGACCTGAACGCTTCAGATGCTCTGCACAGCTAGGGTTAGCTCTAGACTAAACGATTAACAAGCTCCGTACGCGCGCCCCTGGTTTTCGCGTGTGCGTGCTTATGGCCGTGATGGCAGGTGAAGGAATCCGACCGCTTGGTTTGAGAGTCTCCACCTAGAATACACGCGCTGTGGGATGCGTGACAGTACTGGACAAATTGCTTAACTTCTCGGAGCCTCCGCGTTGCCGTCTGCAAAATGGGCCCAACCGTAATATGTACCTCACAAGGTTGTTGTCAGGCTTAAAGGGAGATATTCCAGAAAGGTGCTTAGAGCAGTGCCTGGTGCAAAGCATGTGCTGTATGTGCTAACCTTTGTTACCGCTGACATACACACGGAAAGAACTGCTCTAGTGCCTTCTGGCTGTTCCTGGTTCATGCGTCCTCAATCAAAAGACGCGAAAAGTACAGCTGCTGTCATGTCCTTGAGTCAACACAGAGCTGGGGGTGGGATCCAGGGCTCCTGACGATAGTCACGACATCTTTTTTGCTGTGGCAGTCCCTACCTTTTGTCTCTTAGAGCCTTCGCTTAATGAAAAAAAACAGAACTTCTTGTTGTTTTTGTTGTCGTTCAGGACCTCTTGCCATTTAGACCGCATTTTGATGCTGGGGACCTCTCTAACCGACAAGCAGCGATTGTCTGGGCACTCTCCTCTCAGGTAGTAAGTGCAGGAGAGCCCCGGTTCATAACTGTTTCTTTCCGTGGTCATGTTATATGTTCATCCAACCCGTTCCTGCCGATTTGGGGTTGGTCAACACATTGCTTTGTTGCTGCTCTTAAAATGGTGAGTGACTGCGTGCTTTGTGAGCAGCACAAAGTGTTCTGAGTAGAAAACCTCATGGTAACTCTAAGTAGGGTGATGTTGAGCCCCCTCGTGCACGCCTGCACACATGCTTGCTTTCTGTATAGCCGGGACCCTGTTACTATCGGGACCCAAGGACCTGCCATCAGGACCCAAGGACGTGCCAGCCAGGGTTGGTCAAGGGGTATTAGGTCGTAGGTAAAACGAGAAGACCTTTCCTGGGTCTGTTTGTTTTTTTCCCCTCAAGATGGCACCCGTGTTAGTTCCCGAGGATTGATAGCAAAGTACCACAAATTTGGTAGCTGGAAACAACAGGAATTCATTCTCACAGTTCTGGAGGCTACACGTCGAGAATTCAAGGTGTCAGCAGGGCCGTGCTCCCTCTGAGGATTCTAAGGGGGACATCCTTCCTCACCTCTTCTAGCCTCTGGCATCGTTGGTAGCCCTGAGCACTCCAGTCTTGGCTCCCATCTTCCCAAGATGTGTGTGTGTGTGTGTGTGTGTGTGTGTGTGTCTCCTTTTCCTCTATGTCCAAATTTCTGTCTTCTTAGAAGGACGCCAGTCATTGGGTGTCCACCTTAATCCACCCCACGAATTCATCTTACCTTGTTTACATCTGCAAAGACTCTGTCCCCAAACAAGATCATGTTCACAGGTACTGAGATGTCTCAGATGGGGCTGCTCTGACAGAATACCATCTAGTGGGTGGCCTAAGTAACGTTTATTTCTCATAGTTCTGGAGGCTGGAAGTCTGAGATCAGGGCACCATCATGGTTGATAA
This sequence comes from Panthera uncia, assembly GCF_023721935.1. Lineage (NCBI taxonomy): Eukaryota > Metazoa > Chordata > Mammalia > Carnivora > Felidae > Panthera > Panthera uncia. The sequence continues at coordinate 109,849,069 of NC_064817.1, read as the reverse complement.
GGGCCCTCTTTCTGGTTTATCGATGGCCGTCTTTTCACTGTATCCTCACATGGTGTAGAGGGAGTGAACTAGGGTCTCTGTAGGGTTCCCTAGAGGAACCTCCCTAGAGGTTCCCTTGTAAGGACACCACCACCATCACAGGGACTCCATTCCCACGAGCTCATCCCATCCAAATGACATCCAGATACCATCACATTGGGGATTAAAGCTTCAACATATCAATTTGGGGATGTTGCAAACATTCTGTCTGTAGCATGGGGGTTAGGGCTTAAACACATGTTTTTTGGGGGGGACACAGTTTGACCCACAACAGTAGGCTTCTTTCTTTCTTTCTTTCTTTCTTTCTTTCTTTCTTTCTTTCTTTCTTCTCTGTCCCCTATTTCTTCTACTTAAAAAGAGGAAAGCTCCCCTCAACCCCAACTAGCTAATGGTACAGGAATAACTGGCTTTGTGAATTAGAATGAAAAGTCATAGACTGCTAGAGCAAGAGTAGAAACTACAAGATACGGTCCATTTCTTTTATTTTACCAACTGAGGCCTAGTGGGAGGAGAGTATTGGGTTAAGATCAGAAATCTGGTCAGGGGTAGAACCAGTCATCAAACTCCTCGGGTTTTCCAACTCCCAGGTCAGGTTTTTGTGTTTTGTGGTTTGTTTTTTGTTTTGTTTTGTTTTGTTTTTGTTTTTTTTGCATTACCTCTTGATAAAGATGTTCACAGTTGTGGTTGACAACCTTCACGTGGCAACGGTGCGCCGAGGCAAATTCCTGTAAAACCAGAAATAGCTGGGGAAGTGGAAGGCAAACTTGGTCCTGCCAGTAAGTTGGAGTTCTTGGCTGTCTGTTGGGGAGGGGGGAATTGACGGCCAAAAGCCCTGCCGGGCTCCCAGATCTCTCTCTTCTACCCGTTTCAGCTCCACCCGTCGGTATTTTTATTGAGCTTTTCACCCGAACTGGGCCCTGGGGATTCACTGATAAGAAGAGTAGCTACTGTCCCTGCCCTCACACAACTTGCAGTCCAGCGAGGGCTGAAACGGTGCTAGACTCGACTGTCCACTCATGTATCTCAGGGGCTGTCAGACGAGAAGGACCTGACAGGGGCACCCGGGTCAACTGGGGGTGGGGGGAGCCGAGACCCAAAAGATGATTAGGAGTTATCGGGAAAAGGAAGAGTGGAGAAGGGTCGGAGGTGTGAGAGAGTGTTCCCGACGAAGGGAACGTGTGCTTGAGCGCTTGGAGGTGAGCAAAAAGAAGGCACGTTGGAAGAAGTGAATGGAATTCAGTTTGGGTGAAGCACAGGGTGTGTGTGTTGACGGGGGGGAGGGGGGCATCACCAACAGCTTTGTAGGCTTTATTTCAGACATTTGGTTTTTTTCCCCTGAGGCAGTGGGAAGTCTTTTCAGGGGAGTCTGGGCGTGGAGGAAGCATTCCGGACGGGGACTCCAACCCCCAAATGAGGCCGAGCAGAGCTGTCTTCTGAATAAAGAAAGCATCGGGATAGCTCCCTTCTGGGTAGAGCCACCTTTCCTGTCTTTTACTCTCCAGATAACGTCAGTTCAGAATTAGCTACAGCACCTGCCACAGGCCCTGGAGCTAGAGAGTTCCCTTTAGAGTGGAGTGCACAGGTTTCAGTCTGTGGTTCGGTTCTCTGTGTGTGGGCGCGCGCGTGTGTGTGTGTGTGTGTGTGTGTGTGCGCACCTTTCTGCTAGCCCACACTGGAACACTTAAAGCCTAGTACACATTGGCCTTGTTTTTTAGCTTAATTGCCTCGGTAATTGCCCCAGGGACTCTTTCGTCCTTTTGCAATAGTTCACTCTGAGCTTAGAGTTCCTCTGGACCTCCTCTTACCTTCCTGCACAGGAGCCGAGCTGTGGTTTCCTCTTTGCCTGTCGATCTGAGCCTATGTGCTTTCCATCTCCAGGGAATTCTTCAAATTCAAGTACGCGGAGCACCCCCGCGTCTCCCAACCGTTCACGGGGTTGCAATTAGATCCTCTTGAGGCAACGGAGATGAGTTCACCGCCTTTGCAACCACTTATCGCTTCCCTAAAGTGCCCACGTAGCCACTTTTCCCCCTAAAGCCCCCTGTGAAATTTTAATATGGAGATACACTGTATTTCTCTTTATGTATTATGTGTATATCTGTGCTTCACACATAAAAAGCATAAGGCTTACTTACGTTTTTGTAACATGCAGGATTGAGAATGACATTTTATTTTATTTATTTATTTTTTTAAGTTTATGTTTATTTCTTTTGAGAGAGCGAAAGCATGTGCGTTCGGGGAGGGAGGGGCAGAGAGAGAGGGAGAGAGAATCCCAAGCAGGCTCCTCACTGTCTGCGCAGAGCCCGGCATGGCGCTCGATCTCATGACGCGTGAGACCATCGCCTGAGTTGAAATCAAGAGTCAGATGCTTAACCCAGGCGCCCCCAAGAATGACATTAAAAAAAAATTTTTTTTAATGTTTTATTTAGTTTTGAGACAGAGAGAGACAGTGCATGAGCAGGGGAGGGGCAGATAGAGAGGGAGACACAGAATCCGAAGCAGGCTCCAGGCTCTGAGCTGTCAGCACAGAGCAGGAGGCGGGGCTCGAACTCAAACCGCGAGATCGTGACCTGAGCTGAAGTCAGACGCTTAAACGACTGAGCCACCCAGGCGCCCCTAGAATGACATTTTAAAGATAAAAGTCAAGTTTAAGATAAAAAAGCTACTAACAATAAACATATTTGTTCATTTGTATTTGCAGAGTAACTTTTATTTACTTGAAAATTGCAATGGGTTAGATTGCATGTGCAGATTTCCAATTTATAGAAGTAGCAATGGGATCAATAATTATAATAGTAGCAATGGGATCAAATTGTAAAAATTCAAAACTGTTGTTTTTCTAGTGAAAGTAAATACATGGAAAAAAACAAATTAACTTCTTAAAAACACTTCTAGTGCACTGGTAACTATTGCTTGACCTGGGAAGATAACTTCTAGTTTAATTAGCTGCTAGATATTTATTCAGATCCTACCTACACTTTCTTTGCAGTTGATGTAATTAATGATGGTTGAATGATATTTTTAGAATAAAATAGTGTCATAAAATATAAATTGAGGACCAAATGTAAATAACATTCCCAAGGCAGCCAATGGCAGTTAATAGGCACACACATGTGACCACTTGTCATATAATTTCTAGGATGAACACTCAATCCAAAGAAGTCTTCCAGTCAAGCTGTGTGTTGGTCATAGTTTTGTAGGACTGATCTTGGATGCGTTTTTTGGATCATCCATAATTCATTGTCAATGCTGTTCATATGATGGCTAGGAGAACCCAACAGGAGAAACTAAATTCTAAGCACAAGATTTTGGTAGGTGGGGTGAGGTCTCGAGGACCACAAACCATTGTAATATGTAAGGTTTTCTTGCTTCCCTCCCCAGGAAACAATTTTCACCCTCTCAGAGCCTTTGTGGCCTCCAAGAGGCCGCACGGTGTATCTGACTGTATCCTCTTAGGAGTCTTTTTTTAAAAATATTAAATATAATTTATTGTCAAATTGGTTTCCCGACAACACCCAGCGCTCATCCCAACAGGTGCCCTCCTCCATGCCCATCACCCACTTTCCCCTCCCTCCCACCCCCCATCAACCCTCACGTTGTTCTCAGTATCCAAGAGTCTTTTATGGTTTGCCTCCTTCCCTCTCTGTAACTTTTTTTTTTCCCCTTCCCCTCCCCCATGGTCTTCTGTTAAGTTTCTCAGGATCCACATAGGAGTAAAAACATATGATGTCTGTCTTTCTCTGCTTGACTTATTTCACTTAGAATAATACCCTCCAGTTCCATCCACATTGCTACAAATGGTCAGATTTCATTCTTTCTCATTGCCGAGTAGTATTCCATTGTGTATATAAACCACATCTTCTCTATCCATTCGTCAGTTTGTGGACATTTAGGCTCTTTCCGTAATTTGGCTATTGTTGAAAGTGCTGCTCTAAACATTGGGGTACAAGTGCCTCTATGCATCAGCAAGGAGTCTTTTTTTAAAAACAATTTTAATGTTTATTTTTGAGAGAGAGAAACAGTGCAAGCAGGGGAGGAGCAGAGAGGGAGACACAGAATCTGAAGCAGGCTTCAGGCTCTGAGCTGTCAGCACAGAGCCCGATGTGGGGCTCGAACCCACAATGGTGAGATCATGACCTGAGCCCAAGTCACACGCCCAACTGACTGAGCCACCCAGGTGCCCCGGGAGTCTTTTTTTTAAGTTTATTTATATATTTTAAGAGAGAGAGATTGCACACGTGAGAGAGCGGGGAAAGGGCAAAGAGAGAGAGAGTCCCAAGTAGGCTCTGCACTGTCGGCAGAGAACCAGATACGGGGCTTGGTCTCACAAACCATGAGATCATGACCTGAGCCAAGATCACGAGCTAGACACTTAACCGACTAAGGTACCCAGGTACCTGTCCTCTTCGGAGTCTTAATTCCCTAACATTTAGGGCCCAGGAGAGCTGGATATTAAAAGGATATGGGGCAGAAGACGAGAAAAGATTCAGGGCATGAACCATTGGTCTGGGAGGGCAGCGCAGGTAGGGTACTGAAACAGGGGGACCCCACCTCCTTCACAGGCAGATGAGGACGGGATCCAACAGGAACCCAGAGGACGCACCGTTGGCTAAGAATCCCAAGCCACCACCTCCAGACAAAGGCTTCTTTTCCACTTCACCTCATCTACCTGAGCCCAAGGGAGGAAGTGACTGGATAGCTGAGTTTGACTGTTTGCCCCTTACATACCCAAGTAGTTTTAAGGTGGAAAGCTTGAGTGGGTACCTTTCTGAAATGTACTCAGTCACCACTTGAAGCAAACACTGCTGAATATAACTTAGCTTTTATTGGAGGCTTAAAATCTTCCCAAGAGGAATCAGTTCTTGAGGTACCAGGAGTTTTTGTTTGTGTCTCCTTCCCTGGCAGGCCAGTAACTGTCACTTTGAGTTGTTGTGGGTGGCCTACTGGTAGCACTCTTTCTCCTCCCTGACATTTGATGGTTCTCAGATGTTCTCATGGCCGTCAGTCGCCAATCCTGTAAGAACTTTGTATAACGTAGGAGAAGGGAAGGTCTCAGTGAGGAGCTGTCCCGAGTTCTGGATTGGCAAAACGTGTAAGTTAGGGTTGTGCTGGATAAGCAAGCGATCGGTGTAATGTCTTCTCAGAAGAGCTTCTAGAAAGTGTACATATGAAGAAGTTTGTGTCAACGGGCCGTTCAAGACTACTTTTGAGAGAGTTCAGCCTTGAATCAGGGGCTGCAAGTTCCCAATTCCTAAAAAAGGTAACCCCTGGGAGAGCTAGGTTGTTCTGTATGTGGTCATATGTACCTGCTCAAGTCATCTAATCAAGTAGCACTATCCGATGGTGTTTTTAAGAAGTGCTAATTAACATTTGGTTGGGAAAATGTAATTACTTGAATGGGGATTTTTGATCCAGACACTCAGCTATTCTTAGGACATCTTAAACTTAAACACACTTTTCTTTCACTGAACACACTAAGACATAACGTTCGTAGCCCCTGTATGTGTGAGCACTTTAAATTTTCAGCATTTGTAAAGATCGAGTCCTTGTGTATTGACCTTGAGTCTGTTTAACAAAGTATTCTCAGGGTAACACAGTACGTGGTCCCTCTTGATGTCAATTCCATGGTTCTAGTTTAATTTTTAAACCTTTAATCTTATGTGTTACACCAGTATATATTACGTAGATAGGTCTTGAAATGGAAAACCTTTGAAATGGTGCAAAGTAATGATGCATTAAGTATCACAGTTTGAAGACGGCAGTGAAAACATCCGGAAAGAATAGAGGAAGAGTAAAGAAAGGAAGACAGACAGAGAGAGAAAACGAATCCTCAAGGGGAGTAATAGGGTTTTGCAAATACATTGCCGCATCACCAAGACTGACAGCCGAAAAGGTCAAGGCCATTTGAACATTGCAGGAGATGAAGTCCAGGTTGCCTTTGAGAAGTAACGCCGTTCTTGAGTTACTCAAAATTGTTCTAAAGGGGGACAAAAGGGAATCGCAGCAGGACTTGCGGCCCGCTACCTCATGGTCTGACAGATTCTTGTGTTCTGGGCAAGGGGGTCAGCACCCTAGGGGAACTGTCCCCATGAATGTCAGAATACTTTCTAGGCATCCAAGCGTCTGGGGGCTGGCAAGCCCTGTTGTGAACCGATGGCCAAACTGCCATTAGGTACACGCTCGTTACTGCCAACAGTTCAATTACGGGTCCCCCAATGTGGGTGTGGTTGAACCTTCCCGGCCTTTCAGTGGTAAAGATGGACAAGCCATATTTATTTGTTTCTGTCTTTCAACAGATTTTTGTGGTGCTTTACTGTACTATTTCCTGCTTTGTTGTAACCAGTGGCCACTGACATTAGAGAGCCTGTTTGCATTGAAGCATTCTGGATCGGAGCTGATTTGGGAAGGCATGTTTAGGGTAATTGTATCCAGAGTCATTTTTCCCCCTTTTATTCATTCGAAAAAAGCTGGCCTTTAGGATTTATTGTGCAGCCTGCATACACGAGACCTATTCTCTCACTGGGAAATTCTATCCTTCTTGCTGAGAAATTTTGGCATGAAATTATGGTCCCTAAGTATGAGGAGGGGATTCCTGGATAGCATTTGAATAGGCAGGTGTGTACTCTGTATGGGACTGACCAGGGTGGGGTGGGATGGGGTGAGGGAATAAGGAAACAGGGAGCCAGAGCAGTTGTGGGAGGGAGGTAGGAGCCGAGAAGGAAAAACAGGCCACCGTTGTTTTCACTTCCACCAGCCTCTCACGTTTTGCAAGTAAGCGTGTCAGTAGAAAGCCTTCCGCAAGCCCAGGGCGTCCTCCTGTGACCGGAGGCACTTGGCTGCTTTTCTGCATTTGCAGAAGGACGGGAGGATGTTTACAAGAGCTGGGTACCTACCGTGTGCCAGGCGCTTCCACACGTGCTCTGTGTATTCTCCCTAGAATTTGCGTCTAATCAGAACCTCAGAAGGGGATTTTGTTTAGAAATAGAATCCTTGCAGATGTCCCCAAGTTAAGGTGAAGGTCATACAGCATTAGGGTGGGCCCTTTGTTCAGTGACAGGTGTCTTCAGAAGGGAAATGATTGGAGATCCACAGAGACCTACAGGGCCGTGTGAACATGGGCACAGAGACTGGAGTTCCGCAGCTACAGGGCAAGGAACCCTACAGATTGCTGGAAACCACCAGAAGCTGAAAGAAGCCTGAAGTGCCTTGGGAGGAAGCAAGGCCCTGCTGGCGCCTTGATCTCAGACTTCTGGCCTCCAGGAGAGAGAGAGAGAGAGAGAGAGAGAGAGAGAGAGAGAGAGAGAAAATTTCTCTTGTTATGTCAGCCCTAGGAAGCTAAGACACCCTGTAAATAAGGACTTCGGACAACCCGTGTGGGTAGATCCTCTCCGGTGCCTTTTGTAGACTGAGGAGCGGAGTCTGATTCGGGACGTTCTGCCTGGCTTGCAGCACAGATATTGCGTGAGCACCTGTGACGGGCCGGGCACTTGGAGGGTTGCAGGTGGCCAAGTGTGGCCCTTGCCCCCAGGAAGCTCCCTGAGTGTGTATATGGAGTCATGACCACTTCTTCTGGGTTGGGGTGGGGGCCAGAAACGGAGATCGATATTCCTCAGAGACCTCGTGACCCTAGGCTGTTAGTCCTCGGCTGCCTTCGTTTGCCTCTAGGCTTCTGTGATGCCCCCCTCCCCCCCTTTTTGGGTGTCTCTTCTTGATTCAAAGAAGATGAATGGCAGATGAGACAGTCTGAGGAAATCCTGATAGAGACGTGCCCCCTCTGCCCGCTGCTCTCACCTGATTCTTTCCTCACCCACAAGAATTGCGACGACAGCTTAATTTTCCTTGGAGAGGGTGTTGGGATCGAGGAACATTTCTCAGGCTCGGGACGTCTGATGTGGATTTTGAGGACTTTCTCTAGTGGGAGAAGGGAGGGAGGCCCAGGATGGAGGCCTTGGTGGGGTAGGCATTTCAGGCTGAGGAAGGGGTGGGAAGAAAGGGGCCGGGCCGGCTGGGTGCCAGTACCGCGCCGCTGGCGTGTCGGTCGTGTGGCCTTGCGGGGTGGAGGGAGAGGAGGAAGAAAGGGAGGTTGACGCCGTGAGGAACCGTTATTTGTTTTTTTTTTTCCTGTGTTTAACGGCCTTATGGAAATAAAGTATAATTGACGGGAAACAAACAGCATGTATTGTCACATGTGCGGTTTCGATGTGCGTGTGCACCTTGAAACCATCCCCACAGTCAAGATAGGGAGTCTGTGAAGACCTGCGTTTTCTAATCACCTACCTGTGTAAGACGGATGTGTCTTGTCGTGGCGTCAGCTATAACAACCTGCCTCGATGAATCGCGTGCAGAAGCAGGTAGGAAAATCCGGCTGTCCTCTATTAGACCAGACGTTCCAGAGATTTGCAAAATGACAGATCCTTGGTACTCTTGCCTGCGTTTCTGGTTGCTTTGGCAAATAGGGCTATTTTCGGTGAAGCGTGGTTGTTTTTCACACAGAGTGGCATTTATGTCACCACGCAATTTTATTATTTACGTTAACGCGTAGTTAGTCGGTTTATAATGGCTCACTTTAAACGCATCAGTACCTGAATAGTTTATAAACTTTCGGGTTTAATTTCTTTTTTAAGTGAAAAAAATGGTCAAGTTTGTTTGTTTGTTTGTTTGTTTGTTTTGAGAGAGATGGAGACAGAGCGAGTGTGGGAGGAGCAGAGAGAGGGGCTCAAACCCACGAACTGGGAGATCGTGACCTGAGTTGGAACCAAGAGTCGGGTGCTTGACCGACTGAGCCACCCAGGTGCCCCATAATTTCTTTCTTTTTTTTTTTTTTAAGTTTTTAAGGTATCTATTCATTTAAGTCATCTCTACACCCAGCATGGGGCTGGAACTCACGACCCTGAGATCAAGAGTCACACGCTCTTCTGTCTGAGCCCACCAGGTGCCCCTCAGTTTTAATTTCTACTACGATAAATATTGACAGATATAACCCACGTAAACAGAAACCCTCTGGGATCCTCAGTTATTTTTGGTTTCAAGAAATTGTCCTTTTTCCCCCTGCCCCCTCTCAGTTCTTGTTAAGGTTCTAAAATCAGAACTTTTAAGGATTGCTGGCTATAGAGGGCTTTGAATGGTGTGCTAAGGTTTGTGGGATTTTTACTTATTTTATTTTATTTTATTTTATTTTATTTTTTTACCTAAGTGGTGCAGATGTATTGAAGATCTTTCGAGCAGGGGAGTGACAGGCTCCACCTTGGTTTTAGAAGGATGCCTCGGGCAGCATAGAGAAGGGGGAAGACTGCGAGGAGGATCCGGGCATAAAAGAAGGAGCACCTGCCAGAGGGGCGGGGCCGTGGGGGCTGGCCGGAAGTGCTCTGCCTTGAAGGGTCGTCAGGACAGAAGGTACAATCCTGGGACGTTGTTCTCAGAGGATGCGGAAGTGAACTGGCCCCCCAGAGAGGGGAGGACCTCAGGTAGTCCTTCAGAGGAAAGCAGCTTCTTGTCTCCAAGGTTTCTGGCTGGACTGCGACAGCCTTTCCGAACTGGTAGGCCTGTTACTTGGACATGAGTAATGTGGCACCAGCAGCCAGACTAGCAAATACATATGCAAACATAAATGTGCTTAACGACCCCGGCTCCCTTATCAGAATCTTCATAGCACGGATCTCAGAGGCAAGAAGGCCCCCATCGGCCTTTTCATCTCCTGGCTCCCTTGTCTTGTTCGTCCGGCTTATCAAACTTAGGGGGAAGGTAGTGTTGGCATTGCTGCGTCCTACCTTTGGCAGTGTGTTGTTACCACATTTTTATGTCGACTGGCCTTCGATTGCTCTCCAAATGCTCATTCTTCTTTCCGCTGAAGGAAGCGTAACAGGACCTCTACTTGCCAATATCTCTTTAGCCGTTAGCCTTTAGTTCTGTGTGGATGATGGCAGCCCCCAGCACCATGATGAAAATAAGTAACGTTTTGATGAGCGCGCGTTCTGTTCTTTTCATAGATTACTGCATTTAATTCTCAGCAGACCCATGAAAATGAGGGAGGCATTATTTTGGTTCCTTGGTACATATGAAGAGGAAATCAGGGCTCACAGTGGTATCACCATGTGCCCGAAGCCCTGTGGCTTGCGAGTTGCCAAATCCTCTTTCTCACCCTCTGTCCTATACCTAAAAGCCAAAAATCACTTCTTTCCCCAAACCGCTAAGAATCAGTGGCAGATTTTGAAGATCCGTCCACTTCACGAAAGTTTTCTTGGAGAGAGGACTACGGTTATTCTCTGGAAGTTTACACCTTGTCTATTTTTATTGTGTGCCGTTCCATTTATGATGCTTTTATGTGGTGGTGTTTTTCTCTTCCCCTTTCTGTTAGCTGCCAGTTTTATCTAGAGAACCTACAGCTGATTATCTGCTCCAGTTTCGCAGATACGCGACAACTGAACTATCGACAGTAAACATCTCCGTCATTGCTTGCAGCTTCGACAAAAAAAAAAAAAAAAAGAGGTGGTGAAGCACATTTATCATAACTGCGTTGTGGGTATTATCTGTCTTCGTAGTCAGGTGACAGATACACTCGCGAAGAGCCGGTGTTTGCGGCACCGATTTCTATGTCACAGAAGGAATGCAGTGGTCTCGCTTAGCCTGTGCCCTCCTCAGCAGAGCCCGTACCTTGAGTGCTTGAGCCCTGCAAAGGCTCAGGTTGGCCTGTGCTCCCGGGACCTCGTGTTTGTGGCTCTCAGACTAATCACCGTGTCGGTCCCAGGGCGCACTAAACCCGGGACCTCGCATCTACAGAAGCGAACACGGTTGGCGTTGCATTATCAGGCACCTGCTTTTCGCTGTCAGTTCACAGATAGTTACTGAGCACCTACTGTGTGCGTATCAGGCTCCAGAATACCGAATAAGATGGGGATGATCTCCATTTTCGTCGTTCATTAGGGGAAACAGAACACCAAGGAGCTAAAGAGAAATACGTAAGAGATGTGGGGAAAGGCTGCAGAGAAGACACACAAGACTGAGAGAGCCGCCCCAGTCTAGGGAGTCTGAGAAGGCTTCCCCAAGAAAGTGACCTTGCAGCTGGCTTGGGAAGGCTGTGGTGGGGTTCATCTCTGATGAGAAGGGAGGAGAGCATTGTGGGGGGAGGGCTCAGCAGATGGGAAGGCCCGTCAGTGGAGGAAACAGCAGCGTGGTAGAGAAAGGAGGTCCAGCAGGGCTGGGGCAGGAGAGGGGAGGGAGGGTGGCCAGAGGCGATGCTGGCTTTGCACTTGTTTCCATGGCAGTGGGAAGTCATTAAAGGAGTGCCAGGCTGGGGTCACGTGGTCCGATTTGCATTTACCTGTGGAAAAGGCCAGTGCGGTTACTATTCGTTCCACAGATGATTAATGAGCATTTACTACATTCCAGGTTTTGTCCTGGGTTCTGGGCATAAGTCAGAGAAAAAAACAGAAGTAGCGAGTCCCTGCCCTTGTGGGATTTACGTGCATGTGTTGGGGGTGGTGGTGGGGCTGGTAAAAAAAAAAAAAAAGCAGCAAGTACATATAGAAGGGCAGTCGTGGTCCAGAACTGCGGGGTGGCAGAAAGGGTGCCGATTTACACAGAGAGATGGACGACCTCAAGCAGAGGGCGGCGTTTCTGCAAAGGCCTGAAGGGAGGGACAGAAGGCATGAGGGAAAAGAGTGTTCTAGACGGACAAGAGCAAGGTAAACAGGTCCTAAGGAGGGAAGATAATGGGGGTGCTCAAGGCCCCGTGACAAGTCCAGTGTGGCTGGAATGGACTGAGCCAGGCAGGGTGGTGGGAGTCGAAATCCCCAAGGCAGTAGGGCCCCGGATGGTGGAAAGTCTTGCTGGCTGGCGTAAGGATTTCAGCTTTCCCACTCGGTGAGAGGAAAGCCATCAGAGGAATGAGGAGAGGTGCGTGATCGCTTGACCAGGTCAGTCTGATTGCTGCCCTGGCCTCCCCGTCGTGGAAAGAAGGAGATGACCCCTTGGGCCAGGGATTTGGGCAGCTAGGAGGCTAGGTCAGAATGACTCAGTACGGAACTGATTTGTATAAGGGGAAGGAGGGAAGTGGGGAGACCCGGGAGCAGGGTGCCGCATGAGACTGGGAGAGAGCCAAGGTGTTCTGGCCCTGAATGGGGCCGCCGGGGATGGAGCGGGGCGGGCAGGTCTGAAAGAGAGTTAGAGTGCAGAGCTGACCTCGGGACTTGCTGCTGGGTGGGGCGTGGGGAGGGGTGAGACTCCCGGATTTCTCATTGCAGCCCCTGGATGATGTCATTTACTGGAAGCACTCACTAGACACAGAGCAGTGAGTGAGGTGGGGAGTGATTCCAGTTTCGATTGGGGTTAAGTCGGAGATACCTGTGAAAACCTGAAAGGGGAGAAGAAGAGCAGCTCATTGGATGGGCAAGTCTGGGTTTCAGATGCCTGACCCGCTCTGGAAACGTGGATTTGGAGGTTGACTGTGCAGAAGATACGAATGCGCCATTAAGCCATGGATTATGGATGAGCTTGTACAAGACTAGAGGGTCCGGAGGAAAGGGCATGACCCAAGTTGAGGAACGCTATTTTTTTTAAAAGTTTGGAGGAGTCAGGGGCGCCTGCGTGGCCCAGTCGGTTAAGCGTGCGACTCTGGATTTCGGCTCAGGTCACGATCTCGCGGTTCGTGAGTTCGAGCCCCGCATCGGGCCCTGCGCTGCCAGCGCAGAGCCTGCTTGGGATTCTCTCTCCCTCTCTCTCTGCCCCTGCCCTGCTCGTGGGCGCTCTCTCTCCCTCTCTCAAAATAAATAAATAAAACTTAAAAAAAAAAAGTTGGAAGAGTAAAATCAGTAAGACAGATAGAAACGGAATGTCCGTGGGAGTGGAAGGAAAATCAGAATGATGTTCTTCACGGAAGCCAGGTGTTTCAAGGAGGAGGGATTGGTCAACAGCCTCACTCCTGTTGTTCCAGTGCCTTTGTACATGCTGTTCCTAGTACCTTGACCCCCTCCCCAGCCTGCTCTGCGTATTTCTCCCACATTGTGCCCTATTTTACCTCTTGGGCCTAGGGACCGGTATAGTGCCTGGCATGTAGTCCCACTTAAGTGTTTGTTGAGAAAATGAATTGGTGAATCTGTAGAGGGCCCACGGCCATGACGGGTCTCACTGCATTTAGGTTGCCTCTTTCATTAAGGTGCACGCAGATCATTTTCAGAGGAGCAGAACGACCAATTTCTCCCCCTTCCAATCACCATTGTACACTTCTGGAAGCCTGAACGTTCTTAGCACCTTTAATTGGCTACCCTCCTTTGTTTAGTCTACTTCTCAGGCCTGGAAGGGATTGGACAGTTTGTTGAATACGCTCTTTAAAAACTATGCTAACATTTTGGGGTGATTTCAGCGATCTGACCATTCTCCACTGTCTCTGTATGCACACCCGGGCACATAGCTCATGCCCATTTTTGTGGATTCCTGGGTGTTTCTTACAGTTCTTTGTAGGCAGCGAGGCGCTCAGTAAATCTTTACCCACCTTGCGTGGTGGGATGGTGACGGCTCTATATTCATTAGTGCCAAAGGCAATTTCATATGCACAAGCTCCAAATCTGGAACCAGAAGACCTAGGTCGGGGTCTGCTGTCTGCCTCCTAAGCAGCTCGATGTGGACCAGTCACTTGACATCCGTGAAACTCCGTGTCAGCTCTCTAATCAGCAGTGAGGGGATCAGGCCTCAGTCAGAAGGCTGCTGGGAGGCTCCAGGGAGGTCGTGCACGTGAAAGTGCTTTGGAACCTGGAAATCGGTCCCCTGTGGAAGGGGTGCTTATTATTGGAACCCCAGCCAGAGCATTCTGAGGCCTGAGGAGACAGGACCCTTACCGAGTGCACTTGGTCTGTATGAAGGGAGGTGTTCTTAGGAAAATGGATGGTGGGCTGCGGGTCACAGACCTTTTCTTTGGGCCCAGTGCGCACCTCCTGTGACCAGACCGTTTTATGCTTAGTGCAGAAAGAGCCCCTGGGTTGGGAGGGGCTGCTGTCCTTCTCCTTCAGCTGGCCTTCTCGACTTCCACACTGGCTCTTCTAAGGCAGCGAGCGATGTGGGTAGTGACTTGGGTTTTGTGGTCGAGTCGAAGCGGGTTTGGATCGCAGCTTTGCGACTTAGTGGGTGTTGGGGCTTGAGAAACCTACTTAACCCCTCTAAGCCTCAGTTTGCTCGTCTACAATGTGGGGCTGGCAGGACCCCCCACCTCACAGGGCTATTATGAGGAATAAAAGAAATGATGCATGTAATGTGCTCAGTGAGTGCTTAATAAATGCTGGTTGCCCCTGTCATTATTGTTGCTTTCGATTCCAGTGGGTCCTTTCAACTTTGCATCGACAAAGGACAGTCCCCAGAGTCAATCTTGGGAGAAGAGAGCAAGGACACTTCCACTTTTGAACCCTTATCTGTAACATAGTCTTCAAGGCCAGTGACTAGAACTCGTTCATCTCTGTATTCCCAAGGCCCAGGCTAGCGCTCTGGCCAGAGCAGGCGCTGAATACAAGGCAAAGAACTTGAACTAGAACCGGATGCGTACAGGTTGCTTCACAGTGGTTTTGAAAGGGTTTTCCTAAACACGCACACGCATCCCAGCTCGGTAGGTGAGTCATTGGATGGCGCTTGGCCTGCTGTTGTAGGCCTCAGAGTTGGCTCCGTCCGCGGATATGAGGGTTGTGTTTTTGTGAGGAGACTGGCAAAGCTGAATGCATGTTCCTGAAGTAGGGCCTGCTTTGGCTGCGGCCAGCTCCCCACCGCTGGGCCGGGTCCCAGGTGGACGCCTCTGGTGGGTTTCTGCCTGCTCAGCCTGACAGGCACTGCTCTCTTCCTGCCCTACTCCACTCGCTGCTGCTTGTATAATCCCCACCGCGTAGGCAGCTGTGGGGAAAGCACAAAAGGCATGAGGTCCGGACCAGGCAGCCAGAGGATCAGGTCCTAATCTTGGCATCTTCCCGGCCGTGTTGTTTAATCTCTCGGTCAGTTTCGGGTCGACAGTGAGAATCGTGACGCTTCCGTGGTGGAGCGATTGTGAAAAGTCACGGGATTGCCGAGGGAAATTGACTACTTGTATGTCAGACATTTGTCCATTCTTCATACATGCCCTGAATGCCTCCTCCGGGCCAGGCTCACCGTGAGGTGTTCTAGATTATGCCAAGAAGAGGTAGCCTAGCAAGCCTGACTGCTGTCCTTTGGAAGGCCTGCTTGCAAGGTTGGTTCCTGGCTAGCATCTGGTGATCTGAATTTCAGGAAGGTTGCCACCATTCCCTAAATGATAAGAGGGCTCACTGTGCCTAAACTGTTTGTACAAGCAGTGTTACTGATGCTGAATTTGGGGAGTCTGAATTGTTTTTAACTTTATTTTGAGAGAGACAGGGAGCACGAGTTGGGGAGGGGCAGAGAGAGAGGGGTGGGGAAGGGAGAATCCCAAGCTGATGTGGGGCTTGATCTCATGACTGGGAGATCACGACTGAGCTACCCAGGTACCCCTAGAGAGTCTGAAATTTTGATAGGTGCTTGGCAGAGTTCCTATGTGAGCATCCCCGTAGAAAAACCTGGGACCTGGGGTGCCTGGGTGGCTTGGTTGGTTAAGCGTCCGACTTCGGCTCAGGTCACGATCTCACGGTCTGTGGGTTCGAGCACTGCATCGGGCTCTGTGCTGACAGCTCAGAGCCTGGAGCCTGTTTCAGATTCTGTGTCTCTCTCTCTCTGTGACCTCCCCCGTTCATGCTCTGTCTCTGTCTCAAAAATAAATAAACGTTAAAAAAAAACACAAAACCTGGGACCTTTAGTCTAATGAGCGTCCCTGGTAGACAACCCTTCACCTGAGTGCCCACCACTCACTGCTTGCGTGTGGTTTCCTCCGGACTTTGGCGCGTGTGCTTTTACCCTTTGCCGACTTTGCTTTGGATCCTTTTGTTGCAATACATGATAGCTGTGAGTGCAACAATTTGTTGAGACCTGCGAGTCCTTCGAGCCGGTCTTTGAACCTGAGGCGGGGGGGGGGGGGGCTTGGGGACCTCTGACACATGGATGCAGACGTAAATGTTAGGCACACTCTTTGCCCTCGGAAGACTCACACTGTTAGATACAAAATGCGTCACGTAAGTATTTAATGACAATATAGTGAGTGAGGTTAGTGCAGGGGACTGTGGTAGCCCTGAGGAGGGGCAGTGACTCTGGCCCCGGGGGCTAGAGAGCTTTCTGGAGGAGTTAACATGGGAGTTGAATCTTGAAGGGTGGTTAGAAGTTAGTTATGTGAAGCATGAGGAAAAGGCATTATACACCTTCAAAGTCCAACATGCTCTTCTAAATCACTTTAGATTTGATTCACCCCTTTCTTTAATAGTATCATTTAATGGCGCTATGCTCGCTCATTCATCAAACCTGGGGTGAGGACTGTCTTAGACTATGCTGTGCTGTGTACTAGCGGTCCAGGAATGAATAAGAATGGCTCCTGCTGTCACGGCAGGTCTGGCAATTTATGGGTCGAGATGGTTGAGTTTGGAGGAAATCTTGATGCAAGGTGATGCACGTGACGATGAGAACACGTAAGCTCGCCTGGGGGTAGGCAAAGCCTTCTGTGAGAGGCAGTGTCGAGATGGAAGGCTAGGGAAGCTTCAGCTAACACGGGAGAGGAAACAGCATGTGCAAAGTCCCAGTGGCAAGACAGACCATGATGTCTCCTGAGAACAATTAGTTGTTCAGTGTATCTGGGGAGAGGCAGATGAAAGGGTGGTAGGCGGGAGCTATATTAAAATTTTTTGTAATGTTTATTTTTGAGAGAGAGAGAGAGAGAGAGAGAGAAAGGGGGAGAGAGTGAGTGAGTCAGGGAGGGGCAGGGAGAGGGAGACACGGAATCCCAAGCAGGCTCCAGGCCCCGAGCTGTCAGCACAGAGCGCCGTGCGGGGCTCGGGCCCACAGTCTGTGAGATGGTGACCTGAGCTGAAGTCGGACGCTTAACCGACTGAGCCACCAAAGTGCCCCAGGCAGGAGCTATATTTTTACAGGTAGTAAGGTCAAGTGTAAGGAAATAGGTAGAAAGATGAAATGAGCTGTACTGAGGAATGGGAGAAAAACTGGAGCAGAACATCTAGAAAAGCTGTTGTCCAGGGTGAAGACTCAAGAAGGGTGGGACAGCATGAACATATGTTCTTGCCGTGCTGATCTGGAGTTAGGGCTTTGCCAGGTGGGAGAAATGGAAGGAAAAGGAGGTACAGAAGTTAAGGATGTTGGCAAAGAGTGATTGGAGTCAGGGACTCCCATACCTAAGATGGAACCAAGAGCGGCCTAATGGACTTCACGCAGGCTTCCTGGTCTTCTGACTTCTCTACTTTCTAGTGGCCAGAAGATCGGCTTAAGTTTGAACTTCAGATATAAGAGTTGAACTGTTCCGGGTGAGTACAAATTCTAGAGGTCAATATGGATAGACGGAAGTGACCTCTGGTGATGAGGAGAGCAAGACACCGAGAGGCCAGAGGTTGGCTGTGTTACCTCTATGCGCATTGAAGTCATTTGGGTGCGGGTGGGACTTAAGGGGGAGTGGGAGACCGGGAGCCCCCAGCCAATGCGAGGGAGTGCTCAGGAGGCCTGGGGTGACAGTGATGAGGAGTGGGAGAGGGCACTCTGACTGCATGGTTGGGAACCTCCAAGGAGAAGGGACCCGTTTCTCCTAGCACGAGGTTGCTCTTCCTCTGCTGTCTAAAGCTCAGTTTGACTGGAGACAGTCTCTGCCTTGATCCTAAGGGACGGACACCCGTAGAACAGTCACCAATGCACTCTTTTCGCTACCTGCCCTCATATCCTCTGCATTTGTTTTGCCCCAGCTTCCTGGTGAGGAAATTTTCCTCCTGGTTCTGCCGAGAACTATCTATCCCCGGCTTGACCTCCCTGGGCCTCCTAGTGGGGCATTGGTGTTTGCCTGGGGAACTTGCTTCCCAAGGTCAGGCAAACCTCCCTTTGGAGAACTGCTTTTGTTACTCACCGATAGTGTTTCCCAAAGTGTATTCCATGAAAAGACTAGTGCTTCAGACATGGTCGGCGATGACGGGTTTCATGGTCAAGTACTGGGGAACCTATATCCCTTTTTAAGAAATTTGTAATCTACATTAGTATATAAAGACCCTAAGAAATTTTGCAGTAAGGAAACCTCAGTGTAAACTAGCATTTCCCAAATGCGTTTGACGACTGAAGCCTTCTCCACGAAGAGCCTGTGGATATACATTGGAAAGTTCCAGTCAACTGTCAGAAAAGAGTTATGTGGATTTCCCGCTCCCCCTCACTCCCCTCCCCCCCCCAACCAACAGCTATTTATCTAGAAGAGGAGCACAGTTTCTACTAAAATGACATTTTACTGCGTTCCCAAGTTTAAATACCATGAATTACTACGTTTGGTTAGAATTAACACTTTAAAGTACTTTGTTTAGACTGTCATTCTTACGTTAAGTGGCAACATTAGGAAATGAACTAACAGCATTTCATTTTCCTTTGGAAGAATTCCCATAACTAAGATTAGAATCTACAGAAGAAAATGCACATTTTTCAGGGTCCTCTTGCTCTTACTTTAATTAAAAATGACAGCATAAATTTCAAACTAATCACATTATTTACTCTTAAGGGAGCGGTAACATTTCTTTGCAAATGCATGTGGATCATTCATAAAAACTAATGGTATGCCTAGATTTGGATGCATACTTTGAAAATATAAGAAGACAAAAGTACTAAAAAACACTTTATGAAGCCATAATGAAATGAGAAAAAAAAAATAAGGGAAATGAAGAACATAGTCTCTTAAATAACACCTCCTGGGGGAAGTGCAGAACCTAATAACCCAGACTTTTTAATAAGCAAAACAAACATAAATATGAATATATCAAAATACTGTGGGTTGTTGCCAAAGTGGTGCTTAGAGGAAGATACATTATTCTAGGTGTTTATGTTGCTAAGAAAGGAAAAGCAGAGCATAATGAATTAAGCTTGCATCCAGATGTTTTTGAATAAGAACAATGTCAGAAAGCCAGAAGGAGTGGGCAGAATTAATAAACTTAAAAGTAGAAATAAGCTGGAGAAAAAGCCGATAAACCCTGTAGCTGATTTTGGAAAAAAAAAATGAACAGTAGTTTCATCACAAATTTATTAAAAGAGAAATCACACATTCATTAAATTAGAAATGAGACAGGAGAGCTGACAACAAATGTAAAAGATTTAGAAATCTGCAGATAAAAAGTACTCTTTCCTGTCTGCTAATGAATCAGATCAATCAGACTGGGAATGAATGACGCCTCACAAAATTACAAAATATAAAAGCTCATGCAAGATGAACCAGAAAACATGACCAGACCAATTGCAGAGAAAGAAACAAGAAGTTATTAAAGTCTTACAATGAAACCCACACAAACCATGGGTATCTGGACCTACTACATACATAGGAAGATCCCAAAGGTTGAAAGCCATGGTACTTTTTGACCACCTGGACTAGATCATTTACACACACACACACACACACACACACACACACACACACACTTATAAGTTCTGACCCATACAATGATTATATATGGGAGCTATTGGTAACACCGATTTACAGCTCATATACTAGGCTCTGAAAAGTTCAATGACTTACCTGAGTGACACAGTATGTAACTGGTAGAGCTAGGATTCGAACTCAGATCTATCTGGCTAACAAGTTTATCATCTTTCCCCATATTTTCCTTTCTACAAGTGTAAAAAAATCCTGCCTCCCCTAAATTGTTTTTAAAGCCGAATTAATGCTGGTTTGCTCAATTCCCAAGTTACCTTTTGAGGAAATATGCTTGCAACCCCCAAGTTGGTAAAAAGAACAAAAAAGGAAAATTATAGGGCAACTTCTCTTATAGATAGCCATTATTTTCTAACAATTATAACATACTTATTTTTTTTAATGTTATTATTTATTTTTAAGACAGAGAGAGACAGAACGTGAGCAGGGGAGGGGCAGAGAGAGAGGGAGACGCAGAATCGGAAGCAGGCTCCAGACTCTGAGCTGTCAGCACAGAGCCCGACGCGGGGCTCGAACTCACGGAGTGTGAGATCATGACCCGAGCTGAAGTCGGACGCTTAACCGACTGAGCCACCCAAGCGCCCCATATTTTCTAACAATTATAAACAGGAAATAATTCCACTTAAAAATTTGTCTCTGACCAAGTGACATTTAATCCAGGAACACAGGATAGGCCGATAAAATTAATGTGACAGTTCCTCATATTAATATGAAAACACAGTTAAAGTAATATCTCAATAGGTGTTGAAAAGGCATCTAACAAATGGAGCAGTTATTCTTGGACAGTGGATTTAACAACGCAAAAAGGAGAGTTTTCATATATTTAAATATTATATCTAACTCACAGAGAAGAGAGTTCCATACAAATAGGAAAAATTACAGTTGATGAAGGTAGGACTCCTTTTTTTTTTAAGTTTTTATTTATTTATTTAAGTAATCTCTATACTCCACGTGGGGCTTGACCTCACGAGCCCAGGTTCAAGAGTCGCATGCTCTTCTGACTGAGCCAGCCAGGTGCCCAAGGTAGGACTCTTACAGGTTTTTTCACACTGTGCTAGAAATATGAGCCATAGTCATTAGTAAGGAAAAAGGAATTAGATGAGCACCATCAGCAAAGAAAACCATACTTTTCTTCACTAGGCCTAGCAGTTATTGTATGCCAGGCATTGTGATAGGTCCCAGGAGCATACCCCAGAAAAACTGCATTTCTAGAACATACAGGGTCATCACATACCAGTTGGTATAAATGAGGTTAACAACATCTTGAAATTCAAGGCCAATGAACGCGAATAGTCATGTTCCTGGTTGCAAAAACACTAAGGAATATGATGAAGAAGAGAATTCATTTGCGATGGAGACAAAATACGCTAAATTCTTGGACGTTGATTGAGTTTGGGACATGAGATTTATTTAAATGAAATGATATCATCCTAAAGGGAGGAATGGAAGGCATTGGATAAATGAACGGAGAGATACCTTGCTCCAGTTGGAAAGACAAAACATGGGAACGATTACAGTATTCTCTGAGTTCATATGGCGTATCGGTACGTGTCAGTTAAAGACCTGGTGGGCTACTTCGTGAGATGGGACACATTGCTGGCAAAATTAGTTTAGAAAAACGAGCAGGAAGAAGTACTAAACAGTTTTCAAAATGATCATTGGATATCATACTTTCTGTGATGTATTTGTTCAATCTTGAGTTAGTCTCTCTTTCCATATCCATCCAGTTCCTAGCGCTGTGCCTGACTTATGAAAGGTCGTCCATAAACATTATTGGAAGAAGAGGGGGCAGGGTCCTTATTGTATACGGGCTTTGAAAATGAGTTAGAGACCGACTAGTGGCTTTCTCCAGGGTGTCAGACAGCTGATGAGATGGAACGTTAGTGACTTGGCCTCATCTTTAGGCAAGCAGGCAGGAGTGGTCCTAGTCAGAGAAGAGGAGAACGTGCCAGGATCTTGTAGCCTGCCCGCTGCCATTTTTCAAGCAGAAGAGGGATCTGCCTCCTAGCTCTCTGCCTGGGCTTTTCCTCGGCATGTGGAGTGTCCAGACTGTGCCACCGTGGCACTTGGGAGAGACCTCACTCGTCGATCACCGTGTTCATAAAGAAACGTGAGAAGTTTGGACACGAGGACCAGTCTGCAGCTCATTGCTTCCTGCTGCCGCTGTGGGTCCGGTCCCTCCACTCTTCAGGTGTAAGAAATCCTCCTTCATTTTTTGAGGCCCGTCGCTGGTGTGAACCATCTTTCTCAGAAGCCCCCAACAAACATGCTCTATGCTTCTGCAATAGTTGACTTGGTCCGCGGAGAGCCTAAAGAGGGCCATGTTAACCCTCATCCCATCCAGGCATGCCTCCCCACCAGATTCCTTGAGGGTAGGATTTAGGCCCCCCTCTCTCTCTTTTCTCCATCACATCAATTCTGAAGCTGGGCTCGTTCTTAGAATCACCTGAGCCTTAACAGACACAGATATCCCTGATGTTGGCGATTCAGATTCAGTAGGTCTAGGGGTATAATAAATAGACGACGAATATATTGCATTATATTATATGTTCTGTTGCATTGCACATATACACGTATATACATACATATATGTAAAGTTCCCAGATTATTTTGCTGAAGAACCAGGTTTGGAAAGACTGATTCCATAGCCTCGGACAGAGTATCTCCACAGGGGAGCCCCCCCCCCCCACATTTATTGAATGAACGGAGTAAATTAGGTACAGTGTTCACGGTGGTTGTATTGTGTTGCTGTGCCCACATAGATGCTCCAGGTGCTGGAATGTACCTCAGGGGCCAGTCAGCACTGACCATGGGATGGCCTAACCAGCATTTTCCTTCCTATAGCTAACAATTACAGGGCATCTGCTAATTTCCTCTAGGATGTCAGCACTAGTGGTCCCACTGTATCCCCCACTGGCTGACGAGCACAGTGTCTCACACACAGTGAGCGCTCAACTATTTAAGGAACGAAAGCAATGTTGTTTTTTTTTTTATATCAGTTCTCACAACGACCCTTTAAGGTGGTCATTCATAAATGAGGAAGTTGAAGTAGGCTGATGTGTTCAAGGCCGTATGGCTGTGAGCCGTAGGGCTGCAGCTGTCACTCTCGTCTTTGCCATTCTGAAGCCCGAGCCCCTAGAAGTTATGCCACATGACAGGAGGAGCCTTTCCAGTCCGTGGACTAGGCAGGGGCCGGGCCAGGAAGCACAGGGACGCAGGTAGCAGTTACCCCAGGCGGGACCGCACGGGCACTGGGGAGAATAATTCGCAGCAAAGTGCTGGAGAAAATGTAGAGTATGGTACCTGGGGTGCCACCGTGGGGCTGGTGACTGGAAGTTGTGGCTGTAGGTAGTGATTGGGAGTCCCGGTCAGGACTGAGACTATTCATTCCAGGCCCTCAGAGATAGGGAAGGAACAAGACGGGAGCCCAGACCTGGAGGAGCTGGAGAACACCATCAGCCTTGAATGCAGTGGGACAAGACAAGAAACAGGTGCCTGGATTTGGGGAACAAGGCAGGGTGTCACTCTCAGAAATAAGGCATCGCCCCAGCAGTGAGAACAGGAGCCGGGGCCCAGTCCTGAGGGTGATGTTGGAGCTGAGCTTCTGACGTGCCTGCCCTGGGCGAATTGTGGTTCCCCAACTGAGAAGAGGCTGGGACCCCCGTGGAGGTAGAGAGGTGCCTGTAAGTCCAGGCTGAGGAGCTATCTAGAGGTGGAGAGAGAGGTGGACATGCCATGACATGAAAAAGGTTGGGGAACGTCACTGGAGCCCCCTTCTTTCTTGGCCTTCCCCTCGGCACCGACGGTCCTGTCCACTTCCGTCCGGCCACCACCAGAGACGTGGCATTCAGCCTTCTTCTGGCCCCGGGCCCTTGAGTCACGACCCCCTTGCAGGGGGCAAGGTGCTTCACCACAGCTCTGAATCTCAAGACAGGAAGGCCACGTTCTAGGTCCTCCCAGAGCTGGATATGGTTTGTGAGAGCCCCTCGGATGGCTGAAAGGTCTTCCCGGGAGAGGGGCCATGTTCCTGTCCTCTGAGAATGATTAGTTCCTCCGATCTGGTAACATTATCGTCTCCAAATTACAGATAAGGAAGCTGAGGCCTGAGCTGCCCAGGGCTCTCACAGTTGGAAAGTGGGGGAACCGGTAGTGACACCTGGGTCTTCCGACTCCAAGTCCAGTGCTTTCCTTCTGTGGCACTGTGCCCCATCCCTGATATTAAGATGAGTTCCGAAGAAGAAAATGTCAAGGTCAAAAATCAGGCCCATGGACACGCCAGCATACCTCTCGAAGGCAGTACTCGAGACACGGTGGGTGTTGTGCCACCGGTGGGTGATTGGCCAAGGCAAGGTATGGCGAGCTGGAGTGAAGGAGGTAAGGCCTTTGGAGAGGCAAGCGGACCCAACAGCCTGGGATGTGCGTCGGCCCACAGGCCCCTGGGAAAGCTGTGCTCGGAGCCGAACGTAGCTTTTGGGGCTGTGGGCCTGGTAGGCGAGCCTTCTCTGCCAGCAGCGGGGGCAGGTGGGACTCTCCTGGTGGTGTCTCTTCAGCCACACTTGGTTGTTGGAGAGTAGCGTCCTCCCGTGGTCGTTATTCTCACTGATGGGCTATGACCTTGACTTCAACAAGTGCGATGGCAGTTGTTGAGCGGTGGGTGCTGTAGCTTCGTGTGACGTTACAAACCAGCACGGCCGAGCCCGTTCATTCCATCAGGATTTATTTAGTACCACTCCTGGGTCAAGCCTCTGTGTCCTGGGTGTTCAGGGTCCACAGATGAATGAACCACAGTCCCTGCCCCCGGGGAGGTCACTGTCTTGGGTTTCAGACAGAGAATTCTAACCAGTGTGATTAGCGCTTCAGAGGGGCATGAATTGAGTGCAGTTTGAAGGCTCAAATTGGAGTGCTGGTGGGGTGAAAGGTCTAGAAAGGTTTCTCGGAGAGGAGGAGTCTTGAGTTGAAACTTAAAAGATGAGTGGGATTTATTCAAGTAGGAGAAAGGGCAAGGCATTCTAGGGCAGGGATCTGCAAATTCTTCCTGTAAAGGGCCAGATAGTAAATATTTTGGGCTTTGTGGGCCATAAAGACTCTGTCTCAACTCTTCAGCTCTGCCTGGGAGTGCAAAAAGTGCCGTCGACAGTATGTAAGTGAACGGGCTCGGCCGCGTTGCGGCCATTGCCGACCGCCAAGTGCGTCCAGCCCCGTAAGGCATAGGTGCGCTTAGTGTCCCCGTTGCGAGTGTGGCGAAATGGAGGCTCCAAGGGGCGAAGCGACTTGCTCAAGGCCGACCGTTTGCCTGCGTGTTAAGCACCTCACGTGAGTGGAGGAGAGACCCCAGGCGCGGGTAGCAGGGGCCAGACGCTTACGTGAGATCCGCGGGCGAATGAGCACACGGACCTGTTGTGACTCTCTACCCTTGTCCTTTCTCCCTACCGGACGACCCCTTTCCAAGGCCTTGGCTCTGTAGCAGCCGTGAGCCCGTCAGCCACACGGCTTCATCCAAGCTCATCCAAGTTCGTCCCCAAACATAGGACCCGGCACTGAGCTGATACCCGGCCCGCATTTGGTTAATCGCTTTATTTAGGATTCGGTTAAGGGCTATGGGTTGTTCGAAGTGCTGTTTGGAATATAACTGGAACCAAACTCTCTGGCTCGTTTCATTTGTTTTAATTGATGCAGCTTACGGCTCATAAAAACGAAGACTCTTATTCAGCTCTGTGGAAGTCCGTCATAAACACGGGATCTCTTCCAGATTCTATTGGAGTTTCCCCAAAGGGGAAAAAAAATAGTTTTCATTCTTAACGAATTATTTTTTTTAAATGAATGGCAGGCGGAACACTACAAAATCCATAATTTTGCGAGCTGAAAATAGAACTGAACATCATTTTCTTGTCCCCCCAAAATTTACTGGTGTTAGTGACAACAGTTTTTTTTTTTTTTCTGGATCAGATTGAAGACATTTATGAAATAATCAGTCCTAAATACGAATATTCCCACAGGGAGGCTGTTTCTAAGGAGACTTAAAAATACCCCTGAAGTCAGATGTGTGGCAATTTCTATTTCTGTGACTTCCCCCACCTCGCTCCCATAATGGATTTCAGTGGGTTGGGTCCTTGTTCCTTGTCATGACCACCTTGGCTTCCCAATTTTGGAAAAAAAACCAAGAAATGAAAAGGGTTTTTTGTTTTTTGTTTTTTGTTTTCTGTCTCCTGGACCGAAGCATAAAACGTAATATTTGGTTTTTGGTCATTGAACTCTTCTTGTTTTGGAGCCTGAAGACGGTTCACTGTCCCGGCAGCCGGACTTAGCAGCAGCACCCTCTCCCCAGAGGGTTCGTTTGGAAGCCCAGGCCGGTTGTGTTCATCCTCAGCTCGCTCTCGCCCGACCTCCATCCCCAGCCTCTACTCACTCCTGTGTGCCATTTGCCTCGTCGGGCTTGATGGTGCTCATGTTACCAAAACAGCGAGCGTCTGATGAGTGCCCGTTGAGCCTCGTGAAAACCTGGTGAGGGTCCTGGTGTTGGTCCCATTTTCCAGATGAGCAAACCGAGACTCCGGGGGAGGAGGGGAACTGGCCAGGGCGAGTGCAAGGTGCAGAGTTCTGATCTGAGCCCAGACGTTTTGTCAACGTTGGAGCCCTGGTGTTCTCGTTTCAGTGGCCAGCCCGCGTGTGGCACCAAGCGCCTGTGCTGAGTTGTGGGCTCCGCGTCGCCGGGCAGAGCAGTGTGTGAGGGGGCACAGCCTCGAAGTCGAGGCCTGCGGGGGTGCTGCGGGCACCAAGCAGTGTTTATCCTGGGCAAGAGGGGACTCAGGCAAGCGATAGCTCGGGTCCCCTCTGATGGGCTTCGACACTGAAAAGATTTCTGTGTTCATTTATATATTGTTTGAATTGTCTCCTAATTCACCCCACCGGTGAGGGAGAGGTTTGTGCCGTAGCGTGATGGGGGTGGCCCGGCACGTCATCTGCCACTGGGCATATGAGATGGACAACAGTTTATTAGTCACAGGTACCCACAGCCCAGGGCAGTAGGGTACTGCCCTCTGTGCGGTGGCACACAGGAGTTGCACCTGTGAGCAGAGCGAGCAGCCAGGGACTGTGGGACACAGGCTGTGCAGCCTCAAGGGACTGGAGTGCTCAGGTTTTCTGGGAAGATGTGATTGCCTTGTTTGGATGACAACACAGGCTGGCAGGGAACTGAAACTCACTACGCACACATAACACAAGGCTCACTCGAACGGCGGGCGGTAATAAATGCCTCGAAGGGAAAGGGAAAGAAGGGGATGGTGACCAGGGTGCTGGGGAAAGCTGGGGAAAGGCCCCCCTCCCCCAGGAGGTGACATTTAAGCGGAGACCTACACGCAGTAAGTGAGGCCCCTGGACAACCGCAGCAGAGCCTGTCTGCAGAGAGGAGAGTAGGTATAAAGGGTCTGTGCTCAGGAATCTACCTGTGTCTGAGAACCAGCAAGGGGGCCATGGTGTGGGAGAGAGTGGCAGGAGAGGTGGGCAAGGGCCAGGCCATGGAGGGCCTTGTAAGCCATGATAAGGACATCAGCATTTAAAGAATGTTTTTTAAGTTGATTTATTTGTTTGGAGAGAGACAAAGCAGGAGTTGGAGAGAGAGAGAGAGAGAGAGAGAGAGAGAGAGAGAGAGAATCCCAAGCAGGCTCTACACTGTCACTGCAGAGCCCGATTGCAGGGCTTGAACTCACGAACCGCAGGATCACGACCTAAGCTGAAGTAGGACACTTAATCAACTGAGCCACCCAGGAGTCCCAGGACATCGCCATTAGAAAAAAAAAAAATGTGAATGCCAGCCTTAAGGGGAAGGCAGGCGTGGGAACAGGGCTGTTGTCCTGTTCCAGGCGAAAGCTGACGGTGGCTCGGATTTAGGGCGAGGCGGTGAGAAGTGACTCCTTTAGGGCAGTGGTTCTCTCCTGGGGCAAGCTTGCCCCCCACAGGACCTTTGGAAATGTTTGGGAGACATCTTTGATTGTCACAATGCCAGTTTCCTACAGAAACAGAGAAGGTCCTACCAGCGGAGAACGATCTGCCTAGAAAGATCGGTAGTGTTCAGGTTGAGAAACCCCGCCCTGGAGATGCATTTTTGAAGACAGAACCGACGACATTTGCTGATGGGGTGGACAGGAGTGCGAGAGGAAGAGAAGAGTCCAGGGTTCGGGGCCGAGGGGCTGAGTGAATGGCGGTCCCTTTCACTAAGATGAGGAAGCCTGGGCGAGGAAAGTCATCAAGACGCTGGTGCGTGGGAGTCATCAGGAATTCAATTTGGAACGTGTTCATTGTGAGAAAAGGCCGTTATTTGTCTAAACGTTCTTTAGAGGAGCCTGAAGGGGGGCAGCCAGAGAGGAAGAGCAGGAGTCAAGAGAGTGCGGGTCACAGAAGCCGCGTGCGCAAGTGCGTCAAGTGTCACTGAGCGTGGCCTTTTGGATCCGGCTACGTGGAGATGGCTGGCGATCGTGACCAACGTGGTGCCCGTGGAGCGGCGGGGATGAACACGTGCCTGCAGCAGGTTCTGGAATCACAATCTGCCTTCCTGTGATTTCTGCGCAGCCACTCCACTTTTATGTGGCTTTGGAAGGCCACGGAGAAGCTTGAACTTACAGACAAGATAGCCACTCCTCATACCCACGCCACACAGCTGTTGCCGGCGCCCATTGTAGAGAAGGGACCTGAGGCCTTGTGTTAACCGTGCCTTCTATTTTCTGTATTCTGCTGCTTTGACATCTTGGGGCCTCGCTGACCCTGGAGGGGCTGCTCTTCCCAGGGTCACCGCTTGCTAGAAAGATAGCAAACGAACTGTCCCCCAGTGCGCCTTTCTTATGCAAACCCATCAGTCCAGAGCTCACCCCCCCCCCCCCCCCCGCCAGCCACCTCCCTTATGGGACTGTCACATTCTGGGCAATTATGCACCTGCCCTAATTACTCCAGGGCCAGGTACCAGACAACTACAGGAGCCTTTCTGCTCCAGAGCCTGCCGAAATGATTCAAAGTAGCCGCTCCTAAACCTGCGTCCCCTGCGTGCCCCGTTCCTTCCCGAGAAGGAGACTCTGGCTCACATTTCCTTCTCATTCCATCTGCCTCCTGACTGGCCCGGTGCCTCCCCACGTGGGCCTGCCGGCCTGGCGCGTGTCCTGCTTCTAGATCTGCGCTCTTTATCTGACCTCCTAGAGGCGCTGGTTTCGCGAACAGCGCAGAAGTGTTCGTCCCAAGAAAACACCTTAAAACATTTCAAACCTGAAAACACCTTAAAACATTTCAAACCTGAAAACACCTTAAAACACTTAAAATCCGGTGCCATCTTTTGGCAGGGGATGAAAATTGGGAACTCCTTCTGGGACAGGCCGTATGGATGCGGAATAGAAGGAAACGCAATACGTTATAGTGATGTCAGAACGGTAACACTGGGAGCCCTGAGGGGCAGTAAAAACAACAATAAATGATTATACGCTTCTCCCCCTACCACTCGCTACTCTAAAATGGTGCTCTTGCCTACAGAGGCACCCTTGTCGGGAGCGCGCAACCTGAAATTATTAGTGAGTAAGGTTATAATTGTACGTTTGTGGTTTAAAAGGTGAGTAATGCGCTTGTCATTTTTCTCTGCCTCCTCTGCCTTCATTAGTCATCCGTGCTTCAATAGTGAACCTGGTTGTCAGCTTGGGCCTGACTTCAATCTGGGACTGGGAGGGCGGGCGGGGGGGGGGGGGGGGGGGGCGCTGGGGCGTAGGGCCTTCTGGGGTGGGAGGCCCAGGCTGTGCAGCTGCTCTTGGGGCTCACTCCGAAGGGAGGTCAGGGGCCTCGTAGACCTCCTGCTGGGAACCTCCTACAGCAATGTAGCTTGGAAAACCCTGACTACTTGTTCTCCGGCTAGAACCTGCTGTGTTTTGGGGTGGTTGAATAAAGTGATACAGCTGGAGAGACCCCAGACCGCTCATTAGGGCTCATCAGGGTTAGGGCTACAGAGTGGCGGTGGTTAAGAGCATGGACTGTGGAGCCGGACTGCTAGGATTCCGATCCCAGATCCTCTTGGTATTGGCTGTGTGACCTCGGGTGAGTTTCTTAACATCTCTGAAGCTCCATGTCCTCATCTATAAAAACAGGGATGATGGTCCCTGCCTCAGAGGGCTGCTCTGTAGATTAGAGGAGTTAGTATACAAGAGGTAAATACAGTGGTTAGGGAGACTATGTGGGACCTAAACTGCCTGAGTTCAAATCCTCACTTGACCACTTACTAGCCGCGTGGGGCCTTTGGCAAGCGTCTTCACCTCTTTGTGCCTTGTCTCATCTGTACGTCGGGGGCGCGGTGATAATAGGATTGAATGAGCTAACCTCTGTCAAGCGATTCAAAAGGGTTCCTGCCACACGGGAGGACTATTTCAATGTATTACTGGTGCTAATTTCTGTGCATCGTAGAGACAGCATGGACCACAAAAGCTGGAGACCCTGTATGCCTCAGAGTTCAGAGGAAGAAGGGAGCTCAGAGACTTTGGGCTCAAGGAAGGCATCCCAGAGCGGATCGGCCCTGGGGACCCCGCATAGGCTGGCAGAGAGCGGTCTGGCTGTGAGGACCCACCAGGACTAGCTTTGACTCCCTGCTCAGCCCCCTTGTTAGCGGAGCGACCTTGGGCAACCTACGTCACGTGTTTGGGTCTCGGTTTCTCCCGCCGCGAAATGGGGATGATGATGACCGTGCACCCCCAGACGGACTAAGTCAAGTGATACGTGTCGGGGCGCTGGCACGCGGTTAGCACTCAGTAAATGAAGATGCGGTTTACGAACTACTGCTCTTTCTGGTGCTTGCGGTGAGTGCGAGGAGTACCTCATGATTGCCAGGCCGAGTGCAAGCGGCCACTGTGGAGGGGAGGCAAGGACAGGGGTGCTCTGAGAGGGGGAGGTTTGGGTACTCGCAAAGGCTGGCGGGGGGGGGGGGGGGGAAGGGGGGGGGGGGGGAAAGAGAGAAGCTCCCCGGGGAGCTCTAGTGGCGAGGAGCGGGCCACATGGGATCGCTCGGCAGCACCCTGTAGTGGGACACGTGGTGAAAACCAGGCAGTGAAGGACATCAGATGCCAAGGGAAGGAATTCGGCTTTTATTTTGCTGGCGGTAGAGGCTGTAAATCATTGAGTACGGAGTATGTTGGGGGTTCCCGGAAGATTCTTCTGTTTTGCCTAGATTTCAAAACTCTAAAACTAGAGTGGACGTCAGGCTCCGTTGCTGCCCGGCTCTTCCTCTGTGGCTTCTCCCGTTTCCCAGGACGTACGCTTCTGTCAAGAAACAGCTGCTTAACTCTGGCCACGCAGGATACCTCCTCCAGGATGTCTTCTCTGATCCTCCCCGATGCCACACGTGCTCCTTTCCTCCTGTGGCCTCACAGCACTGTGTAGCTTCCAGAGACTCTTATCCTATCCCAGTTTACCGGGTAGAAAATGGTTCATTACCTTCCCCGTCCCCTGTGGACCTGGGGAGCCCCTAGAGGACCTGGACCGTGCCTTGTTTTTGCCTAGATTCCCTTGGTTCCCTGCTCCCAGCTTAGCGTCTTGTCCCAAGGAGATGATCTGAAGAGGATTGGATGCACGAGAAAGCAGGAGAGGGGATGCTTCGTTGAGCGACCAAGTGGGCAGTGATTGAGGCAGGGCAGGGAGCTCACTGGGTCCTGGGCAGCGGGAAGATGTGACTTCAGGCATCCGTGGGATGCAGTGTGTGCGTTGGGGGCTGGGGGGGTGGCGCTCCCCCCTCTCATTATGGCTGTGCTGCTCATTTAAAAAAATGATCCTAAGAGGGCTTAACTCCGAGGATTGTATGTTTTTCTGGGTAGCAACGGGCTTCTTGGAAAAGGGGGACCACCCGCTTCAGTTTCTCTGAAAACACGTGGGGATGAGAGCAGTGGTTTTCACACTTTTCAGAGTCGCAGGGCCCTCTAGTCACATGAAATTTTAAACTCTGGCCAATAGACAGAGGGATAGAAAGACAGGGACAGAGATCACAGATAAGAATGACTGTGGCCAAGACAGACTCCTTCTGGACCTTGATCTCCTCTGTACCATAACAGGGTAGAGCTCAATTGGGATTTCTTCAACGTTGACTTTCTGGAGCGGATCATTCTTTGCTGTGTGGGACCATCCTGTGCGTCATCGGTTGGTCAGGGGCATCCCTGGCCTCTACCCCCTACACAGCAGTAGCATCCGCCCACCCCCTCCCCAGTTCTAACAACTAGAGATGTCTTCAGACCCTGCCAGACGTCCCCAGGGGGCCCAAACTGTCCTCGGTTGAGAACCACTGAGCTAAGTGGTCTCTGGTACCTCTTTTTTGTAAGTGGTTATACCTATGAGGTTTTTAGCACAGCCTCAGGCACATCTCCAGGCGTCCATGAGTGGTCGCCTATTGTCACTGTTACGTGCGTGCTTCTCTTTCGTGGTCCTTATAGCTTGGCTATTCCTTGTCTCACTCGGTGGCTGATATTTTTAATGTCCAATCTGGTAGCGTAGCTCATCTTGGGGAGCAAAATGGTCTACTTTGCTCTCTCATTAGTGGTCCCCGGGGTGGCGTAGCCATCAGTAATCAGGAGGTTGCCATGGTGGAGGCGGAACGTGGTCACTCTGTACCAGTCTCCCTCCTGCTGGATGTTCTGCAGTTTGGCCTTTCCTGTCCTCCCTGACACGCCCCCTGGCGTTCTTTTCTCTCTTCCTGCTTAACTAGGCACAGCGCAAAGTGGAACTTCTCCCCCCTGCCCCCACTCGCCCCGTTCTCCTTTCTTTACCAACCAGACGTAAACAGGATCCAACCTCCAGAACAATTTCTAGTATTACTTTAGGTGGCTGCCACTGAGAGCCCGTTTCGGTCAGCTTTTGGGTTTGCAGTGAGCAGGGGCCTTGGCCATTTTTATATTAATATGCGTGTTGCGTTAAGATTCAGGAAAATGCCAAAGCAGTATTCACGGGAAGACTTCAACTACCAGAACAGACAAATCCACAATGGAATTATTATAGTCTGTCATATATTAATTACCCACAACAAGTTGGTCTTTGGGGAGAAATGAGAAGTATTTGTTTCTGTGTTTTCTTGATCTAGGAGGAAAAGTACCAAATGGGAAAAAAATGCATGTTAGAAATGAGCGAAATAAATTAAGGATATCAATCTTAATGCCATAACGTGAACAAGCAGCCCCCTGTTTTGGAACAGGTACATGTTTAATGAAAATTAGCAATAATTGCTCCTCACATATTTGTCGTTAAGATTTCAGGTTCGCCCATGATCAGGGTCTGGCTGCTTTTGCTAACTTGCTATTGAGACAGAGAGTTTTGCGCAAAGTGCTGTGAAATGAGTGTTTGGGAACACTTCTCTTTGTCCTTGGCAAAGGGCCGGGTGCCTAGTAGGTGTGCAGTGAACTTCGGTTGAATGGTATTAACAGAAGTGATCCTGGCGATCTATACATTTACTCATTGAGTTAGAGGGCCCCTCCTGAGTTTTCGAAATGGGAGTGACCTGGTGCCCCCACTGTATATCATTGCCATATTCGAGCTACTTGAATCGTTTATTTGAAAAACATTTATTGGGCTCCTTTTTATGTGTTAGGCATATGCTAGGAGATGGTAAAGCCAAACAGACGCCGTCTCTGTAGTCATCGAGCTGACATTCTAGTTCGGAAGACAGACAAGCGACAACAATGAAACCATAAAGAAGTTAAGAGTTTAATAAAAAAATGTTAAGAAATGTTGTGAAGGAAACAAAGCGACATTAGAGCTGAGACCTTCGCTCAGAAAAGTCATTCAACCCCAGATACCAGAAACCTCTCAAGATGATAGCTGACATAGGTTTCGCTCGCCCAGAAGAAATCTGGAGGTGAGCATTCCAGGGTAGATACAATGGTTCCATGATGTCATGAGCTCACAGACACCTTCTAGCTTTGTGCTTTTAGAGGTCCTCTGGGTTTAGAATGGGGCTTCCATACTTAAGGTCATTTCTTAGTCCAAGAGGCTTGCTGGCCTTCCAGTCAGGAAGGAAGAGGAAAAGGATAGAGGCGGCACAAGGGTCTGCTTCCTTCCTTCCTTCCTTCCTTCCTTCCTTCCTTCCTTCCTTCCTTCCTTTATTCCTTCCTTCCTTTATTCCTTCCTTCCTTCCTTCCTTCCTTCCTTCCTTCCTTCCCTCCTTCCCTCCTTCCCTCCTTCCCTCCTTCCCTCCCTCCCGAACTATCTCGTGAGCACTTACTATAACTAAAACACTGTTCTAGGTACTGGTGATATATATTAGGAACACAACGAAGATCCCTGTCCTCATGTGGGGCATGCTAGTGGGGTGAGACAGACAAGAAATAACATAAAAACAAGCAGGTCGTGTAGGTCATGTTTTGCATAAGAGCGAGGAAACACCACGGGTACTGTCGCTATGGATTTTTATTGTCTTCAGTTTCTCTGCTGATTGCCTTGCTGACCCTCGCACATCGGTCATGTGAGGTAGACATCCTTGCCTCCATTGGACAGATGAGGAAACAGGCTCAGAGAGTTTGGGGAAGCAAGTTCCAGCTCTTGCTCAGGTGTCCCCTCCTCTAGGAAAGCTTCCTGTTTCAGTGTCTGTCTCACCCATGAGACAGTGAGATCCTCACGGATAGGGACTGATTATCCTGAGTTTGATTGCCGGCCTCCTGACCCAGGACCCGGCATTTACTCAGTGCCCAATAAACATATGGTTGTTGAACAAACCTGGATCTGGCTCATGTGTCTCACATTTAATTGCCAGACCAGGGTTTGAATCGATCCAGGTCTGTTGGACTGCAAGCCCATGTTCTAGAGTGTGAGCAGTGGCCCCTGATACATCTGTCTTGTACATCTAGATTTTGTTTTATATATTTATTTTTCCACACTGCCCTGGATTGGTTTTTAAAATTTCTTTTCAATGTTTATTTTTCAGAGAGAGAGCGAGAGCGAGCGAGCGAGAGAGTGTAAACAGGGGGAGGGACAGAGAGAGAGGGAGACTCAGAATCAGAAGCAGGTTCCAGGCTCGGAGCTGTCAGCACAGAGCCCGACACGGGGCTTGAACCCATGAACCGTGAGATCGTGACCTGAGCTGAAGTTGGATGCTTAACTCCCCGAGCCACCCAGGCGCCCCTTCCCTGGATTGTTAGTAAAGTTTTACTGTACATCTAGATTTTAGATAATTGTGTTTCCTTTAAGCATTTTATTTTTAAGTAATCTCTACACCCAATGTGGGGCTCGAACTTACAATGCTAAGATCAAGAGTCACATGCTCCGCTGAATGAATTTTCCCTCATTCCCTTTAGTGAGCCACTTCCAGTGATCTGGGCCCTGAGGCCTTGGATGGAGACCTGAACTCTCTGCTCTTCTCTGAGGAGTTCATGATTAAGTCACTTGATGATTCTCCATTGAAGGCTGTAAAGACATTAATTATTTAAATTAAGTGGGTGTTAAGAGAATCTGAAGTCAGTTTTGCTTTGCCTGGAGACATCAGTGAGTTGGAGAATATTAGAGCCTGAAGGGCCCTTAGTCATCCCTGGTTCCATCCTCCTCATTTCCCGGGAATAGGAAATGGAGATTCAGAGCAGCAAAGGCACTAGGCCAAGATAAGCTCTTAGTGGCCTCCGCCATCTGACTCCCACACCAGCGCTCTTTCTACGCTGTCACACTGATGCTTGCGCAGCACATTAAAAGGGATTCTCACCAAGTGCAAGGAATTGTGAATGGACTCTTACTCGAGAGTAAAGAGGTGATTTGTTAAAATTTAACCATGTATTTCAAATAATAAGTCAAGTATAGTCAACCCCCAAGCTGGTTTGAAATAGCAACATCTACTATTAAATGTGTTTTTCTACAGTTGTGTTCCCTGCCACCATTGTAGAATGCACAAAAAAGGCAAGTACAGTAAAACCTCGGTTTGCGAGCATAATTTGTTCCGGAAACATGCTTTTATCCAAAGCACTTGTATATGAAAGCGAATTTCCCTGTAAGAATTAATGGAAACTCAGATGATTCATTCTACAACCCCAAAATATTCATATAAAATGATGATAATACTGTAATATAATACAAAATAATAAAAAACAAAATATAAAGGAAAATAAACAAATTCACCTGCACTTCCCTTTGAAAACTTTCGTGGCTGGTGTGAGGGAGACCAGAGAGAGGAGGGTTATCGTGTAGGACGACTTCCACTATCACGAATGGATGTTGCCTACAGTAGAGTAATAATAAACTCTGGTCTTATACCGTATTTAATGTACGTGGCGATAAGGCAGCAGAGGAAAGGGTCTCTCTCTGCAGGCAGCCTGACCTCGAAAGAAGCAAAGCATCCTAAGCTTACTCTTGTCTGGAAAAGCAAAGGACTGTCCGTAGGTGCCTTGAAGGGACAAAAGATACACCAGGGCCAGCTGTGGGCACCTTCCAACGTTCTGAAAAATCACGGATCTCTGCCAAACACTGCACCTGAGACCAAGCATCTGAGCATGGGAGACAATCACCCACAATCCCACAGAGAGACACACACACACAGACAGAGAGAGAAGAACCGTTGGCTCAGTTGTGATCATGTGACATCCAGTGTCATGCACTACTCGTTATTGTAAGACATCGCTCGTTTATCAAGTTGAAATTTATTAGAGATGTTTGCTCGCCTCGGGGAACATTCACAGAACAAGTTATTCGCAATCCAATGTTTTATTGTGTACTTTTCTTTTTTGATTCCTGAAAAAAACATGAATGATTCTAATAAGGAAGCAGTGTGAAGTAGCCAAAAGAGCATAGACTTTGGAGTCAGGAAGCCTGGCTTTGAATCATAGTTTCACAACCTACTAGCTTTGTGAGCCTTTGCTAAGAACCTTCTCGGAGCTGTTGGGGAATATGGCAGGTGTAGGTTCATACACTTGAACGATATGAGAAGGGCTTATCGGGAGGGAGATGACGACTTGTTCTGGATCTCTAGAATGTGAATTAATTCCACTTGGTCTCTGTGGCTGTATTCAGACAGTGATTATGATGATTTGGAACAGCATTGATAGACCACGGCTCTTGGAGAAATTTGCCTTTGGTTGGCGTTGGATGTGAGCACATCCTTTTGCTTTCTTTCATAACATTTCTAATATTCAAGAAGCCAAGGGGTGCCTGGGTGGCTCGGTTGAGTGTCTGACTTTGGCTCAGATCATGATCTCACGGTTTGTGAGTTGGAGCCCCATGACAGGCTCTGTGCTGACAGCTCAGAGCCTAGAGCCTGCTTCAGATTCTGTGTCTCTTTCTCTCTCTGCCCCTCCCCCACCCATGCTCTGTCTCTGTCTAATATTTAATGAATAAATGTTAAAAAAATTTAAAAAAATTAGACTCTGGTGACAGTTGCCCAACTCTGTAAATTAATACAAAAAATTATTGCACACTTCAAATGTATATTATTATTGCAAAGCTATTATTATAAATAGGTTAAGTTGGGGGTTAATTCTAATTGAGAACTTACTATATGTTGTGCACTATGCTAAAAGTTTTATAAATATTATTTTATTAAATTTCATAACTGCCCTGTGAAGTAGGTGTACCAAAATCCCCATTTTATGGATGAGGAAATCAAGGCTCAGATTGACTAAGACACTTGCCCAAGATCACACCCCTAATAAATATTGGAACCAGGACTCAACCCCATGATCATTTGACTCTAAAGCTTGTGCTTTGTGTCCCTAAAACAAAATAGAGCTTGGGCTTCTTTTTGGTATCAAAGAAATATGGCTTCAGTTTTTATTGGTCTTAGAATTTATAATCATTTCTACTACAAAAAGGTCATGGCATAAAACGTTGCAGTGTTTCTGTTCTGCCACATTACTACTCACATGTATTACTTGTTCATGTAGAAGAAGCTGGGAGATAGGGGCGCCTGGGTGGCTCAGCCGGCTAAGTGTCCGACTTCGGCTCAGGTCATGATCTCGCGGTCCGTGAGTTCGAGCCCCGCGTCGGGCTCGGTGCTGACAGCTCAGAGTCTGGAGCCTGCTTTGGGTTCTGTGTCTCCCTCTCTCTCTTACACTCCCCTGTTCATGCTCTCTGTCTCAAAAATAAATAAACGTTAAAAAAGAAGAAGAAGAAGCAGCAGCAGCTGGGAGGTGTGGGGTGTTGTTCATCCAGCAGTTTAGTGATTAAAGTCTAGTATGTTAAGTATAAGCTGAAGATTGACAAATGCTCCATGTCTGAGGAATTTGAGCAGGGGACATATACTAGCTATTTGTTGCGCTAACTTTTGGTAGTACTAAAGCATTTTATTTTCAATGTACAGCTCATTTTGGGGTGTTCTGTTTTGTTTCTCTTATGGAAACTTTCCCCATTTGTGACATGTAGCAGAATTTTTTTTCTAGAAATAGATAGCATTCATAAACTGAAACCGTTTCAGTTTTCTGTGGCACTGCGACAGAACCATCTTGGCAGAAATACTGGAATCCTATAAAATAGAGTTGATATTGATATACTTTAATCAAAAATTTCCGTTTAGAAGCAATAAAATTGCTCATTGTTAGGCGGCCTCAGTTGCATCCTTATCCTTCCTGGTACAAACATATTTAATCTTTGGAGTATGATGCCATAACTATAGATCTCCAGATAGTCCTAATAGAGCACTCTTTTTTTTAACTTTATTGAGGGATAGCTGAAATATAATCGTATATAATTAGAGTGAACAATGATTACCAAGATCAAGATAATTAGCACGTCTGTTGCCTCACATAATTATATAGGTAACTGTGTGTGTGTGTGTGTGTGTGTGTGTGTGTGTGTGTGTGTGATGAAAATGTTCAAGATCTACTCTTAGCAACTTCTATGATAGGTATCACTAACTAGTCACCATGCTGTGCATTCAGGCTTCATAACTTCTTTTTTTAAAGCTTATTTATTTTGAGAGAGAGAGAGAGGCAGAGAGAGAAGAGAGAGAGAATCCCAAGCAGGTTCCACACTGTCAGTGCAGAGCCTGACATGGGGCTCGAACCCACGAACCGTGAGATCATGACCTGAGCTGAAGAGTCCGATGCTCACCCAACTGAGCCACCCAGGCATGCCACAACTCCTTCTTCTTATACCTGAAGAGTTGTATCCTTTGACCAGCATCATCCCGTGGTCCCAGCCCCTGGCAACCACCATCTGTTTCTACGAAATCTTTTTTTTTTTTTTAAAGAGGGTTCTTGAGGGTTGTGATGGCAGGAGAGTCACCCAGCCTTGCCACGCAGTCGGGGTTGGGGGGTTTCATTTTGTTGCATCCCCAGAAAGCAAACCTTTGCCTTTGTCCGCTCTGGCGGAAGGCCCCCCCTCTCCCCCACGCTCACCAGACTGCATCCCGCACATTCCTGGCGCAGGCTGTTCCCACTGGCCGGGGTGGCGTTGACTTTCTCCACTCCATCTCTGCCTTTCCTTGAGATCTTACCCATTGTGGCAGTCAGCGCTGGCTCGTCGGAAGGCAACAAAAGGTACTCTTGCTGTTGTGGGCGGACGCGTATTTCGGTGCTATTAACTAGGTGCTTACAAAGTCACCGGGACGGGCGGCAGTGGGGGCTTCTAGGCTGGGTCTCCAGGAAGGGCACCCGGAACGCCACCCCTGAACTGGCCCACCAAAGGGAGCCACGACTGCTTTCGAATCCAGGGTGGTGGGGGATCAGGAAGCTTCCGCTGGAGCAGAAGCGCTTCCGGGCACATAGCTAGTGTTGTAGTTCAGGAGGACTGCCGCCGAAGCCAGTGCACTTGCCTCTCGACCACGTGGCAGGCACCTGCACCCTGAGCCGTTGCTGGAGTAGCCGTGTCTCCGCAACACCGCTTGCGGAGAATGAAAAAACGGGGCGCCTGGGTGGCTCAGTCGGTTAGGCGTCCGACTCTTGGTTTCAGCTCAGGTTATGATCTCACGGTTCGTGGGATCGAGCCCCGGGTTGGGCTCTGCCCTGACAGGGTGGAGCCTGCTTGGGATTCTCCCTCTGCCCCTCCCCCACGCGCACGCTTTCTTTCTCTCAAAAATAAATAAATAAACTTAAAAAAACCCCTCAGAACAACGGCAGATGTGGGGAGATGGCCTTTACCTCACTCTGGCCTCCCAAATATAATACATGCATACATACATACATACGTACATATATATGCACACGGATACATGTACACATATATTCCAAATTTAAAATATACTAATACATTGAAAATAAATATATTTCGTACATTTCTATAAAAACGTATGTAGCTTATTGTGTTCCAGGCAGTGTTCTGAGCTTTTAGCTTTTTACATGCATTCACTCAGCCAACACTATGAAATAGGTACAGTTGTCGCCCCTGCCCTTTATAAGAGGAAACCGAGGCACAAAGGGATTAAGTAATCTACACAGATTGTAAGTGTTCTCACCTCTAAGACATATTCCATTACCCCCTTTACTACCCCCAAAATCGTGTTCTCTCACTGTCTTCTCCTCCTCTTCCCTTCCCGTGTATTCTTTCACCAGCTTTGCTTTTTATCGTCGTCATCCTCCAAAAACACTGCAGGTGCCCTGGTTTATATCTTAGGATTCTCCCCCCCCCCCTTTTTTTTTTTTTTTTTTTTTTATTGTATTTTTTTAGTATCGGAGTGAAGAATACTTTGGTTGCTACTGAACATGTTTGACATGTGTTGACAGCTGGGCGCCTTTTCCTTGCTGGGTTGGTGGTTAATAAACACTAATGAGCTGGTCCCATCTCCCCGAGCGGGGACAGATACCACAGGACCTAGTGCTAACAGCTGTCAAGAGAATTAAAACCAGAAGACATTGTGGTTTCCGTACCATATTGTCCCATTTCTTCCTTGTGTTTATTACCTAATAGTCTTCTTCTTATGAAACCCATTTATTTTTGTAATAGAACGTCCTTACTTTACAGAAGACCCACCATGTGTCGTTGTAGCCTTAAAGATTCACGTTTATATGCGTGGAATAAGATCTGAAAATATATACTCAAAGGCCTTAGCCGTGGCTATATGTAGGTGGTACAGCTAACGACGTTGTTTATTCTATTTTCTTACATCTATATTCTCATTTTTTTCTGTCATGAGTTCGTGTGACTTTTGTTAGAACAGAAGAATGATAAAAGCAGAATGTTGACTGTGGTCTGAATTGGCATGTTCTGAAAGCTGATCCCTCCCGTGTCTTTCCTCTGTGCCCTGTCTCTGCACCTGTCAGATATGACACTTTTCTATGGCAGCCGCCCAGGCAGAGCATGGGTTAGGCGACATCAGGGTCTCATCAGAAGCCCAACTAGGGCATTTACCAGACTCTCCATAGCTTAGAACTTCCAGTGTCCAGAACTCTGTGGGTCTGTGACTGTTGACCTCTGGAGTGTATTTTTAGGCATGGTTTTATCGCGCCTTATTTGATGTGGAAGCGAAACCGTACCTTTCTCAGATCCGTAGCTCACAAGGGACTTGAG
This sequence comes from Panthera uncia, assembly GCF_023721935.1. NCBI lineage: Eukaryota > Metazoa > Chordata > Mammalia > Carnivora > Felidae > Panthera > Panthera uncia. The sequence goes on along the minus strand of NC_064817.1, from coordinate 109,808,100 downwards.
AAGGTACGTTCTTTTCTGTCACAGTTAAACAGTGTTACCTGCTGGGAATAAAAATGGTAAAGGCGATAACTAACATTTGTTCGGGACTTTAGAGTGTATATGGCCGATTCACTTCCGTCATCTCATTTCGTCTTCGCAGTCTTCTAGACGGTTAGGACAGGGATTGGTGGTTAATGTCACAGATAGGAAAACTGAGGCCTAGAGTGGCCAGCTGGGAAGTGGCAAAGCCAAAACTCGAATCCACGTTTCTTTACTCTTGCCACTTCGTTGCAGTGTTTTCGTTAAATGAGATAATACTACACGTTCAACACAATCATAGCTGTTGCCGTGGCTGCCTCTGCTCCTCTTCGTTTTTATTACTGTCATCCTTATCTTCCTCTTCCTCCTTCCCTCCTCGCCTTCCTCCTCCCCCTCCCCCTCCTCCTCCTCCTTCTATTCAGTATCTTTATGGAGATTTACATTTTATGTATTTTGAGATACCGAATATCTGCTCTTGAGTGAGCCCTCCTAATCCCCGTGGGCTAGAACGCCCAGAAGAAGAGAGATGTCATCAGAGGCACAAAATCATCCCTTTTGCGCCTCCTTCCTTCTCTTTCCCCCCTCCCCCTTCCTCTTTCCATCTTTCGTTTTTTAGTTCATTCTATAAATGTTTATTTTAAACTCTCCTTCCCCAGGATTCACTGGAGATTCAGACTTAGGCCTGGCAGATGGCCTGAGAGGCCAGCTTTCATAACCTGATCCTTCTCTTTTCCACAGCGAAGGATAAATATTTCACAATCAGCATATTTTATCGACAGCCTAAGGCTTTCTGATTACTTTCCATCTGCAGGGCCTGGTTTATTTTGTTGCCTTGGCTTTTTACGAGGTTGCTTGTATGTGATGTATTCGTGACAATAACCAGTTGCTTTTATTTCAACGAAACTCCTCTTAGAGGAGCAAGTTACAATATGCTCTCCCCCCACAACCATAATTTTATTTATTTTTTTTTAGTTTATTTATTTCTTTTGAGAGAGAGAGAGAGAGAGAGAGAGGGAAGGTGAGGAGGGGCAGAGAGAGAGACGGAGAGAGAGAAAAACCCAAACAGGCTCCACGCTGTCAGTGAGGAGGCTGACACGGGGCTCGATCTCATGAACCACAAGATCATGACCTGAGCCGAAATCGAGAGTCAAGAGCTGGATGCTTACCCGGCTGAGCCGCCCAGGTGCCCCCACAACTGTACTTTTAGATATTATAAAATACCATCTTTAAGCTCATAAGGAGCCCGGTGCCCCTTAGGTAATGCCTAGCCTGTGCCTGTGTAGACCATCCTGTGTTATACGTGTCAATATGCTCGTCCACACCCTTCCTCCTAGCTCTACCGTGTGCGCCTTAGGGGTGAGACTATGTCTTAATCACCTTCGTATCCCCAGGGTCTGATACATCATAAAAGTAAAATAACAATGAAAGAATAACATGGCCTCTGTACTACAGAGGATAATTTACAAGCCTCTGAAGCCTTCTGGAAATATCCCAGGGCTTGAGTTCTGCATCTGTTCAGCGGGTGCAGTAGTGATTTTACAGAGTAGCTCTCGGGGACTCTTGCTGTTCTCCCCTTGCTTCTTCTTAGTCTCTGCGGTCTCCTTCCTGTCCTTCAGGGCAGTGCCCGCGATAGCACATCCAGCCTCCTTCGCACTTGGCAGTGAAGAGTTTACAGTCTGTTTCTAAACTGAAGGCCCGTGTTAACTGTGTGTGGCAGCTTTCACATATTTTCACTGATAAATTGGGAGCCCTAACTGGATCTTAGAAGTTGGGTCTTTGTTCACATAGTCTGTGAGCCCAGCCCGAGAAAAGGATTCATTCAAATATGTAAATCAGCTTCCAGAAACAATAATGGGGGTCAGTACCCGGGAGGCCCAAATCGGTTATCTCGTGCTTCCATTCCATCTGTGAAGGCTGGTTCTCCATCCGGCTCCTGAAAGTTTTTGTAAGTGCAAGGGCCATACGACCATAGTCAATAGGAAGTTACAAAAGCCTGGGCTCCTATACACCAAGCCTCGCCTTTCCTTTAGGAGTTTATCGCACTGGGGGCACCTGGGTGGCTCAGTCTGTTAAGTGTCTGACTCCTGATTTCAGCTCAGGTCACGATCTCCCAACATCGGGCTACGCTGACAGTGTGGAACCTGCTTGGGATTCTGTCTCCCTCTCTTGCTGCCCCTCCCCCACTCAGGCAAGTGCCCACGCACTCATACGTTCTCTCTTCCTCTCTCTCTCTCTCTCTCTCTCTCTCTCTCTCTCACTCTCTCTCAAGAGTAACTAGATAAACCTAAAGAAAAAGAAGTTTATGGCACTGGGATTGAACAAATTCACGAAGGGGTCTTGAGCCGTAGCACTGGAGTTTGAATACCACCTCTGTGGCGGACAGGCTGGGTGGCCATGGCTAAGTCCCTAAACTTCTCAGTAGAGTCACCTGACAAATGAAGGGTAATCAATCTTGAGTGCCTCTGTGGCGTCACCAGGACAGCTTTAGGGCGCCTCTGGGAGGCGCAGTCACACACCTGGGAGGGATTTGTCGTGAGATGGCTACTCGGCCACAGATCTTGCGTTAGGGGCATAGATTTGCTTTAGCTCCAGCTAACAAACATACAGGATTAGCATTTTGAAGAATTGAATGAAAGTCACGTGGTCGTACAGCAGCTCATGTTTACTTCAAGGACGTTGACGTTTTGCAGGAAACTTGCAGTGACACCTGATGGTGTGTAGAGGAAAAAGGCCTTTTGTAATGGAAGTGATCATCTTCTAATCTATCTTTTCTATAAATTTAGATTCTTTCACAAAATTTTTTCGCAGGCGTGCCAGCCTCTCATGTATTCTAAAGTATTCGCACGTAAAATCATGTGCTCTAATATATTCTAAAGAGTGGTGATGTGATTTAAATGTTTTGTTAATAAACAGCAAATATTTAGTTATTTCGATAGCGATTGCCCTTGGTTATTGAGTGCTTACTCTGGGCCCCACACTGTGCCAACTGCTTCACATGCTCAGTCTTATCGGATGCTCACATTTTGACACACGCCCTGAAGGCGGACTGAGTAGTTGATATTGTATAGAGTTTGGAGCCTGAGTCATAGGGCTGGGAGGGACCGTAGGGTTCAGAGGAGGAGCCCGTGGTCCAAGAAAGGGAAAGCAGTTTTCCTTGAGTTACTCGGCAAGTCAGCGGCAAGGCCGGGATCAGATTGCAGGCTTCGCGGTTCCCAGCTCAGTGCCTGCTGTCCACACTGGCCCGTCTGCTGCACACAGCGCCTCATGATCTATGCATGCCGAATGGTGACGGTCACAGGTTAAAGAAAGAATGAATCACCAACACGTTTTAAAGTGTCTGTCTGGGGCGCCTGGGTGGCTCAGTCGGTTAAGCGTCCGACTTCGGCTCAGGCCATGATCTCACGGTTCGTGGGTTCGAGCCCCGCGTCGGGCTCTGTGCTGACAGCTCAGAGCCTGGAGCCTGTTTCAGATTCTGTGTCTCCCTCTCTCTCTGACCCTCCCCTGTTCACGCTCTGTCTCTCTCTGTCTCAAAAATAAATAAATGTTAAAAAAAATTAAAAAAAAAAATAAAGTGTCTGTCTGGCAGTCCCGAGTCCACTGCCTTTTGTACCCGAGACCTGTTTACTCTGGCCAGAGAGGGAATCCTACTGAAAAACAATGTTGAGGGGCGCCTAGGTGGCTCAGTTGGTTTAGCGTCCGACTCCGGCTCAGGTCATAATTTGATGGCTCGTGAGTTCGAGCCCCGCGTCAGGCTCTGTGCTGACAGCTCGGAGCCTGGAGCCTGCTTCGGATTCTGCGTCTCCCTCTCTTTCTGCACCTCCCCTGCTCACGCTCTTTCTGTCTGCCTCTCTCCAAAACAAATATTACAAAAAAATTAAAAAAGCCCCAGTGTTGATATTAATAATGGTCTTGGTGAATTGCGGTAAGGAATCTGAGAGTTTAACGTAGAAAAAGTTGAAGGAAATAGAAAATCACACAGGACGCAGTAGCACACTCAATATAAGTGACCCCAGGGTTGGGCGAACTTTGCCTATAAAAGACCACATGGTGTATTTGGGGCTTTGTGGGCCGTATGGTCTGTGCTGCAGGTACTTAACTCTGCCGTTGTAGTATGAAGAAAGCCATAGGTCATACAGAAACACACGGCCATGTCTGTGTCACACTAAAACTTTATTTACAAAACAGGTGGCACGGCGGATTTGGTTTATGAGCTGTGAATTTGCCGACCTCTGAATGAAACGATCCTGGTCTCCTAACAAGGAATGTGCGTCGGTGTACTTGTGAGTGATTTGTAGTGTGTGTTCTCCTTTTGTAAGGCAGGCAGGAAATGGCCAAGCTCAGATTAGGGTCGACCAGCCCAGTGTTGCCCGATGTCCCTGGTTACCCTTGGGTGGGCCAAAGGCCACATGTCTCGGAGGGTATTCCTTACCGATAGATGGCCTATTAAGTTTCACTGTTCTTTTTGGAAACCCAGCTTAAGAGGTATTTTGAGCAGTGAAGTCACGGCGGCTAATATGTATCTCAAATGTAATGCCAAGAAGCTCTAGCCTTGGCCTCACCAAATACCAGGCCCTATAAACGGTTCCTCAGAACCTAACCCCCTCCTCCCCACATTGTTCTTCCTGTTGTTGTTCCTGTTTAGTCCGGTATTTCTGAATAATGGTAATGATGATTGATCATCGTGGTTGATATTTATCGATCTAGCCCTTGGCCAGGCTTTGAGTTGTGAAGTTTGTTCTTAGCTTCCTCCTTGGTAAACCCTGTACCCACTGGTGGCCATTGCCCACTTCACTTTCCATCTGGGTCCTGTGTCAGGCACATTCCTTCCCATCACAGACCTCAAGGAAGGTTCTCAGAAACTCCTGATATGAATGATATTTTCGTCGTTGGATTCTTACAACACTTGGAGGCAGATACTATTATTTCTTCCTTTTTTTTTTTTTTTTTTGCTGAGAAAATTGAGGCTCAGAGAGGTTTGGTGACTTGCCCAAGGTTGAAGAGCAAGTAAGTGGGTGAAGCAGATGGCAAGCCTAGGCCGGTGATGATAACGTCTACACTCTTTACCAGTGTACCACACTTCCATCTCTGTGCCCGGTTCTCGAGGGCACAGTGGGCCTGCCTTTCAAAGTCGGCATAATCTTTATCTCCCCCTGAATGTGGGTCCGAGAATAGTTTCTCACTTCTTCCTGTCCCAAGTCCTTGACTCTTCCCACTTGGACTGTTGCAGTGGCTCCCAACTGGCCTCAGCTCCCCTGAGTTAGAATTCACATTCCGTGCAAGTTACCTATTGTCAATTTCAGAACATTTTTATCACCTTGAAAAGAAGCATCCAGCCCTCCAGCCATCATGCCTCTATCCCCCTGTCCCCCTTCCCTGCAGCCCTAAGCAATCACTAATCTTTCTGTCTCTATAGATTTCCCTGTTGTGGACTTTCATATAAATGGAATCACAGAGTATGTGGACTTTTTGTGATTGGCTTTTAGCATAATGATATCAAGGTTTCTGGTGTCTTCAAGGTTCATTCCTGTTGGAGTATATACCAGTACATCATTGTTTTTATGGCTGGATAATATTCCACCGTACGGATAGACGGACCATATTTGTTTATCCCTTCATCCATTGATAGACATTTGGGTTATTTCCACCTTTCAGATAGCATGAACTAATGGGCCTGTTAAATGCATTCTGCACAGAACTCTCTGGTTGGTTTTCCTAAAGTGCAGCTCTGGTCATGTCACCTCTCTGATTCAAAGTCATCACTGATTTCCTGTACCCCCTTGCGCTTTGTTTAAACTCCGGAGTTTGGATTTTGTGGTGGGAAAGTGTGGCACAGAGCGGGTTCTTAGGCCAGCAGAAGGATGGCGAGGGACGTGTGCTTTCGTGGGCATGGGGCCTTCCCATGATGCAGCACGCACTGTGAGCTCTCCCTCCCTTTTCATCACCCAAGGCTGTCACCTGTGTGACTGCACATTTGGTCCCAGCGTGTGGGAGTACACATCGGGAGGGCGATGCTCCTCTCCGTATCTCATTTGCTTTTTGCTGGAGCGGGAAGCCCCGTGTCACTCCCACTTTGCAGATGAGGAAATTAAGGCTCAGACCAGTTAGGTGCCTTCTCTAGAGTTACATTCTTAGTAAAGGACGAAGCAGGGACTTTAAAATTAGAACCTCTGTCTCTAAGCACATTTCGGCTCTCCCCGACGGTACCATGGTATTAGCGTGCATTGGAGTCTCAGTGAGCTGTTTGATGATGATAATTATCATGTTATAAAACAGTGGGGAGGAGAAGATACGCATACGTAAACAAGTAGGACTATAAACGCTATAGAAATTTTAGACAAGTTATGAAGCTTTGGGGCTGAGGATGATAGACCTTGAGGGAGGTGCGAGTTTAGCGAGGCAGAGAGAGAGGAGAGAGAGAGTGGGGGCAGGGGGGAAGAGACTGACATCTGCCCGTGGGGCCGTGCTCCCAGGCCAGAACTCCACACTGACCCAAATTCTCTAACAGTCTGGGTGCCGGCCTTACCACCACTGGGACAGCTGTTAAGAAAGAAACAAATAGTTGCATAATATGGAGGTGGCCACGTGGCTCTGTAACACGCTTGTATTTCCCCGAGGGCAGGCCAAGGACATCGTACATTCGGAGGATGATCTGTCAGACTGACCTGAAGTTCTGTTTTAAATACGTTTGTGGTGGCGAAGGTATCGGCACCATTTTCGGCGGCTACGACTAGTGGGGGAGTTTCACAAAGACAACCATCTCTGCCGCCGAGTGTGAGTCACGCGCAGATCCAGCCACGGCCGCGCTCGTGGCTATAACAAGTCGGCCCTGTCACTAAGGGCAGTGGCCCCAAGCCAAGGCCGTGGCCCGTGTGAGGTCCTCCTCTTGTGTCGGTTTTGTGTTGTGAAATACGACAGTGGGCAGCGCAGGCCTGGACTGTGGAATCGATCCAGGCTCACAACAGGCCAGTGTGACAAGAAAGCGTAGATGGCCTCGTAGAGCGCTTTGGCTGCAGGCTGCCAAGAAGTCCCCCGGGAGACCCGAAGGAAGGAAAACAGCCCATGACGGACGCCCGGCCTCTAAGAGGGCGAGCCCGGGGCCGGGCTGGAAGCCTGCCATGGCTTTGGGCTTGCGTTTGCGTTTCTCTGAAAAGCCTTTGTCTGTCCACAGAACAATCCAGGTGTAAACTCTACTCGGTCTTGAAGACTTCGTCCTTTTCTAGTCTTTTGTGTCCGTGCTGAAGATTTTATACTTCCTCCCATCCTATTTTTTTATTCCTCAAGCATAATAGCGCTATCAGTTCTCTTGAAAGGCAGAGCAACACCCAATCCGCCGAATATTCTTTTTCACGATTGTAAACCTGTCCCTCACCTCAAAATATGATACCACGCCTGATGAAAAACCACACGTAATCGCACGTGCGCGAAACAAATGCTGTCGTTGGGACGGCAGTGAAATAAATCGCTCCGGTCCGTGGGTATTTGCAGCAGACCATTCAACAGCTTTGGGCTTCAAGGATGAGTAAAAAGTACATTTATTGATCTCGAACCAAACTGCTATATTAATAATCTCTGGAGGCGTAGTGGACTATTGGCTTCTTGTCACAATGGCTTTGAGGAGAATATGGTTCCTCTCAGCAGAGGTCAGAGTTGGGTCTCTGGGTCCATTGCATTTCTGGTTTAGCGGCACATCCCCCCCGGTCTTGGTGGACTTGTTCGGTGCGAAGGGACCCGAGTCCCATTTGGGGACTGGGCAAAGTCCACGCCTCTCAGCTTTCCGAAAGATTGCTCCTCTTGTTCCGTCTTTGCTTTGTGTCTTCCTGACACGCAAAGTCACAGCAGCGACCTCTCCCAGCTCGTGGTATTGTGGGAAAAGAGCAGACGGTGACCGGTAGTACGTCTCTTCCCCGTGGCCCCGGGGAAGGCGGTCCCCACAGAAAGCTAGTGATGCCTCTTTCCCTTTCGGCACATGACAGATCACATCCCTGCACTGAGGCTTGGCCTCTGAGCTTTTACTTTTCAAGCAAGTGGGGATTAGGAAGCTTCCCGAAGGATCCTCAGCTTGGCTCTTGAGGTGCCAGGCTTCTAGGTGGTCTCGTGCCTTCCCAGTGTGTGTGTGTGTGTGTGTGTGTGTGTGTGTGTGTATTCACTTTCCCCAGTAAGGGACACGATGACCCACCTGGCTTTTGTATTCTGGGAATACGGATGGACCCAGCTCACACACGCGCCTCTCAGTTGCGGCCCGTTCTTTGGGTTAGGGTTCTGGGCTCGTTAGACCTACTCCTCTAGGAGTGAGCTGTTATTTTTCTGACCAGAAGTCTTCTAATATAGCGGTTTCCACGCATTTTTTTGTTTTTTGCTCTGTAGTCTTTTAACAGGATTTTTTTTTTTAACCCTCACTGAAGTCTTATGCAAAGCCCAGTATGTTCAACAGGTCAAATTGGGGCACGTTCAACGTGTCTCGTCCTCCTCCGCCACCCCAGGGGCTCACCAGGGGATTCCGCAGAAGAGTGTTATGGGTCTTTGGGACAGTGTTTGATATGCTCCCGGGCTGGTCCCCTTTGCTTTCAATCCGAAGGCGAGATCCAGAGAGCAGAGCAGGGGAGAGGGCCTGGTATGGAAAGGCAGAAAGTTGTGTCGTGCCACTAGGAGCCCGGTCATTGGTCCTCAGTGAACCAAAACGGTAACCCTTGGTTCTCCATTTGTACCAGTATTCTGACAGCTGCGTGGCCAGGCTTGGGGCATAGGATGTACAGTTACCGCCCTTCCTGAGGCAGAACAGATCCTGTCTGCCACCATCCCCCACAGCCAAGGCCCAGCACGGAACCAGCCATGGAGAGCAACTTGACCGGTTACCGTGCCTTTGGTAGAGATTAGTTAAGTGAGTAAGATTTCTTCCTATTTTATGACGGTGTTATTTCCTATTTTTATTCTAGGAAGACAGGCTGGGTCAGTGAGACCCAAGGAAATGCATATTCACTGGATACATTTGGTTGTGTTCATCCAAGGCCAGGGCTAGGATGGGCTGTGCTCGCAGGCACAGAGTGGCTAGAGGTGGCAAGACAGGGAGCCGAGAGGAGACCACCAGTGGTGGCTGTAGGCGTCTCAGAGCTGCTCCACCGTCTACACTAGCGGGTACAGACTGGGGCTGTCAGGAAAGGGGCTCTGGGGCAAAGGTTGCTCGGAGAGGGGTGGCCTCTTTTTTTTTAATATATGTATTTTTTAATTTATTTTTTAAAAATGTTTCTTTCTTTATTTTTGAGAGGGGAGGGGTCGTAGAGAGAGGAAAAAATGAGCAAGCAGGGGAGGGGCAGAGAGAGAGAGAGGGAGACACAGAATCCGAAGCAGGCTCCAGGCTCTGAGCCGTCAGCACAGAGCCCGACACGGGGCTCGAACTCACGAGCCGTGAGATCATGACCTGAGCCGGAGTCAGACGCCCAACCGACCGAGCCACCCAGGCGCCCCAAGGGGTGGCCTCTTTGACAGGGAGGTGAGGGGTGGCCCTGTGCTCCGTTCAGACTCCTCTCTCGCTCCTTCCATCCGAGCTCTGCTGGCTGCGGTTGCAGTGGACTTCCTCAGCTGGCCGTCCCCACCGTCACAGCACTTTTTCAGGCCCTCCCGTCCCTCACCTAGACTACCAGGAGAGCACAGCACTCATCTTTCCCCCTCCGAACTTTTGCTTTGTTTCTTAATGCTTATAGTGAAATGTGTGTATAGAAGAGTGCTCTTACCACACGCGCGAAGGAACAAAACAATTATAATTAAAAAGGAAAATGAACCCCCACGTGTCTCCCATGTAGCCTGGGAAATAGAATAATGCTGCCCGTACGTTAGACGCCTGTATCTTGACAGCCTTGCTAAATTTGTTTAATAAAATTCTAATAAGTTATAAGTTTCGTTTGTTGTGTATAATCAAAGCATTTGCAAATAATGGCAGTTTTATTTCTTCCTCTCCAGGCCTTCGGCTGTCTTTTCCGTTGTTTTGCTGCACTGCACCAGTTAAGACCCGTAGTGCAACGTTGAATCAAAGCAGCGCCAGCCCAGGATTATATCTTGGACGTTCTTCTTTTGTTCCTGTTTTTAAAATGGAAAGCTTACAGTGTTTTACCATTGAGTTACCATGCTTCCCAAATAGTTTGTACGGAGAGCTTGTATCAGGTTGGAGAGCTTACCACCTGGTTCCTTACGAGTTCCGTACTAGGAACCTAGCGCCTTGCTAGGTCCGCTTACCACCTGCAGTTGGCTAATAGATTTTATTGTGAACGGACGTTGATTTTTATCAAATAGGTTTTCCGTATCTTTGGGGATGTTCATTAGAGCATAGTTTTTTTCTGTTTGAGGCATTGCTAGATTTCATCTGCTGATATTTTGTTGAGCGTGTTTACAGGTCTTTTCACAAGTTGGGCTACTATGACTTTTTTCTTTCTCTATTATTCTTGTCTGGTTTTGGTGCCAAGGTGAAAATAGCCTCATAAAATGAGTTGAGAAATATTCCTTTATTCTGTTCTCTGGAAGTGTTTGGATACGATGGGAGTGATCTGTTTCTTGAACATTTAGTAGACCTTGCTTGTAAACCCCCCCCCCCCCCCCCCGCCTCGGGTCTGGCATTTGTTTAATATGGTGCTTTAAGTTTTTTAAATGGTTGTAGGGCCATTCTTGAGTCAATTAAAAAATTTATCGTTTTCTAGTCACTTGGATGTTTCACTGAGATTGCTAAATTTATCTTTTTTCCTCTGCTGCACCTACAGTTTATACCCCTTTTACACTACTCCTTTGTGTTTCAAAGTCCACATCGTCTAGCTCTCCCTTAAAAAATATTATTTTCGGGGCTCCTGGGTGGCATGGTCAATTCAGCTCTGGATCTCGGCTCAGGTCACGATCTCATGGTTCATGAGTTCAAGTCCCCCGTTGTTGGGTCTACACTGACAGCATGCAGCCTGCTTGGGATTCTCTTTCTCCCTCCCCTGCTAGCACTGCCTCTGTCTCTGTCTCTCTGTCTCTCTGTCTCTCTCTCAAAATAAACAAACATGACAAGACGTTAAAAAAATTATTTTTGTTCTCATTACTTTGGGTTCCAGCCACACTGGACTACTGTATTTCTCCTGATGGATTCGTAATTTCCTTCAGCAGTACCTTCACGTATGGTCTCTCCCCCTCTTTGACCCCCCCCCCCCCATCTTCATCCTTTGGACTACTCGTATCTTGAGGCTCATCTCCAATTCCACCTGTTTTATGATGCTTTCTCCTATTTTCCCTCAAACAGAATAGCTGTCTCCTCCTCCTGTGTTCTAGTCGCATATTCCCCTGACTTCTCCACAGCAAGTCGCACGTTCTGTTTTATATTTAATGAGTTGCTTCCATGTTTGCAAACTCTTGTAGGTTGTGAGCCTCTTGAAGGTGAGACCCTGTCATATGCCTGCCTGCGTTCCGAGAACCTAGCAGAGAGCAACTCCGAGTCTCTTAAGTTCAACCGGACTGAATTAAACGGAGAGGAATGGAGCAGACATCCATCCTTTGGCATAATGTAAAGTTAAAAAAGTGAATTCTAGGGGCACGTGGGTGGCTCAGTTGGTTGAGTGCCCGACTCTGGATTTCGGCTCAGGTCATGATCTCATGGTTCGTGAGTTCGAACCCCGCATCAGTCGGGGAGACTGCTTGGGATTCAGTCTCCCCCTCTCTCTATCCCTCCCCTACTCGCTTGTGCTTGCTGTCTCTTTCTCTCGAAAAATAAATAAAAATAATCTTAAAAAGTGAATTCTAGGCCGCGTGATGCAATCCTGGCTAATGTGAAGATGCCCTTACCTCTGAAAACTCCCCTTTCCTCGACCGGCTGAGGTCTGCAAGGCCACCATTTGAGTTTCATTCCTTTGTCTTTATGTGTTTCCTGCTTGCTAAAAATGCTACCGGGTCTAAGGAAGCCCCGGAGGCCTTATCGGGCATCGATACCGCACCTCTCACAATTTTCCCTGCTTCCTTACAGGTGAGCGGATCTGCTAGATCCTTTCCTGAGAACAGATGTATTGAGGAGACGAGGACCGGGAAATCTCTTAGAGGGATTGAGGATGCAGAAAAGGATGGCTAGGCGTACTCCTAGTTGTTACGCTTTATTTAATGTCTCCTACGGTCCCAGCGTTGTGCCAGGCGGTACGCAACCTTTGTACCAACTCACCGAGGCAGGTACTATTAGCATCTCCAGTTTTAGCCACAAAGAGACTGAAGTTCAGAGGGATGAAGCAGTTTAGCCAAGGTCACTCAGCTAGTAAGTGGCAGAGCTGAGATTTGAAGCAAGGTCTGACAGCCTCTGTTCTTCTGCTGCCCAGTCTGTCTGTTCTTTACGACCTCATCTCGACACCTCAGCAATGTTTCGATCACCTGTTACGTGAGTAGCCCCTGCCTGGCTCCCTCTATTCCAAGGCCAGTTTTTCAGGTATTTTAGTGGTCAAACGTGACCTTCCTTTTGCGGACTGATTTTGGAAGCTCCTGGAGTGAGGTTAGAATGTGTGCCACTGCTTGGGCTGTTCCTGTCCCAATAGCATCTCCCTCTACTCCCTGACATGGAGCTTCTGGGTTTCAGAAGGGTCTGGAACTTTCTTAGAAACAAACGTCTCTGCTTTCTCGTGCGATTTCTACCTCATCTACAGGCTGTTCCTGAAACCTTAGCATACACATCTGGATTTTGGAATCAGCAGCCTCCTTCACTGAAGGGGAGGGGGACAGCTGTTTCCAAGGAAGCTGGGAAATAGCTCAGAGGGCCAGCCAGAGACCGTGAACGTTTGGGTACTATATATGTTTGCAAGTAATTTGTAGCTTAACTGTTTCCGAGGAGTTATCTGTTGGCTGGGAGGGCACTTTTTCCACTCCTTACCCCACCAATCCACAGAGCAAAGCCAGGGGCCTCCAGATCCAAACTCGTACAGGCCATCTGGTCCAAACCCATCACTGTGCAAATGAGGAGCGAGACGCAAAGAGAGGGCCAGTGTCTCACCCAGAGTCACGTAGAGTGGGAGTCAAGTCTGCGGTGAAGACTTGGGGCTTTTGATGGAATGTCCCAGATTGGGAAACTTGATTGGCCCTCAGTGCAAACTAGCCTTTCTTATCAGTTATCTTTGCAAGGGAACATGCTGTCTATTTTCAGTCAGGCTGTAAGCGCCTTGAAGACACAAAGCACGTTTTCTGATTGATTTTGGGCCCCCTGCCATGACTCACACATAGTTGGCCCTCAGTGGGGGTTTGGTGGCTTGACTGGGTCAGCCTTCTCTTCTTCGGACCCTTATTCTGCAGGACCCCTGCTGTTTTTGGATGGCATTGCCCTCGGCAGGTGCAGTCCTCTGCCGTATGTGGATCCTCTCCCCCAGAGGCGGCCCCTTAGTACACCGAACCTCAATACTCCACATCCAGCCCCTCTGTTAGTCCTGGTTTCTTGAAGTCTATTCTAAATTTTGTTTCTAATTCGTGCAGATTCGTTTAAATGGTCCCGCCTTACATACATACGCTGTGTGATGTTTTTTTTTTTCAACTTTAGAGGTATATGGTGATTCTTCACAGAATTAAATACTTAATTATACTTTAAGTAATATGTATAATTATGTCCACTGTGTCCATAAGATGCAGAATAATTTGGGTGTGAATCCTGGTTTTCTGGGCCCTGCTACTTGAAGAAAGGAACCCTCCCTTGGGACATTATTCTTTTTTTAAAAAAAAAGTTTATGTATTTTGAGAGAGAGAGAGAGAGAGAGAGAGGGAGAAGGAGAGAGAGGATCCCAAGAAGGCTCCACGCTGTCAGCACAGAGCCCGACGCAGGGCTTGAACTCACAAACCGGGAGATCGTGGCCTGAGCTGAAGTCGTACGCTCAACATACTGAGACACCCAGGCGCCCCGGGAGCTCGGGGTTTTCCGGAGGCAGTTCTGGCTGCCACTTGTTTCTCCAAGGTCCCCAAGCTCTCCTGGCCAGAGCAGGTGGTGCAAAGGATACGTGAGCATCTCCCACGGCAGCTGCCGAGGTGGAGCCGTCTGAAGGCTTGTGGGCATGCACAGGGCCGTAAGTCGGAATCAGCAGGGGACAGCTTTGAAGGGAAGAAGTCCCGTGGATGTGTAAGCTGGGGTCTGATTGTGACGACCGCGCTCCCCGGTCCGCCGGAGCCATCCCTCCTGCCCGGTGTGATGCAGAAGGCCGGTCGGCCCGTTAACGTCACATCTCCTTTCCCAGGGACGACTCTGCTTGCGGTCGGGCCTGGTAAATAGTCCTCCACAGGTGTCTGTGGAATGCTCCAGGGCTCACCTCTGGAAGACTTCATTATCTTTGTCCCTGCTGATCATTCCACGTCCCTTTGCTTGCTTGTGGATGGTCCGCTTTTAGCCTGGGTAAGAGTCGTGAGGCGGATTTTGTCGTGAGACGATTTTATTACAGATTTCAGATGCGTTCCGCCGGGGCAGACGGGGCTCTATCGCGTGTTAGGGCCTGATCCGGAGATCAGGAACTCATCTGAGGGGAGAAAACCAAATCCAACTAGTTGATTTCCAGTGGATATCTTTGGTGAACGTGGCCTGTGCCTCCCAGCCACTCTCGCCAGCTTTTAGGGGGTCAGTGCTGACTTTGGAATGGCCGCGTCGGGTTGCCAAGCGGCTTTTCCTGTTAGCGTTGATCCTGGGAGGCAGGTGCTTCTTGTCGAGGTTCGGCGCGGCCAGAAGCTCCGGCGAGAGCCAAGACCCCAGAAAGCGGTGGTCACAGACGATGGGGCGCGGTTGTCGATGTGAACACAGTGACAGGGCTGTTGTCTGGAGGTGGCCGGCTGCCGTGCTTCAGATCGCTCAAGTGCCACTCGGCAGTTAAGCGCAGAGCTGGCGGAAGGGAAGGAAAAGAATGCCTAGCAGCCCCGGCTCGTCTCCACCTCCTTGGCTGCTGCCTCACTTCAGGCAGACTCTCGTTCCCCCCTTGTCTGCTTTTGTGACAGAAGGCCCCCTGACTGTCCTCCAACTTCCTGCGTCTCTTGTCTGGGGCCTCTTTCCCTCAGTTACCAGAAAGCGCTGTCACGTGCATCTTTCTGAGGCCGGTTGTAAGCGCCTTGGCCTTGCGCTCGGACTCCAGCAGCTAAGGAACAGTCCCCCGTCTTCAGCTTCCCGTCCAGGGGCTTCCCGACCAACCGAACAGCCCCCCGTTCCTCGTGTCTCCCTTACCCGTACTCCTTTCCAGCCGAAGCGGATCCCTGCAGTGCTTCTTGAACGCGCCCGGAAGTCTTCTCCCTCTGCTGTTGCCTTTGCCCACACTTATTGCTCCTTGTAATTTTACCTGCCACTCGCTATCACCGACTTCACGAAGCTGTCCTCGACGCCCTGCCCCCCGTTTATTAAACTGCCTAGCATGGCCATGGTGCTGGACACATCATAGCTCAAAAATGTAGTTCTTGTCACAGTGATCATGATCATGATGCACATGATAGTATAGTAGCTTGATAAATTAATCCAAAAGCCAATTTTAAGTGCCTACTCTATTCTGGGAGCTATGAAAAGCACCTGAATCGTAATAGTGACAAAGATGATCCTACTCTTACCCAGCACTAGTTAACTAGGCATTATTGAATGCTTTCTATGCTGTGAAAGAGAGATTGAAAGAGATCCCTGGATTGGAGACTCTGAGTGGGGCCATATCACTGACATTCCTTTTGAAGTCTGCTCCGCATCTACCTGTGAATAGTGGTCAAGTTGAATGCTGGGAGTCCTTTGGCTCTTCGGGATTTTTCTTTCGAGTGATGATGAGTGAATCCAGCTGTCACTGGTTCTGTTGATTCTGCTTGGGAAAGCTCTGTAGCCTGTTCCCGTCGTGTCAAAAACCCCACCGTAAAATTGGTCCTGGTGCTCGATTGATGACGTGCGCAGATGGGGATATGTTAACCAGATAGGACTCCCTCCCCTCTCCTTCCTGCTCGAGTTACCACTTAACACATCATCATTGGCTCTCTGATAGACAGGAAACGAGTGGAGCTCCTTGGCCTCTTTCGGAAGTCGAGGGAGCGGAGTTGAATCAGTGTACAGGGCTGTTGAATCGGCATATAGGGCTGGGATCCAGATTCAGTTCAGATCGTCCCCTCCGGGTGTATCCAAGTTCCTCGGAATGATCAGAGCCACCCAGATGTTTTCGGAAACCGCCATTTGCAGGAGCGGGCACCTTTCAGCTCAGACTCCAAATGGCTGAATGGAGGTGTCACAAAACCACAGATGGGTGACACGCAAATTAACAACGGGGCCAGAAAATCTTTGCTGCCTCCGTCGTGCCAGTGCTCCCTGGATTCCAAATAGCAGATCGCTGGCAACTTTGCAGTCCAGCTGTGGAGAGGCACATTCAAGAGCCATTTGATCACAGGCCTTCTGAAAAATTAATCCGCACCAGGTACAAGTAAGGTATAATTTTCTTGGCTGTGGATGGAAAGCTTTTTTTTGTCCCTCAGATAAACAATGCCGCTGGGTTATAGAGTTAGGGCAGTGTGAGAGGTGCAGATAGAGAAGCCGCCGCGTTAATGACAGTGTTTTTCAGACTCAGATGAAACCCAGATCTTTCGCTTCCCCAGGGATAAAGTGGTAGGGCCAAGAAGGTGTGGAGCATTACTGAGTTAACCCACAACCATCACCTGCTTCTCACAACTGAAATAACTGTATTAAACGAGGATGAGTTTGCTGAATACAGCTATCAAAACACGTGGCCAATGTACAGCGTATCAGAGGACTTTGGGCACACAAAGCAAATTCAGGAATAGGGAATGAGGCAGAGAATTGGACCAAACAATAGATATTTATTTAAGAGCCTCAGAAAATAAGTAAAATAAGAGACCAGCAGTGGACTATTGTGGAAAGAACGCAGCACCGAGACACCTGAATTCTAAATCCTGTCTTGTAGGTTATGTGTGCATTCAAGCTTTCTCTAGCCTCAGTTACTGATTCTGGAAAAGGAAGTGGCCCAACTCTCTTTCAGTTCTAACATCCTACAACTGTAGTGACATGATAAAAAACTACATATTCATTAGTAACATATATCCCCTTGAAGCAAAAGGAAAAGGCGTCTTTAAAAAGTTTTTTAAGTGTTTATTTATTTTTGAGAGAGAGAGAGAGAGAGAGAGTGAGTGGAGGAAGGCCAGAGAGAGAAGGAGACACAGAACCCCAAGCAGGCTCCAGGCTCTGAGCTGTCAGCCTGACGCGGGCTTGAACTTGGGAACAGCAAGATCGTGACCTGAGCCGAAGTTGGATGCTTGACCGACTGAGCCACCCAGGCGCCCCTGCTTCTTTTAAAATTTTAATCTAGGGGTGCCTGGGTGGCTCAGGCAGTTACACGTCCGACTCTTGATTTTGGCTCAGGTCATGATCTCATGGTTGGTGACTTCGGGGCCTGCATCGGGCTCTGTGCTGATAGCTCGGAGCCTGGAGCCTGCTTTGGATTCTGTGTCTCCCTCTCTCTCCGCCCCTCCCCCATTCACACTCAGTCTCTCTCTCTCAAAAATAAATAAAAATTGAAAAAAATACATATTTAAAAAAACAAACAATCCAGAAAGTTCAGCTCAGTCCAAAGAAGAAGCAAAATCACCTAAATCCCTAATATCCAGATTGTTACCGTTTAGTGTAAAGTCTTTGAGAAAATTTCTATACATTTTAACATATATACTATATGTTTGCAAAAGTGAGATCATATGGCACACACTTTTTATTATTCTATTTCCTTTTAAATATGAAATGTATTGTCAAATTGGTTTCCCTACAACACCCAGTGCTCGTCCCAACAGGTGTCTCAATGCCCATCACCCACTTTCCCCTCCCTCCCAACCCCCATCAACCCTCAGTTTATCCTCAGTTTTTAAGAGTCTCTTATGGTTTGGCTCCCTCCCTCCCTAACTTTTGATTTCCTTCCCCTCCCCCATGGTCTTCTGTGAAGTTTCTCAGGATCCACATAAGAGTGAAAACATATGGCATCTGTCTTTCTCTGTATGACTTATTTCACTTAGCATAATACCCTCCAGTTCCATCCACATTGCTGCAAATGGCCAGATTTCATCCTTTCTCATTGCCACATAGTATTCCGTTGTGTATATAAACCACAATTTCTTTATCCATTCATCAGTTGATGGACATTTAGGCTCTTTCCATCATTTGGCTATTGTTGAGAGTGCTGCTATAAACATTGGGGTACGTGTGCCCGTCTGCATCAGCACTCTTGGATCCCTTGGGTAAATTCCTAGCAGTGCTGTTGCTGGATCATAGGGTCGGTCTATTTTTTAATTTTTTGAGGAACCTCCACACTGTTTTCCAGAGCGGCTGCCCCAGTTTGCATTTCCACCACCAGTGCAAGGGGGTTCCCGTTTCTCCACCTCCTCGCCAGCATCTAGAGTCTCCTGGTTTGTTCATTTTAGCCACTCTGACTGGCGTGAGGTGGTAGCTCGGTGTGGTTTTATTTCCAAGGTAAAATATGTTAAAATTCATACAAGACAGGTTTATAAATTATAAAATCGAACATCGGCGGTTCCTAACTTCCCCTTTTCCATTTGACAGTATATTTTAGACATATTTTCTTGTCAGTATACTTTGAGAGCATTGTTTTAATTGCTGCCCAGTAATCTATTGCGTGGATATGTTACAGTGCCCTCAACCTGGCTCCTTTTTTGGACATTTCGGTGGTTTCCGATTGTCCGCTGTCACAATGATGCTGCGGCCTGTGCTGAAATTTGTGCCCGTGTCTACGTCCTAGTTCCTTTGCGTACATGCGGATACATGCTTTTTGCTGCTGCTGAGGAGCCATGTCATGAAACCAAGGCAGAGATTTCGTCGCTCACATTCGAGTCAGCTATTTTGCACATGTACTTTGGGTGGCTCTGTTGATTTTACAAAGCGTGCCCATATCCACTATTTCATTTAATACTGCCAGTGGCTAATAGTTACACGTATGTGCTACACATTGTGCTACGTGCTGTAGACATAGGGATCTTACTCAGCCTTACTGCTTCTGCACTGTCGTCACCGCTGTCCGGGAGATGGGGAGAGTCAGGAGGCTAAGAGAGGCCGTGTAACTTGCCCAACTGGTGATAGCGGTAGAGCCCAAATATTTTGTCTTTTGGATTCTAGATCCAGTATTCTTTCCAGTATACCACAAAGCCTCTTTGAGTTACAAGGTATTCCAAGGCTACATATGGGCAAGTGGGTTCAATTCCACACCAGTTAACTTGGAGAGATCTACGAATAAGGAAAGAACATGCGTTCATGGACCGTGTCGCCTTCCTTCCCAGTCCTGGCTGGCTTCCTCAGGGGATGCCGTGAGGTCTGTAAGAACTGAAAGTGCGGTGCGTGCCATGCTGGATCTTTTCCCAAAGTAAGACTGGAGTGGCCGTGCCTGACGCAGTCAGGGATGATTTATGGACGTTTCTAAGGGGCCAGGCATAGACGCTGGGGGAGGAGAGGCATCATTTACGTTAACAGTCACTGGGAATTAGGTTCTAGGGTCAAGGGCTCAAAGGAATTTATCATTAATGAGCCAGTAAACGGTATTGAAGGACAAATTGGCTGAATTCATTGGATTGTTTCATTCCGTGCTGAGGAACGAATGCCAGTGTGTGCTGTGTATTTCTTCGGAAAAAAGCTGTAAAGTGAGACGTACATATCAGTAGTCCCCCAGGGACCGTGTCTTCCTGGAAAGAAAGTTGGGGTCCATGGGAAGGCAGCTAAGGCTCCATAGAGGAACCAAAATAATGTTGACACTGGGAGTCTCTGCCTGTGTTCAAGGACACCTGCTAAGGCTCCAAACTTGCTCTGGTTGGCCTTGGTGCCAGATCATGGAGGCCAAGCTGGTGACTATGAGGTTATGGATTTGCAGAGGCCAAAGCTGTGAGGGTCACTGTAGATCACGTTAAGGTACCGGCTTCCTGCATTGACTGGCGAAGAAACCAAGGGGCAGACAAGGAAAGGGGCTGGTAAAACGTGCCCAAAACGGTGACTTCCAGTGTCAGAGTTCAGCGGGCATGTTTGCGATCTTCAGTAAAAGTTGCGTTCACCAGTGACACGCAGAACTAAATCACCCTTCCTCCCTTGTTTTCCTCCTCCTCCTCCCCTCCCCCCTTGTCCATTTCTCCACCTCCCCCATCTCTTTCGTGTTCATTTTCTCCATCCTCCTATCCTGAACAACCTCTCTGGTGTGTCCTATGCACGCTATCTAATGAACAAGCCACTTTTACATCGATTATGTCCTTTGATCCTTCATCCGTCTTGGCCACAGTGCTCAGACACGGAACGTTTTATGCATAGACAGAAAGTGCAAGCCCCCTCCCCATTCAGGCTAGCTGGCTTCCCGAGCCTAGTGCAGATGGTTTATACGAGCCACGGACTTCCTCCCTGGGATACTTTCTGTAGACATCTGAGGGTTGGACTTTCCCTGGCACAGCGTCAGGCTCGGTGACAAGGAAGGAAGGAAGGAAGTTAAGAAGCTTTCCTGTCATTGGATCCGGATCCTAAATAGACCTTTGCTTGGCAAGCATACTTCCCATATTCCCTGCTGGCCCGGTTCTGTGGGCCCGGCTCACTGGCACTCTTTAGCCAAGGACAAATTCCATGCAGACTTCATCACTCCCACGGATGCCCAGGATATGCCTCCCTGAAGAGCATCGCTTTTGAATAACCTAGACTCCTGGGACATTAGATTTCTATCCAAAAGATGAAGGGGTTGGGGAGGGAGGAAAGGGAATGGGCTGGGGTGGGGAGAGAGAGAGAGAGAGAGAGAGACCTATAAACATATTTTTCCTTCATTCATTTTTTTCATTCATTCCACAGATAATTGTTGAGTGCCTAATAAGGGCCCGAAACTACTTTTGGCTACAGAATACATTGTCCTCAAGGAGTTTATATTCTAATGGTGCAGGGAAGACAGGAAACAGATACACAAATAGGCCTATACTATTTTATCAGGTCATTTCTATAATTCTGTAATACTGTGAAGAAAACGAAAGCAGGTGTAATCGTTTCTAAGTACGGGTGGAGGGTTGTCCTTAGGAAAAGGGCACTTCATCCGCAGTTAACAAAGAGCAGGCAGGGTTTATGGTACAGAGGCTAGTAGGTCGGTGGATATGGTAGCTGGAAGAGGTGGAATTTCTCCGAATTGCTTCTTTTTTCTCACAGAAACCAGAAGCCAAGTCATCAGCTGGAAGGGAGGAGGAAGAAAGAGAGGTGTGAGCAGAGAGGAGACGCTATGAAATAGTCTCAAGATGAGCAATCAAATGAATGAGCTATGGGAACAGAGTAGGTTGGTAGGCAGCACTGAAGGGCCACACTTAACATCTAAGTTTAAGGTCTTAGCTTGAAGGACAACAGACAACGTGGTTGTGTGTTTTTCCAGCCACGTTAAGTTGCTTGGGAGCAGCCGTGGAATCGTTGTAAAGAGTTGGATTTAACCCGAGCTAGGGTTTTGTCAAGGGTGCACGAGAGAGGGGGCGAGGGGGAATTGAGGGCGTACGCCAACCTCTTCTTGGATTTGTCTCCCTCGGCCTCCTTAACGTTTCCTCATTACCTTTTTGTGTCCTCTTTCAATTTGTAACTTGGCGGGTAACTTTTCTGCGCGGGTCTTGAGATATGTCCTCCCAAGCTACGAACAGATATGGCGGAGCGAGTGAGAGAACGGCAGAGCTCCGGAAGAAGCACATGTACGAAAGGAAGAGAGGTTGGCACTGAGCTCGTAGAATGTGTGACGTTAAGGAACTTTCTAACAGGTCTTTTGGGAGAAAACTCACTCTGATTCTGCTTTTGATGATCTTTTGAGGTTAGCGCCGCCTCTAGTTTGGTCAATGTAAAAGCCTCGTGGTCGTTTGTCGTCGTTGACATTTCTTGAGGACGTACCATGAGGAAGGCATTTCAGTAAGTGCTTTAGATGCCTTAACTCATTTAATCCTACGACGGCCGTCGTAGGAGTTAAGTACTGTGACCCCCCCCCCCTTTTTAGAAGGGGTTAGTTAATTTATCCAACGACACAGCTAACAAATCTTCAGAGAAAGGTTTTGAACCGAGAACTTTATGATTACACAGCCCATATTCTCAATCACTCCTGCACTGCCCTTCAGCGCCCAACGTGTGGAAGTTGGTACACTCATCCATCTGTCTGTCCATCCAGTAGAGCTCTTCCTGTCCTATCTCTGGGCTAAGTCACTGTGTCAGTTGCCGGGTGGGGAGGGGGTGTGGGTGGGGCTCAGCCACCAATCCTTCATCCCTTCTGCGCTCACTTAGGGATTCTAAAAGAAGCCAGAGGGGGAGTTGCCTTTGTCCCGGGAAGCTCTTCGAGAAACATGAGTTTAAGGCTCTCGGTATATATTCTGATGACTCAGCCTGTGGGACCGTGCCTCTTTCGTCAACATAAAACCCCTAGAAGCAACGCATGCTGGGAACCGGACCTCCATATCAGAGCTGATCAGGATGGATCGGTGAATTCTGTAGATCGCATCTGTCCTAAGCAGCAAATTAGCTATGCTTGACTTCAGCTACCACATTTTGCCTGCTGCGAGCTTGCCCTACCCGGCTCTGAAATGTATTTTGTAACAGTGTGGGAGAAATACACGAGATTGATTAGAGCTGGCACACTTCTGCAGTTACTATTGTAGTTGCTGCTTTAAAAGACTCAAAAAATCCTTCAGCCAATTTTGTTCCTCTATAAAGTTTCATTTAAATTTTAGTGGGTATATTTATGTGTAAATCGGATCAACTTCCAATGGCAGCTCCTTATGGTGGCGTCTTGATGTTTTGTTTGCCTGAGCAGATTGATTTGCCATTATGGGAAAACGTTTGAACTAAAAAAGCCCTCTGAACTTTGTTCCACTAATCTTATCAAAGAAAATAGAAGCGGAACATGTAGACAGAAACCTGCAAATTAAATTGACTTTCCCAGCTGAAATGTATTTGATCTGCATTCATTATGGGGCCTGGGTGGTAGTTGCGTCTTGATTCTGCAAAAACATTGAGGTTCAGACTATTTTCCCAGGTCTTTAAAAATTCACCGGAGAGAAGAACAGGCACTGTGAACCGCTAATAACATCTTCTCTTTGGTATGAAGTTACGATGCCTCCTAGATGATGTCACTGTCCTTCCAGCCCCATCTGTCAAGCTTGGTGAACACCGTGCATTGGTGCTGTCTGTGGAAACAGCCGGGCCAGCCTTGCTATGTGGTGACAGATTGTTCAGGGCGAGCCAATAGCAGCAGAAGCATTAGAAGGCTTGCGAACGTGGTTCACAGCCACGCGAAGGTCCCGTTTCTTACACTTGGCTCACAGGGACGGGTTCGTCCGCGTAACTGTGTTCAGATTTGGAGCACCGTGCTAATGGCTTCAGCTGCTTGCTTCCTTCCTCTCTTGCATGTTTTCCATCATTCTCTAATTGACTCCTAACTAGGCATATGAATCAGAACCAGTGTGGGAACTGAAAAACAGAAAGAAAGAAATGTGCCAGCTTAAGCCCTAGCGATGTTGTTCAAGTAGGCTCAAGTCCAAGTAGCTCAAGTTGATGGAAGGTAGTAAGAAGGACGAGGTCACGCGGAATTCGTTCTGAATCCTGGTTCTTTCGCTTGGTAGTCACGTGCCCTTGGGCAAACCAAGTCTCGTTGTAAAATGTCAGCACTGCTTTCATATGGTTGTGGAGAGGGGTGGATGAGGGAACACACAGTGGGAAGTAAGTACACTGCACCGAAATATACTGTTTGGGTGCTTACTATTATTAGCTGAAAACACAAGTGCCTGCCTTAAGTCTGTGCTCGGGAGCTGGTTTACATTCCCTGCTACGATGCCACTTTCTGTCTGTCTGTCTGTGTGTCTGTGGTGTTGATGCTGTGCCTGGCACTGTGCTAGGTACTGGGGACACAGAGACCATGAAATATGGCCCCTACCCTGAAGAACTGAGTCATCTAATACTATGCTCTGCTCTGTATGGAGTGGCATACACATTCCTTGTGACATCCCAAGGTGGGTTTTACTTCCAACACGCTGAAGCGTCTCCAAACCCAGTTGTCTTATGAACTGATCGGTAACCAACTTTCCGTTGGTAATCTTTATTTTAATTATCTTCCGGTGGCCTTTTTAACTGGAGGTACATTTTTTTGGAGGCTCAGTCGGCATTTATTGAATACTGCTGTATGCCTGGCGTAATTTTTACTGATGTTCTCTCTTTTCATTGTCATGACAATCTGTGAAGTTGTCCTCATGACAACTTATGAGAAATAGAGGGCTCTGGGAAGTTTAGTGATTTGCTCAGGGTCACGTAGCTAGGAATCGGCAAGGTCAAGACTTGAATCTGGACCTGCCTGACTCCAGGTCACAGTTTCTGTCCATTCTTCTCCCATGCACAGAGGAGTTAAAGATGGGAGCTAAGTACTGAGCCAAGTTGAAGGGCCATCTTGGCTGATATATGCAAAGAAAGCTAGATAGATGAATGTGCTGAATGCATGGAAACGCTCAAGAAATATTAACTGTTGTGGTTAGAGATCCCTTTTAAGGCCAAGAACGGGCTGTGTGTTCTCTCTAGTTCTTTTTCCACTGGGTGGATCACGTTTTTTCACAGTTGGGCTTGATCTTTGGAATTACGAATCAAACGAATACTTTGTGGTTCTCGACTGTGTGGTCCTCAATACCACTGGTGTATATACATCTTTCAGCTAAACTAAGTCATCTCCATGACCCTCTACTTGAACTACATGTGTGAGTGTTCACGGAATTTACATGCAGCTGAATCGAATACTAAGAACAAAACAACACCGGTAGAACTATGTGTCTTATATTTTGGCCCTGAAATGTTCTATTAAGGTGCATATTAAAGTTTCAGAGATGCCTCCTGGTTTTTAAATGAGGACCGCCAATGGGTCTGGTGAGTAGGGAGCTGGAGCCCTAGTAGAGAACTGTGCCATCAGTGTTGAATCAGTGCCCTGGAATCGAAGCTGTGTCCTCGCCGCCAGTCAGTGTCCACGCTACCCTGTCCTTTTGTGGACTAGCCAGTCGATCTCAGACACAGTTCAGGTGCAGTGATACAGGAAAAACAGTCCTGCGGTTGTACCAAACCCCAAACTCTTCAACTCCAAACGTCTCAGAGAGGACATTCTTGTTCCCTTTCTGCATCGTCAAATAAACACAAATGTGCTAAGTACTGCTTACTCTGTGGGCTGTCGTGGGAGGCAGGCCAAAATCCCTCCTCTGACAGTTCAGGGCAAACCTCAGAGGCGCACTTTGTTATGTGTGCCAAATGGCCTCACCACTTTCAAGGCACTGAATTCCCAGCGTTGCCCAAGGATCGGGGTGGTGGTGGGGGGGGGGGGAGGATTGGGCACTGAGAAACGAACGGCCCTTTTCCTTCTCCCTGGTTCCTGGGTAAGAATCCGATTCTTCCAGCCTCAATTAAGTGATTCTTTTCACCTTTGCAGTGTTCAGATTTCTGTGTGATCACATCTCATTAGAAACATTATGATCGCCTGGAGTTGCACTTTATTCATACTTACATTTAACGTTCTTATTTCACTGGACAAAGAGATGATGGCGAGAACACATGAAGTCATTCAAATAAAACAAATCGCTGCCCACTCGTGTTGATTGCTTTACAGCAAATTAATCTCTACGTGCAGAAGATGCTGTGGCTCCTCCCTTTCCTTTCTTATTTACTTTTTAGGTTCTGGTGGACGTGAAAAACAGACACTGCTTCAAGTAAATCGTTAGCTGTCCAAATGAGTGCAAATTAGGCTTCCATACCAGTGCATTTATTCCAGTGATTGCCCTGATTGTATTTGACCATGTGATAATTAGGCCGCATTCAGATCACAGAGTCCCATTTTATACCTTTTGGGTTTCCTAATCCAGAATGCGCTAATGGCCTACAGAGTGCTTCGGTGTTAGGTGACCAGAGAAGCCATTTGTTATGATGTTCTTGCTAATGGGGAGGTCGAAATGTAGCGAAGGCTGTGTCCGCCCGCGGAGGCTCTAAATGGTCAGAGAAGTGCGCCGGTGTAATCATCGGAGAGCACTTTTTCTTCTGGGTAATGTTGTCTGATTGTTAGAGATTCAAACTCTATAAATGAAAGTAATTGCAGAAATACACGTACACACGCCATTCGCCGTTGGTTTAAAATCGGTAATTTAGTACGCAGGTTTAAATTAAATGACACATTAATGACATTAAATGACATTAAATGACACATTCCAAACTAATGGGAAAATAGGCCAGAATGCAAAGACAGATGTAGCCGGTGGCCAAAGTGAGAGCCTTTTCTTTCTCCCCCATTCCTTCTGCTTTCGGGGTTTTCTTCCGTTTAATTATTTGGGCAGCTCAGCCAACTCTGAACCGGGTGACGTGCATGGACTCAAACATGGAGACTGAGGGATGGATAAGGCAAGCGTTACCTTCCCCGCACTAGGCTGAGGGACAGTTTGAAAGAGAGCTACGTGGAGACAGCCATCCTTACTGGGGGAAAAAATAATATCCTGATAGTGGCACGTTAGGTATTAGCAGGTGAGTGCTGCTTCTCCCTGTCACAAAAGCTGTCCCTAGACAAGGAGCAGTTGCCAGTGAGTGTCTAGGTGGGACTGGGAACAGCCCCTTGAGCCACCAATGGAATTAGGCAATGCATGTTGTAAGGAGGCCACTGGGACAAAAGGTAGGGGGTGCTGGGGAACAGAGCTGTGGAGAAGGATGGAGTGGGAAGGTAGCATCTGGGGAATAGGAGGGAGTAGGGAGAGGTTGAGTCCCTGGGTCAAATCCTGGATCTACTACCTTTTTATCCATTTAAACAAATGACACCAGCAATCCTCTTTTAAAAAATTTTTGAAATGTTTTAAATGTTTATTTATTTTGAGAGAGAGAGAGAAAGAGAGACAGAGAGTGAGCAGGGGAGGGGCGGGGGGGTGGGGTGGGGAGAAAGAACCCCAAGCAGACTCCGTGCCGTTAGCGCAGAGTCCGATGCAGGGCTTGAACTCACGAACCGTGAGATCGTGACCTGAGCCCACATCAAGAGTTGGATGCTTAACCCGACTGAACCGCCCGGGCGCCCCTGGCACTAGTGATCCTGTTAGGACTTGCTGTCTAGTCAAGAAGAGAGACCCCAATCAAATGATTCACGAATTCACCAAATTGGTAGTGAACTATGTTACAAACGTCGTAGGTGCTATGAAGAAACCTGGCCTTGTCTGGGGCGTCACGGAACTCCATGACCCTAAGAAGTGAAACCTGAGGTGATAGGAAGAATTGAAGAGTTGTTTAAGCAGTGGTGTGTAAAGGGAACATTCCTGAGCGAGGGAAGAACAGGCCTAAGAGAATGAGAATACAGTATGTCTGAATGCATTACCCGAAGGCCCGCAAATGAGGGAGAGAGTGGTAAGAGCTGAAGCTGAAGAGATAGCGAGCGGCCCGAGACTTCCGGGCCTACCTGTCCATGGAAAAGTGAATTTTCCTGAGAACAGTGTGGAGGCATCTGCAGGTTTTATGTAAGTTCATACTTCAGTTAGACGACTCGGGCTGTAAGGACGTGGATGGTGGATTAAAGCAGGAGCCACGCAGGAGACAGGGAGACTGTTGTGGAGACTGTTAGAGTAGACTGAGCAAGGCACGGCGGTGGTCTCAACGGGGATGGAAGAGAAAAGTGGGTGGGTTGTGTGATCCTGGGTAAGTAGCTTCCCCTCTCCGAGGCTAATTAGGCTCATTTCTTTCAGGTTTGGACTGTCCTATCTAGTGACTGAGAGTGGGCTTTGCCTCTCAGATAATCTGCTACCTGTCACCTCCCTTTAGATGTCGAGTATTCAACAAAAACACCTGTGCACAATTGATAGGAAGGAAAAACAGAGCTAGCTTGGAAGTCTCTAGAATTGTGTTTATTGCAGTTCATTGGGGCTGGTGGTCTGTATGAGTTGTACATTTTTGTGATAAAAAATTGGCTTCGAAGTGAATGAAGGAACATTGACATGACACACACCTGTTACTCTTTTCACTCTAAAGTGCTAAGCAAAGCAGCCAACAGAAGTCTCAACCCCCCCCCCCCCAACATTCTGCGGTAATTAAATACAACTACACTTATTTAGGAAACTGATAACAGTAAGTAGAAATTTAGTGCCAGCTCTCTGAGAAGAAACAGGCCAAGACTGCCATTTGTTCCCAGAGTTGCAAACAGTTCCAACCAAAATTAAGGGGGTACGTTTCTTGCCAGCTCATCATACTACGCTTCATAATAGGTTTGCTCAGTGTCCAGTAAGGAACAAATGACTCTGTGAGTGAAGATTTTGATTGTAGGTATTCAAACAACATTCCCAGGGAGGCTAGGCAGACACCGAATGGATGCCTAAGCCTTCCAAATGGTTTAGTTCCATTTGTTTGGTATCTGTTGTGGTGCAAGTTCTCTGGGCAATGCCCTGTGAGAGACATCTTCAGGGAAGGCAGTGGTGGGATTTTGGCAAGCAAACGAATATTGCTTAGAATATAGAAGAGTTGAATAACAAACCTGATCCATAGGATACGTATAGATGAGAGAATAGAATGATTGGAAGACAAAAATTATTTTCCAACAAATAGGGCATGTGTACAAAGATTGAACTTGTATTGAGCCTTTAAGGAAACCTCTCTAATCTGGTATCGTATAGACCAGGTTATCTGACAAAAATGCAATAGTGTGTGATATCCACAACTATGAGACAGATGAAAGGAAAAAAAAAAAGCCTTATTGTCCTCTCAGTAGGTACAGAAATCTTTCAGGAGTCTCCAGCAAGCATGTATGATTAAGAACAAACAACAAAGCCACTTAACAAACGAGAAATAGACCCTTCATTGATGAAGGCTGTCTGCTAAAACTCTACAGCAAATATTATGTTTAATGACAATGTATTAGGTGTCTATATGTCTCTCGGAGGTCAGGAACAAGACTGACAAGAAACCCCTCAATCACCATTTTTATTCAGTATTATAAATGAAATCCTAACTAGCTCATTGGGAAAAGATAAAGATAAGGTTTCAAAGTATACTGTTATTTTCACAGATGACACGGTTGTCTGCCCAGATACTATAAGAGTACATGCAGACACTAATAGAACAAATACAGAGTTCAGCAAGTTTTCTGGATATGGGATCAATATATAAAAACGAGTTGTGCCCCTCTATAACAGTAAGAACCTAGGAGAACATGTTATAAAAGACAAATGCTAAAAACCGACATGGCATCCCAAATTGTGCATTGGTATCTCTTTTCCCACCTCTTATTTTGTTTCAGGTCTTAAGCTGTTTTTCCAGAATTTTCCTTGCTTTCCCCCCCCATTGAGCTTGGGCCATAAGGTTGGTTCTTCCTTTCAGCTGGGCCCTCAGAAAAGACATGAACCAATTTAAAACAAAGAACAAAGGGAGAGGGAACAGGGTCATTGGAAAGAACTTAGAGAATGGCCCCTTGCAGTGGTTCCTCTCCCAAATTTGTAGTGATGTCGATGTAGCCACTGCTATGGAAATTGAAAACCCATTAGAGAATGTCTTCTCTCACTTGAGTGTATTCAAGCAAGAAGTTCACCAAAGTTACTTTCCTTTTAAACCAACCCCTTTGACTTTTAAAAGCTATTTTGGAAACGTTCAAGGAAAAGAAGTATTTAAAAAAAAGAAGAAAAAGGAAGACCAAAAGTAAATGTAAACACTTCAAGACTTTCACAAATAAATAAACCATTTAAAGCCTCCAGTTCCTGTGATTAGAGTCATAGAATAGAGGGAAGGCATTCATCTGAAAAATGAACCTTTGAGAAATCATTGCAAGAGGAATCTTTGAAAGTTGTTGATGATTTAGTAAAAAGAGATCTTGACGATTATAGAAATGAATATTTAGATGGCCGTGGGTCAATTTCACCTGGAGAATCCATTACAGAGGATACATGCTATCTTTAGTATGCAGATGAATGTGATATCAAGTTGGTGGAAGATAGTTCTTTCAGAATAAGTACTGAATTACTCAAAAGTATGAGCCTATCTCTAAAACGAGGAAATTGGTGAAGAAGCTGCTTTGTCTGTCAAGCAGAGATCTTCAAAATGAAAGATGAAAAAAAATTAGTGACTCCTAATAAACCTTCCCTCTCAAAAAAAAAAAAAGATGAAAGAAGTAAGTAAGGGCAGAATGATTACAAGAGAACAGTTAGAAAGGAATATAGATACAGAACAAGGGAAACAGTATCAGGAAGAAACGCTTTATATATTGAAAAAAAGCAGATAAAGTGTGTTTGCATATGCAAGTGTGTGTGTATGTTTGTGTGCATACACATAGTATGTCCTCTAAACCCTTCTAAGGAGGAAAAAAAAAAACATGACTTTGAACAAGTATCTACATGGAACAAAAAGAAAGGACCAACACAGATTCTGAAGAATAAGAAGAAAAACTTCGTATTTAGAACCATCACAATCGAAGGAGCCCTGTGTAGGAAAAGTAGAAGCTTTCATAGGAAAAAATCTTTTCTGAAGTATAGAAACAATGTCACGCTAACTCAAAAAATAACTCAAAAAGTGACTCTAATTTGGTGAGCTCAGGATGTCAGCTACTTTCAAGCACATAAGCTCTATTTTCTTAGCTATTTATGTAATTCACGAATATATACTCGAATTAGAGTTTACTTGCAAGGCAAATCACTAAATTGGAAAGGAAAAAATTCCACAAATTAACTTGTAGATCAGTGCAGTTCCAATCAAACCCCACAGATACGTTTTATGGGACTCAGCAAACTTATCCTAAAATTCTTACAGAAAGAGAAAAGGCAAAGACTGGCCAAGATTCTCTTAGAGAAGGAAAATGACACGAAGAGACTACCTCTGTCAGATATCAAGAATTGTTGTTAAGCCATATTAATAAAAAGTGTGACTCTGGAAAACAGTATGGAAGTTCCTCAAAAAATTAAAA
Source organism: Panthera uncia (assembly GCF_023721935.1). NCBI lineage: Eukaryota > Metazoa > Chordata > Mammalia > Carnivora > Felidae > Panthera > Panthera uncia. Next base: position 109,777,207 of record NC_064817.1, on the reverse strand, counting down.
ATAGATCTACCCTATGACCCAGCAATAGCACTGTTAGGAATTTACCCAAGGGATCCAAGAGTGCTGATGCATAGAGGCACTTGTACTCCAATGTTTATAGCAGTACTCTCAACAATAGCCAAATTATGGAAGGAGCCTAAATGTCCACCAACTGATGAATGGATAAAGAAATTGTGGTTTATATACACAATGGAGTACTACATGGCAATGAGAAAGAATGAAATATGGCCCTTTGTAGCAACATGGATGGAACTGGAGAGTGTTATGCTAAGTGAAATAAGTCATACAGAGAAAGACAGATACCATATGTTTTCACTCTTATGTGGATCCTGAGAAACTTAACAGAAGGTCATGGGGAAGGGGAAGGGAAAAAAAAGAGAGGGAGGGAGCCAAACCATAAGAGACTCTTAAAAACTGAGAACAAACTGAGGGTTGATGGGGGGTGGGAGGGAGGGGAGGGTGGGTGATGGGCATGGAGGAGGGCACCTGTTGGGATGAGCACTGGGTGTTGTGTGGAAACCAATTTGACAATAAATTTCATATTCAAAAAAAATAAAATAAAATTATAAATACAAAAAAATAAACTGAATGAAATTAATTTGCAAAAAAAGTGTGATATTGGTACAGGGATAGACAAATGTCGTAATAGAACAAAACTGAAATTCCAGAAGCAAACTCACATATATATATGAGAACTTGGTTTATTGACAGGGGACTTTACAAATCAATAGAAAATTGACTACAACAAATCAATAGAGAATTGCTCAACAAATAATACCGGGAGGGGTGCTTGGGTGGCTCAGTCGGTTAAGCATCTGACTCTTGATTTGGGCTCAGGTTGTGATCTCGTGGTTGCAGGACATTCAGCCTGCTTGAGATTTTCTCTCTCCCTCTGCCCCTCCTACACGTGCGCACACACACACACACACACACACTCTCTCTCTCTCTCTCTCAAAAATAAATAAATAAACAAACAAATGAGTAAATAGTCCTGGGAGAGTTGGCTATTTAGATGGAAGAAAAGTAAAATTCTTTACCCCGTACCATACAGAAATGTAAATTCAAGGTGGATTAGAGACCTGAATGTTCAAAGCAAAAATTATCTGCTTCTGAAAGTTTTGGAGAATATCTTAATGGTCTCAAGGTGGGAAAAGATTTTTTTTTAACCACAAAAGGGGAGCCTATAAAAAAATATTGATGAATTTGACTTCATTAAAACTAAAAACTGTAATGGGTGAAATATATACCACGAGGATGTTTAAAATAATGAGCCCCAGGCCGGTGAAATGTATTTTTAGCTCTTATAAACAAGGCAGGATTAATATCCAGAAGCTATAAAGTACTCTAACAATCATTGCGAAAAAGACCGTTCATTAGAAAAATGTACCAAGGATATGAGCTGCTGATTTACAGAAGGAAAAACCTGATTCACCTATAGACATATGAAGAAAGGCACTTAACCTTACTAGTAATGAAGGAAATATGAATTAACTTCAAAAGAAAGCAGCCCTCACAGCCATCAAATTGGCAAACATTCAAAAGCATGATAATGCCAAGTGGGCGTTAGAAGGAAAGCTGGAAGCCCCTGGGCGCTCTGGGGGGAACATGAATGTATGCATCTGCTTTGGAGAACATTGTGGCAATGTCTGGCAAAGTGAAGATGTGCTTACCTTATTGTGATCCCGAAGTCTGTCCTTTAGATATTTACCGTGGAGTGACTCGGTCGGTTAAGTGTCTAACTCTTGATTTCAGCTCAGGTCAAATCTCACGGTTCGTGGGTTCGAGTCCCACGCTGGCCTCCGTGCTGACCGCGCGGAGCCTGCATAGGATTCTCTCTCTCTCTCCCTCTATCTCTGCCCCTCCCCGTGCTTGTTGCTCCCTATCTCAAAATAAATAAATTTCAAAAATTAGAAAAACTTGGGGGCGCCTGGGTGGCTCAGTCAGTTGAGTGTCCGACTTCGGCTCAGGTCACGATCTCACGGTTCGTGGGTTCGAGCCCCGCGTCGGGCTCTGGGCTGACGGCTCGGAGCCCGGAGCCTGCTTCGGATTCTGTGTCTCCCTCTCTCTCTGCCTCTCCCCCGCTCATGCTCTGTCTCTCTCTGCCTCTCAAAAATAAAGAAACGTAATTAAAAAAAGTTAAAAAAAATAAAGAATTGGAAAAACGTTTGGATATTTACCATGGAGACATCCTCACACGTGTTAGAAGGCATAAACAAGAATGTTTACTGTCATATAAAAAATTCATGTCCAACAGTACTGGGAGTGGATTAATATTATAAATGGCAATGTGGAGAAGGATCGTATGGCACATTTGTGCAGAAGGACAGGAAAATAAAGAGTTGGTCATGCCCGGAGGGTCTCTAGGGGTCTTTGTGTAGCGAGCTGTACAGACGCCATAAGGTTCCCTGAAGAGACATTTGGAAAAGTTCAGCCTTATCTCGTGGTGCCTGAGAAACCGGAAGCAGTGAAGCAGGGAGACCCTCCTGGACATTTTTACTTAAAGAATATTCTTCTCTTTACGCTTGACGAAAAGCCTGGTATAACACCCCCTGCTATTGTGGCGGTGACTCGGGAGTTGAGGGGTCGGATGACTCAAGATTCTAGATTACAAGGCTGAGTATACAAGCTGCAACAGAGGAACTTAAATTGTGGGGTTTTTCCCCTCCTTATGCATCACTGAAAACGTTTCGGAAGATAAGGACCCAGTGGTTACTTTTTTAAAACTCATTTCACTTTTGCTTGGTTTTCAAAGATCAGAAAGTCCTTTCTCAGAAATTCAGCATTTTCAGGCTTTTGGCCTTCTTCATAATGAAAGTGATGCTCGAAGTTTTTCTTCTCTCCCTACATCTTCCTCCCTGTCTCCTTTTTTTTCAATCTCAGAACATGAAAGGTGAAGGCAGTTCTGAAAAGTACCTTTTTGGTTGATTAATCTCCTTGAACTCGGTGTAACTTTCCAAGAGAGAAGAAGGGAAGCCTAGCACAGATCAGAACCTCATCTCCTGCGGCTACCCAGGCTCCCGTCACCATATTTTTTTTTAGGTGGTAGGTTTCATGGGTCCTGGTGTTTCTGTCTGAAACCCTCTCTGCACACCTGAAAGAGCCTGGCTGAATTATGTATTCATTTGGAACTTTCTCCGTTCATGCTTGGGACCTGCAACTATTGTATACGTTTACTGATGGGCTGCTTTGTGCCAATTATAGAAACCATTGTGTTATCATTATTGATGTATGGACTTTCTGCAAATCTTATTGGTACATTTCTCACAGCATTATTTTGGGAATCGCTGTATAAGGACACTGTTTTACTATCACTGAATGAGTGGTCACAGCAGCAAGGAAGATAGGAAATTGGACCCCATCTACTCTCTGAGAAAAGACATTTTAGTCATCAAACGAGTAGATCTATGGCTGTGGAGGTCTAAAAGATTTTTGAGCTTAGATGCAATTTTAGAATTCTCCATCAGTCCTTTTGGTGACATTTTTTAGTAATCTCCATGAGGGCAGGGGCTTTGTCTGTCTTGCTCACTGTGGTGGGTCCTGGCACAGCGCCAGGCACATGGGAGGACCTCAGTATCTGTTCGGTGAATGGGGGTAGATGGACGGATGGACATATAGATGGGTGGATGGATGGATGGATGGTTGGAAGGAAGGGGAGGGAGGGAGGAAAGAGAGTCGGGAAAATTTGCTTTGAAAAGGGCTTTCATGAAGAGGGTACTCATTTTGCAGGAGCACTGCCTTTGATATTGAAAATGTCTGTCCTCTTACTTTGGATACCCAGGGTGCCAGCCACAGGATACTTGCTATTTATGATCTGGAAAATGCTCGAAGCCCATTCCAGGGAGTGAGGGAAGAAACGCTACACCGCTCCTTTTCTGCTTTTGAGTTCAAACATAGCATTCAAGATGATGCAGGTATTTGATTGTATAGAGTTGACATTCCCCGAGAAGATAGAAACAGCTGAATTATAAATAGCCTCTTGAAGTTTTTTAGAAAACTATTTTAGGAGAATGGCATTCGTACAGCAGAGTGCACAAATCCTAAGTGTACAACTCATTACAGGTTTACAAATTGAACAAACCATTGTAACTAGCACCCAGATCAAGAAAGGTAACATTACCAGTACCCAAGAGACCCTTCTCCTGCCCGCTTCCAGAACTTACTCCTGACCACAAGGGTAATAACTATAATTTCACACACTGATAGGTTAGATTCTTATTCGGGACATTTCTATAAATGGGATCATATCATATGTAGCTTTGTGAGTGGCTTTTTTTTTTTTCATTTAGCATCATAAAATCTTTAAGGTTCGTCCATAAAATCTTTAAGGTTGATCCATATCGTAGCATGTGTCGGCACCTATTCATTCTTGCCGCTGAATGATATTCTATTGTGTGGATAGACAGATGGAGGTTGTTGTTTTTTTCTTCTTTGGCTATTGCGCATAATGTTGCCATGACCAATGATGGAGACGTTTTTGTGTGGACATACTATTTCAATTATTTTGGGTTTCTGTCTAGTGGAATTGCTGGGCCGTATGCTGACTCTGTGTTTGACTTTTCGATCAACAGCCACATTGTTTCCCAAAGTGGCCAGACCGCTTTCCATTACTATCAGGTGCTTGTAAGAGTCCTGGTTGCTCCACATCCTTGCCAACACTTGGTATGGTCTGTGTTTTTACTTTTTTTAATGGCTTGAAAATATTTGTTTTTGAGAGTGTGCCTGTGGAGGAGGGACAGAGACAGGGGGACAGAGGATCCAAAGCACTGACAGCTGAGAGCCTGATGTGGGGCTCGAACTCATGAACTGCGAGGTCATGACCTGAGCCAAAGTCGGATGCTCAACTGACTGAGCCACCCAGGTGTCCCAGTATGATCGGTATTTTAAATTTTAGCCATTCTGATGGGAAAAATGTTTTTTTCTCTATAGTGTTTTTTAAATGTCTTTTATTTACTCAGAAAATAACTCCAAAGCTGACTTCCATAAATTAGCTAATGTTAGGTCATTTCCAATCCAAGGCTCTAACTGGAGCAACCAGCATTTCCCTGCCTTTTCCCAAATATGTGGATGGGCCTCAAGTTTTAGCTCAGTTGCCACTCCTACTAGAAGACCTTCCTTGACTCATCTTTACCCGGGCTTCTCTCTGAAGACCCGTTTCTTTTCTGTGTCTTTTGGTGCATGCCTGACACAAAGTAGGTGTCCAAACGCACCTTTGCTGAGTGACCATATTTTACTGAAAGAATCTTTGCACCCAAGTTCTGGGAGGGCCCTCGAGGTTGCACACCCAATGCCATCATGTTATTGGTGAGAAGGTGGAAACTGAGAGAGACTGAGAGAGCCTCGCCAGACAACCTGGCCAGAGTGGGCAGGTATCCTGACTCCTCTCCTACCCACACAGTTTTCTCCACCCCTCATTGCTTCCCCTCTGCTGCTTATTTGCAGAAAACGAAATTAATCTTTAGCAGGGAAAAACACACACACACACACACACACACACACAGAAAAGGACAACCAGAACTGTACGTTCCCAGGGCTTAAATACAAAGTCGAGAAGCAGCTCTCCTATCACGGAAAGTTCGCATGTTCCAGCACTGAGGACTCCCATCATTTAAACCAGGGAAAAGAAACGTAAAGTGACTTTTCAGCAAATACAGTTTTTTAATGATACACATATAATATCTTGTTCTGTTTTATACTCTGATCGTGATTAAGAATTTCAAAGAGCTCAGGAAGAATTAAGAAGATTTACACCCACATTATTACTCATAACCACTTAGAGCAGAGAAAGAAATCTTTTTAAAAGATGTTTATTGCTTTCATACCAAACGAGAATCTGAATTAAAATGATTCCCAGCACAGTCTTTCGAGTTGAAAATACATTCAGCAGTTTTCAAAATCCCATGTAATAACAACAATGCTCTGTAATTTCATGGAGCTGATATTTCTTCCAAGGAGATTAGGGGAAATGCCGTAAACATGAACTTCGTAATCTGCCTCACGAAGTCACTACCCTGGTTCAATCTTGTTACCCGCTCCTCAGACGGAGGCGGTAATGCTCTGACTGGCTGTCCAGGTTTCCAAGGTTTGACCCCTTGGTTCACTGTGAATTCACTTCACACAGAAGAACCTTAGTTCTTAAGTAATTATCTGACCCTTAATTCCTAGGCTGTAACATGGGATGATCTTATCCCCATTTCGAAGAAATAAGGTGCTTTGCACCCAGTACTTAGTAGATCTTCTTTGTATAGTAGCTACTGTTGGATTCTCTGCTGGAAAAGGCTATGGACTAGAAAAAAGATGGTTTTGAGGATTCTCCGAACCCCTCAAATATCTCAGGCTTGCCCATTTATGTATTGAGAATAGATTGATTGCTTTCTAATCCTGTAAGCATGGGGGGAGGGGGAGAGTGGCATGAAAACAGAGTTTCCATGTTCAAGCATGTCTCATTCTACTCTTTACTATTTTTAGCTTATGACTTTTATAAATAACCATTATTACCAGTCCCTAAGGTCTAGCCTACCGACACAGGGCCAACAGTGTTGCGAAGGATGATTCCATAGAAAATCGAATTTATCACACATCCTAGGCAGATGAGCTGAAGTAACTCCTCCCCTCTAAGTAAATGTTAGAAATAAAGCTGTAGAGACTTGTAATTTATACTGACTCCCGGATCTGGGATACCCCGTTGTTGGATTAATGGCCTAAGACAAGTGAAAAAAAAATGTAGCGTTTTTTTGGCCAGGCCATTAAGAACATGGCTGAAATCAGTCATACGCTTAACATGGAACTCTGAGAAATCGGTGCTAACTCCTATTTTCCAGAGCAAATACAGGGCAAGAGAAATTGCTAAAATTGCCAAAGAAGACTTCTAGGGTAGAAAATGTCCTTTGACCGGGTGTCGGGAGACTTGGCTTCTAGTGTCAGATCGGTCCCTGCTTTGTAATGTGACCCTGAGCACATCACTTTGATATTGTGGGCTTTAGTTTCCTAATCCAGCCAAAAGTCTTAATTATAAGCTCCATGCTGCAGATTCATAGGGTTCCACAGAGGCACCTCAGAGAGCACTGAAGGAGCCCTCGGAGACCTCAACCCCCAAACCCAACCCAAGTGGCAACAGGAAGTGTGTTGAATCAGACACTGAACAATTTGAATTTGGGGCAGCGTTTCTCGCACTTCTACAGAGGATGTCATGATGAAGAGCCAGAGAAGAGGCGTGTGTATTGAGTGTTGGTCGATTTTTATAGATATATAGTAAAGGCTGATTTATTTGAGGCATAGAGTTATTTCAGGCCATCTGAATGAACTCTGACTAGAAGTGGTTCTTCTGAGCTATTGCGTTTCCGAGCGACTAAAAAAAAAAAAACAAAAAAAACCCCACACGTGCACGAAAGGAGAAATACAGATTTTGTCAGGATACTACCAGCATCTCCAAGAAAATAAACGGGAGGCCTATTTGCACATTCCATTTTAAAACAGTGGTTTCCCTCTGAGTGACCGTGGTATCATGAATGTCGTGTTACATCAGGGAGAGAGTTTCGTGGCACCAGTGTGCATTTCTCCACGTGTTTTCAGCCTGTGTATCCATTTGCCTATTCACTCTTTCATTTTATTTATTTATTTATTTATTTATTTATTTATTTATTTATTTATTTTGCTTTGCTTTCTTCCCCTATGCGTTCTAATGCTTTTGACGTTTGACTGCATTCATGCACACATGCAATCCGGAACCCAGACGGGATAGTTGCTGATAAGCAGCAAGGTTCTGTGTTGGTGCTTCTCCTAGCACGTTCCTGCAGTTTGGAAGGTAGCGTTTTGAAGGGTGTCAGTCTGGTGAAGGCTCTTGTTCAAGACTAGTGAAAGCAAATCAATTATTATATCCAAAATGGAGGCCGAGGGGTAAGACTTGAAGGACGTGGCTTCTGTACATCCTTCTTTTATTACATCTTACCCTATTGTACAACATTAATATGCTAACCTATGTCTCTTCTTTACGAGACTGCCTTGAGAGCAGGTTTTTAGACTCACGTGGGACACCGAGAGCCTAGCACACTGCCGGTAAGCTACACGCTTCGTATGCAATGAATGAGAAAAAGGGGCTGGGCTCTAACTTGGGAGGGAAGATGTGGTGAAGATATATTGCTGTGCATTGTTTGAAATTTTTATTGATATCAAGGATCGGGGACCTTTTAACCGCTTGGGCTTTGAACTATGGCGGGTAAACATTTAGGTCCCTCCCAAATGCCCATACCAGTCTTCTCCCAAAAGTAGTCCAAGTTGTTCTCCTGAATGCCCATTACACACATGCAGTGGTCCTAGAACTCAGAAGGAATGTCATGGGATCCCAAAACTTATTGCCATCTGTGCCGCGTGTGGCCGAACTCTGAAAAGCCACCCAGTCAGCAAGACAGAAATAACATCTGCATAAGCAGACGGCAAACTCAGACCACCTTCCCTCTGAAGCCCAGCCGACGTTGTGACTCATGGCAAGTTCCCAGCCTGAAAAAGCCAGCAACTGCAAAGCAGAGGCACCCTACCCAGAGCAGACACCAGAAAGGGCAGGGGCACTACGAAAGCCAGTTTTTTGGACACGCTTAACAAATAGGTTTCCATTAACTCATTCATTTCCATGGACTCGAGTTGGCAAGTGGGCAGATTAGAGGGCGAGGGAGAGGGGATCAGTGACAGAAATACGTTATCGAGTTGGGTTTATTCCAGGAATGCAAGGCTGGTTCAACAACTGGAAATCTATCAGGGTGATAGATATAAGGCAGCAAAGCCATATTATCAGGAGATATATAAAAAAATAAAATACAGAGGTTTTTTTTTAAAAGGTGGTCAACTACACATAAAGTTTACCATTTTAACCATTTTGAAGTGCATAGTTCAGTGGCATTTAGCATGTTCATAATGTCATGCAGCTACCACTCCTAATTCCAGAACATTGTCATCACCCCAAAAGGAAATCCCCAAAGGAAATCTCACACCCACTAAGCAGTGTCCCCCATTACCTCCTCCTTCAACCCTGGCCACCCCCAATTTATTTTCTTTCTACGAATTTTTCTGTTCTGGCAAATTCATATGCACGGAATCCTACAACATGTAGCTTTCTGTGTCTTGCTTCTTTCACTTAGAATCATATTTCAAGGGTTCACCCATGTCGTAGTATGAATTGGTACTTCATTCCCTTCTATGGCTGAATAATATTTCCACTATATGAATATACCACATTTCATTTATCCATGTATTCATTGATGGACATTTGGCTCGTTTCTACTTTTTGGCTGTTGTGAATAGTGCCGCTGTGACCCGTCATATTCAAGTATTTGAATACCTGCTTTCAATTCTCTTGGGTAGATATTTGGGAGTGGAATCTCTGGTAATATGGTAATTTTGCTTCACTGACTGAGAAACCATCAAAACTTTTTTTCCACACTTGTGGCCTTTTAAGATAGATTACCTCTCCCTGATTGAGATGCGTGACCCAGTGGATGTGCCTCACAGTTGGACAACTTACTCTTCCTTTTTGTCATAGGGTAAGTCACAGGTGGATAACAAGCCAGGACTATTACTACAGCTGAAATCCATTCACATGCACATACAGGACAGGAAAATGGAGTAACCCCCTCAAAGGTGACGCACAGTTGGGACTGACATCCGTGTATTAAACATAAACTTACCGAGGACTTATAATATGCCAGGGAGTGTAACAAGCATTGTGGATACAGAAATAAGGAACGTTTCTTGTTCTCCATAGGTTCACGTTCTGAAAGCTGATCATCGATCTTTTAAAAAAAAGTGAAATAGGGGCGCCTGGGTGGCTCAGTCGGTTGAGCGTCCGACTTCGGCTCAGGTCACGATCTCGCGGTCTGTGAGTTCGAGCCCCGCGTCGGGCTCTGTGCTGACAGCTCAGAGCCTGGAGCCTGCTTCGGATTCTGCGTCTCCCTCTCTCTCTGTCCCTCCCCCACTCATGCTGTGTCTCACTCTGTCTCAGAAATAAATAAACATTAAAAAAAATTTTTTTAATAATGCAATAATAAGAATCCATGATACATTTAAAAATTCAATTCTTTCGATACAAATTTAACATTTATGGTGATGTCTTTCAATAATAAGTGACCTTACTTTCACGTTATGTCCATAAAATATTAATTATTAAAATATTAAAATATTTAAAGGGCCGTGTCCAAAGAAATGACATATAATTCCGTTGAGATGAGCACTGCGCAAAATTGAATAAATTCCAGTGGCTCATCGGTCTTTTAAAAATAATATTTAAATTAAGAAACCAAACGGAATCATTAGTTGTACTTTTTTATTAAAATCAAATATTTTTTACATAAGTGATGTTAATAGGCAGGCAATGTGCACTGTAGTAATTACTCTGTATTTGTCAGCTGAGAGGTTTTACCATCACCACGTAATCCGTGAATCTGTCTCTAAATTCCTAAGTGTGGGTACTACCTGTGAGCTGATTATATCTTCCTGTACTCAGCTAGACCATTGCCGGGCACTGCCCGGGATATTGTACTAGCACAGCAGCACTCCATGGTCCAAGTGACTCATTTCTTGGGGATCTACCTCCACATACCCCAAACCCATGTTCTGCATGATTGGGTGCTACTTTAGCATGGACCACAGAGAATACCCATCGCTTGCTAAAAATAACACCACTGTTCTATAGATAGAGCATAGCTTTGGCTTTTGAAATGGAAATAGACACCGGTAACAGTGCCTGCTTTACTGCTCTTTGTCAGTTTCATTTAAACTCTTAGGTAATGTAGACATACCCATTCTTCTACTTAATGGCTAAGTGCCCAGTTTGGGCAAGTACCAGGATGCAGTATTCTGACAGGTCAGCAGTTTTGCTCATGTGATTGATTGTTCAGGCTATTTCCTCCCTAGGACAAACGACTACACACTGTAAATAACTTCTGAATGTTTTTGACGGAAGAATGAACATCAGTGTTGTTTGAGAGACAAAATCCTTTTGCAGTGTGGTATCTGAAACTGGGACAAATTCTCCTGGTGCATTTTCCCCATCGTTCTTCTACTCACCATCACTAAGTGTTGTGATGTATTATTCAAATGCCTGCTTTTACAATTAAAATCCAAGTTGGTGTGGTTAATGTCATTCAAAAATACCCATTGGGGTTACCTGAGAAAAGTTAGGAACCATGATTGCAACGAGGGTACGGAATCAAAGTTATCCAAGCAGCTGAGTTCTACCTGGGTTTATGTGGAAAAGCGAACTAAGATGTAACCAAGCGCGGTGCTGAAGATACACTAAGGGCTTAGTCAATGCCAGTTAAATGGATGAACACATGTAATTAACCAAAAAGGAAAGTCATCCAGAATATAATTTTCGGTGTCGGTGGGAGAAGTCCATCCTGCGGAAGAGACTCAGATCGAAATTCTTGTTCCAACAAGCTCCCTGTATATGAGCCTTAGTGCTTTTGTATGCACGTTATAATCCTAGCTAATCCTCTCAAGAGTGCTATCCCATTCATTTAAATGTGTTATAATAGAAAATAGATCTGCTTATTCTATTCCCCATAATAGGAGATTTTTGGAAAACCTTTGTTGTGTCAGCAGACACATGGGTCTATGAAAGGCGGTCTGAGCTTGGGTTTTCTTCGGCAACTCTTGATCCCGGCCCCCCCCCCCCCCCCCCGTCCCCTCCAAGGACTTCGATTCTTAAGTGTCCCTTGATGTTGCCAATGTAATCTGCATTCTATTCGTAGCTTCTGAGCATCTTTCTTGCCCTGCATCTCTAAGCTCCCGTCCCCTCACACAAGCAAGCCGTCAGTGAAACCACAGTCCTTATTTTGCCAGTCTTTTAGTTGACCTGTATGCCTGGCCAAGTGTCTTCAACTTCCTCGGCAGGTTTAGCTACTACAGGGGTGAGATGGGGCTACCAATGTGGCCAGGCGTTGGGCCAGGACAAGGTGCTCAACTTCCCTGTGTCTCATGTCCCTCCGCAGTGAAAAGAAAATAATGACGGTACTTACTTTATAGGGCTGCCACGAGGATGGAATGGGATAACACACTTGAAACACCCACGACAATCCCTGCATACGGTAAATGCTCAATTAGTGTCACTAAAGATGATGGGGAACACTCTGGTTCCTCATCGCAAAGTCCTCCCGAGCCACCCTGTTAAACAAACTGCTCTGAGGAAATAGCCTATTGATCTCATCTAATGTCTTTGAAAATGTAAAGATTCAACGTTTTTGAAAATTGTTTGCTCATCCCTAGTCCCCCGCCACACGTCACATTCTTCATCTTTCCTCATGTTACACAGGGTTACTGGGAAATCTAATCTTCAGATGCTGTCTTTGCTTGTAACATTATCTAAATGGGCAAGAGAATTGAGTAATTCATTCACAAAATAGTGAAGGGGTGTCTAGTATGGGACAGTTGCTGTTCTATGGATGCAGGGTGGCCAAAATAACATCCCTGCCTTCAAGAACCTTCTATCCCAGTCTCCTCACCAAGCTTTGCCCCATCCTGACCATCATTCTCTTATAAACTACCTTAGCTCTGCCTTTCCCGATTGTCAGCTCATTACGTTCGGTAGAGAATATAGAAGCAAAGTAGGAGTTGAAAATCTCTGCTTTCCATTTGCTTTGAGTACAGCATGCTGTTGTTCCCAAGAACAAGCCTAGCACTTTGTCTTTCTTCCTGTCTGGGAAATAATGGAATACGTCGTTTCTAGGTAAACCTTGCCTCATTCTTGGTGTCAGTGTTTCTGACTGTTCTCAGGGCTCTTAGACTCACTGATACAAAAGGACAGGGCTTTGGAGTCAGACACAACCGGACTCAAATCTTAATGCTTCCTAGACCCAACTGGATTCAAGTCTTTTTTTAGTATATATAAACATTTCTTTAAAAAAATTTTTTAAATGTGTATTTATTTTTGAGAGAGACACAGAGCATGAGTGGGGGAGGGGTAGAGACAGAGAGGGAGACACGGAATCCGAAGCAGGCTCCGGGCCCTGAGCTGTCAGTGCAGAGCCCAGCATGGGGCTCGAACTCATGAACCTCGAGATCATGACCTGAGCTGAAGTCAGACGCTGAACCAACTGAGCCACTCAGGCACCCCTGGATTCAAATCTTAATGCTTCCTGGCTGTGTGATCTCCGGCGAGTCATTTTGCCTCTCTGAGCCTTATTTTCCTCCTTGTTAATGAAGGATAACGATCACTGCTTTATAGGGTTTGTTGTGAGCATTAAAATGAGAAAATACCTATTAAGCACTTAGTACAGAACTGGCACACAGTAAGTGTGCAATAAACATTAGCTATTATTAGCAAGAGCTGCAGAGTGTAAAGGATCCCTGGTTTCAATCCTCTGTTCCAAGCTTAGTAGCTGATTAACATTTAGCAAATTACTTACTTTCACAGAGGATTGGCTTCCTTTTCTGGAAAATGAGATTTTGTATCTACTTCTCCACATGGTTGTTCTAAGGATTAAATGAGATAAAATTTTTATGACACTGCAGAACATGGTCTTTCGACTCCTACGTCTGTCTTTCACTCACAAATATTTGCTAAGGTCTTGTGCTCAGCCCTGGAGGTACAGTGGAGAGCAAGATAGACATGATCCCTTGCTCTCCTGGAGACAAATTAATTAATTAATTAATTAAGCACAGATGGTGAAATGTTATGACGGAAACAAGCAGAGTTATGGAGAATTGTAGTTGTTGAAACCAAAGGATAGGGAGGACTTCTTTTAAGAGATGATATCTAAACTGAGATCGATGTGATTAGAAAGAACTAGCAATGGGCAAAACAGTTCAGCTAGAGGGAACAGCATGTAGAAAGGTCCTGACATGGGAAGAGCTTGGCCTTTTCAAAGGGCTAAAAGAAGCCTGATGTCCTGGTTATTTTTAAAGAATGCACCTATCCTTTATTTAGAAAAGTAAGGAACAGCTGTTGACATCATCAAATATTCTAGAGCGGTCAAGAGGGTGAGGGCAGGTTAAAGAAGATTCGAAGAAGGTGGTCATGGTAAGCTTTCCAAAAGTAATTTTGGTATTTTTATCAGTTGCGTTCCCAGCAGAAAACAGATGGTGCTCCCAAGCATAATCAGAAGATAATTTAGTGAAGGGACTGTTTTCAAAGCTTTGGTCTGGGTTTAGAGCTAATGGTTAAAGGACACCAAGAAGGGAAGGCAAAGCGTTTCGGGGCAGGCAACAGCAGGGAGTTACTGTCGCCCCAGTTCTGGTGAAGCCGAGGGAGGGGTGGTTACAGGGTCTGAAGAGAGCAGCGGCTGTTTGGACAGAGCTGTGGCCCTTGGCTGAGGAACACATGTGTCACCAACCAGTAGCCCAGCACCAAGGAATCTGGTAGTGGGGACACATCCTCAACCCTTCATGCCCTCTCTCCAGTGCCTCTTATTTGCTGAACCTAACTGGAAGCCAGAGGGGAACGGAGTTGATATAGACCAGAGAGGTCAGCCTTTCTGGAGCATCGACCGAGGGGAAGAGAGGTGGAATGGAGGTCTGGAGAGGCACGTGAAGGCTGTCACACAGCACCTAATATATTACTTTGTGGGCTGAATAGTGCCTCCCTCCAGGCATGTCCACCGCCCAAGCCTGGGACGCATGAATATACTCCCTTACATGGCAAAAGGGACTTTGCAGATGTGATTCAGTAAAGGATTTGGAGATGGGAAGATTAGCCTGGATGATTTTCCAGGTGGGCCCAATGTCATCAGAATGGTGTTTATCAGGCAATGAGGGGGGCAGAGGTCAGAGTGCCCTGCAGCCGTGAGCCACAGAATGTGGGCAGCCTGCAGAGGCTGGACATTTTTAATGACGCTGTTCTCTAAGGGATTCTCCCTTAGAACTTTCAGAAGGAACACAGCCCTGCTGACACCTTCATTTTAGCTCAGTGAGACCTATTTTGGAGCTAGAGGAGAATAAATTTGTGTTGTTTTAGACACTGAGTTTGTGGTCAGTCTTTGCAGCAACAGGAACCAAATATCATGATTTCTTACTTCTATAGCGCTCATCAGATCAACAAGCAGGTTCATGGACATCACCTCCTCTTAATACTCACAGCAGCTCTTTAAGGAAGGAGCTCTTTCTTTTTCAGTGTCTAGAGAGGGGAAGTGAGGGCCAGAGATGTGAAAAGAGGCTTGCCCGGAGTCCGTAAAGGAGGCAGCTGGAGACAGAACCCAGCTGTTTGGATTTCAAGGCCAGTGTTCTTTCACTTGATACCATACCGACCACTGTAGAGAAGTGACCAAAAGATGCCAGGTTGCGGAGTTAAGGGACCAGTACATGGTGAGGAGGAGCTGTCTTCACTGGTGCTCACAGAGTCCGCCACTAGATCTGAGCCTACCTACCTTCAGCGTCATGGTGTCCGCCCTCATCCACACCTGTGCTTGTTGCACGGCGGTGCTTTTCAAGCTGAGCATCCCGGACACATAGGGCTTTTTACAAGAGGTGATGGGATGATGGGGTTCCTTCAACCAGAGAAGTTCTATGTTACCTGATTTTTTTAGAGAGAGAGCAAGTGGTAGAGAGGGACAGAGGGAAAGGGAGAGAGAGAATCTTAAGCAGGCTCCACGCTCAGCGTGGAGTCCAATGTGGGGCTCACTCCCACGACCCTGGGATCATGACCTGAGCCAAAATCAGGAGTCCGTTGCTCCACTGACTGAGCCACCCAGGCACCCCTGTGTATCTGTCTTTAAAATATTTGACTTCTAGGGGCACCTGGGTGGCTCAGTCAGTGGAGCATCTGACTCTGGATTTTGGCTCAGGTCACGATCACATGGTTCGTGAATTTGAGCCCCATGTAGGCTCTGCGCTGACAGCGCAGAGCCTGCTTGGGATTCTCTCTCTCCCTCTCTCTCTGCCCCTCCCCTGCACATGTGTGTGCTCTCTCTCTCTCTCTCTCTTTCTCTAAAATAAATATGCGTTAAAAAATATTTGACCTTGGGCCGCCTGGGTGGCTCAGTTGGTTGGGCGTCCGACTTCAGCTCAGGTCATGATCTCATGATTTGCGAGTTCTAGCCCTGCACCGGGCTCTATGCTGGCAGCTCAGAGCCTGGGGCCTGCTTTGAAATCTGTCTGTCTCTCTCTGCACCACCCCCGCTCATGCTCATGCTCATGCTCATGCTCATGCTCATGCTCATGCTCTGTCTCTCTCTCTCAAAAATAAATAAACATTAAAAAAAATTAAAACAATATTTGACTTCTAGGTCAGATATAACTAAACAACAACAACAACAAGATACTGGGGCTAAATAAAGTTTGAAACTATTGGTGGACATTCTGCAAATGGTCACTATAGAAGATAAGAAGCAGCTTAGAAGCTCTGGGGTGACAGCTAATCAAACCCCATGGAGCTCAGAGAAAGGGAGGAAGAGCAGACTTTTTGGAGCCCCTCCCCCCTCCCCCTTCCCCAGAGGCCTGGCCTTCCAGCTTCCAAGCAGAGGACAGTATGAGAAGCAGCAGAATGTCATGCGTATGACAGCATCTGGGCTGTTATTTGATTTTTAAAGTGGATTATAAAAATTGGAGTTCCATCACCCACAAGACTTCAACACATTTGTGATGCCAGGGTGTTTCTGTTGCATTGGTAAAGGTCAAAATCAATAGAATTCTCAAATCTTCCCCTATTTTATAGGTCAGGTGTGCTATTATTCTGTAGATCACTAGTGAATTTCTCTGTGATCCTTAAGTATTTGCTTGACATAAAAATGACTTTTAAGGTTTACTTACTGGTCCCTTGGCAAATGAAGGACATTTCATATCTCTAATACCTTAAATATATCATCTGGAATGATTGCACATTGGGCTGTTGCTTTGCCTGGCTGCTGGTGGGTGAAGAAACTGTATTTTTCTGTCTGCTTTTCTAGAAATGCTCTTTCTCCGTGAAGTGAGCACACCAGAGAGCTATGTCCCAGAAATGCATCTCAGCCCTCCTAAGCCCATCTTCTCTGAATTGTACTTCAGCCCTAGACGCGGGACTTCCATAGAGTTCTCGAAGAGTGGTCTGTCAGAGACCTATCATTGTGTCAGTGGTAGGAACGGTGTTGGAAGCATTGTCCACTGTGTTCCGTTCTATACACCATAGAACAAACCATGGCAGGAGGCAGTTCTGTTTGTCCTCATCGCCAGGAAAGCCCTATTTCTCATGAGCGACTGATATGTTCTCTAAGATATGGGCATTTGGAATTTTGTTACTCAATGGTCAGACCCAGCGAGTAACAGAACCATAGCTCTATATTCGAAATATGAATGCATGGCCCCACTCTCAAGAATTTGGTTTTTCTAGAGTCAGGATCATTTTTAAAAGCCCTCCTCCCTCCCTCTAGTGATTCGAATGAGCAGTCAAGGTTGAGGGTCACTAGTGCTAAAACTGACTGGGTTTCTTTGCTTTGGCCACTGGAAAGCTCAAAATCAAGTTTGGGACATTTTCTAACGCTCTGTAGGACTTCGTGGTCTGCAGTTCTGAGTGTGTTTCTGATCTGGAATCGATCTTATTGACCTATTTGGATTTACCCTTCGTCCTAATTTCTTTGCCTATTTTTTGTCACATTGTCATGTATTTTGGGGGCTTTTTTATTCTATTTTATTGTAGAGAGAGAGTGTGAGTGCAAGCAGGGGAGACGGGTAGAGGGAGGGAGAGAGAATCTTAAGCAGGCTCCACAATCAGCCTGAAGCCCAATGCTGGGCTTGATCTCACAACCCTGGGATCATGACCTGAGCCAAGATCAAGAGTTGGACGCTCAACCAACTGAGCCACCCAGGCACCTCTACCGGGACTCTTTTGAATGATCTTTGACATGAGGCAGAAGATACGTTGGTGAGCGGAGTGAGGATAGATCAGTGCCATACAGTGTTTATAGTGGGTCTGTTCCCTGCCGTGGGATATTTTCACACATTGGATACTCCAGATGATATGTACTGGCCAGTCCCGCTGCAGAGAGAATAGAATACGTTGTCCTTTGTGACACTATCATAAAAGCATTCCTATAGTTCTTTTACTTTTTAATTGAAAGGAGGAATATCAGCAGTCTTTTTAAAAATTGGAAAAAAAGGCAACTTAAAAAGTAACTCCTAATTCTCCCTCCCCCCATAATGAAAGCATTCGTTTTTTTCCGAACACCGATTTGTCATCAGAAGGCTTTAGTTTAAGCAAAATAAATAGGAGTAGGAAATTCGACAAAGCAAGCATGTAAGAAAAAGAGGGCCAGCATTCAAGACGCTCAAAATCTACATTTTCTACCTATGAATTGTGGAGACTGACACCATGGTATATAACCCCTCTTAAGATATAACCCCTTTAAGAATGGGCACCTGTTGGCTTGTTCAGCTCTCACACCACTCTCGACCAAACCCCCACCCTCACTTTAGTCATAATGTACTTCTTTCCATTTCTGGAACATGCTCTTTCTTGCCTCTGGGCCTTCACAGGTGCTGTTCCCTCTGTCAGGATCGTATTCTCTCCCTCCTCCCCACGTTCACCTAGCTAACTCCCCCTCATTATTTCCACGTTTTAGCTTAGATGTCACTTCCTACTGGAGCTCCTTCTTGAGTTTCTAGACTTATTTCTCTGCCGTAGAGATGTTTCCTGTTGGGCTACTTCTCCCACTTGAATGGCGGCAATTGCCCGATTCATGTCTCCTAGGCTGTGGGCCTCTAGGACATTGGCTTTGTTTGTCACTGAATTTCCAGCAGTGGCCACAGTGGCCAATGCAGAGTTAAGTGCTCAATGAATGAAATTGGCTATTGTGATTAGCAAGTGTCTGTTTCCATGTTTGAAAGGCACTCGGGAAATGTTGATGATGCTGATAGAAGTCGTTTTTGGAGCAGGACAGCCATAATCGTTCATGAGAGAAGGCAGGAGGTCAAGGAGCATGTTCGACTCTGTAGCTAGACACTCCTTTTCCTGGCTTTTTAGACATTATGTTAGGGATAATAAGACATAGAGCAACGGAGAGGAATCAGCTCATTCCAAACTAATTTTCACTTTTAGTTAACACTTGCTTGCTCTGCAATGAAAGGTCATATTAGTTGGGAGCTTGAATGCTTCCAAGATGATTGCCTATTTCCACAACCCGAAGATGCTTCTGGAGCCTTGCCCTCGGCTTCAGTCATTTGTTCATGAAGTGGATGGCACCTGAAATAATGACAGTTGGTGGTAGAAACACAGCGGTGAGTGTCATGAAATGTGTGCATTTACATGGCTTTTTTTGGGGGGGGGGGCAATAAGATTTTGTTTATTTCCCTATAAGAACACAGCTCTGTATACTGGAAAGAGCTTTGAACCTGGAGTCAAGCTGCTTACCTTTCTACTCCCTTAGCAACGTTACTTTGGGCAAGTTCATTATCACTGTGGGCCTTTATTTTTCTCATTTCGAAAATGGGGACAGTAATTTACCTCATGGCCATCTGGGGAATATTTGTCATATACCCTGAGTAGGTGATTGATAAAGGCTTGCTGAATTCAGATGTCAGAAAAGATATACGCCATTGGGATGAGTAAGTGTGAACCTTCCGGTTTTTCTCTTTCTCAGAGCTAGTGGGTGAATTTAGACATTTTTATTGTTACTATTAACATTACTTATTTACATAGTGCCCTTCTGCAGAAAAAAAGATATAAAAATGTCATGTAACTTTACCTTTCCAAATAAAATGTATTTGTTTAAGAAAGCAGTAGCTGCCAGAAACTCTAATTTTGCTCTGCTTTGATACAATACAGATGCAAACTGGAAGTCTCCCTATAGAGCCGAGGGGATAAAGAAGGCCTCCACATCTCTCCATATTAGCCCCTGAATGGCAACTGCATTCATTTTTGAGTATAATCAGATACGCTGCCCCTTGTCTTCTAATTATTGTGCCAGGCTGGAGAAGGAGAGCTGCCGAATGAGCCCGATTCTTCCTTGGCACCACAAAATTCAAAGAAGAACAGAAAGCCCATTGAAGTCCTCCTCTGCTCTTTTGAAATGCGTTCGCTCTGTCCCCGGAGATGGCAAGGTTGTACACTTGAAGCAGGGAGGTGGTAGGGAAACGAGTAAAGAAACATCCATCCATCTCAGTTGTTATGGCGCGTCTGTCCTTCAGATCCCACCAGAGCAGGAGGCAGTGAGCTGCGAAATGCCACCTCGGGCTCCCACGCGCTGCTCCTGATGGATCAAAGCTTCTTGGGTCCTCAGCACCTTGGCTGATGCCTTCCTTCCTCCCTGTGCTTCCCAGGGCCTAATCCAAGTCCTCTTTTTGTCTGTGGCTCTGAGGGCTCTGCTCTTTCCTTCTTGGGATGTCTTTCAGTCATTCACTCGCAGTCCCCAACAACTTCTTGGGTCACCTAGCTGGGAGTACATCCTGTGTACTGGGAGTACACTCGGGACTTTGGTACAATACAGACACTTAGAGCTGCTGGGAAGAGGGGAAGTGGGCTCTCGGGGAGTGTCCTAACAGCTGTACTTGGTGGGTTTCAAAGTCTCCTTCCAAGGTCCTATAGGTGTGCCCTGGAGGAGTATCAGGGCTTCAGAGAGAGAGGAAGTTGGTGGGGGAATGGGTGTCAAAGAAAGGCTGAATAGAAAAAGCTGTGGGCGACCTATCGTTGCTCTGACCACAGAACTTCTGTTTTTGTCTGCGTCTCACCTTTGACATCAGCATGAGATTTCATTTCAAGGAACGCTTCTCTAGCCAAAACAATTAGGGGAGCAT
Organism: Panthera uncia; assembly: GCF_023721935.1. Taxonomy (NCBI): domain Eukaryota; kingdom Metazoa; phylum Chordata; class Mammalia; order Carnivora; family Felidae; genus Panthera; species Panthera uncia. The sequence continues at coordinate 109,756,525 of NC_064817.1, read as the reverse complement.
CCGCTCAGTTCCGTTTCATGTCTATAGAAGCGTGGGGATCTGTTCGTTGTGAATTACATTATTTTGCACCTGGCGTGGTTGCATAGATGCGTTCTCCGTCTCACCAAATGGAATGTGAACCTGTGAAGGCCAAGGTCCCTATGTGCTATCTTTGCGAATAGACAACTAATCATCTCTCGTTGGGCACGGCTCGTAAGCTTTTCCGAGTCATCTTTTTCTGAGATTCGGATCAAAGTTGTCGATCGGCTTCTGTGACAAACACTTGTACATAGTATAATTTGCATATTCTTTCAAGGAATTTTGGTGCCATTGGAACCCAGCCACACACAGAGAGATTAAGAACTCCTGCAGGAAAGCCTTCTCGATTGACCACACAAACTAATGGGGTAAATGTACACTAAGGAAGCATGTTGTTTTTTTTTATTTTTTTCCCGATCACTAGAACCACCTGGCGTTGGAATGGACTATTTCATGAGACAATGAATGCGTGATTACTTTACACGTACAGATGGCGGCCAGAGGGGCACTTATCTGAGCCTTAGTTTCCTTATCTGTAAAATGAGAATAATGACATTGCCTATTTTACGATGACCTCGGAGGGTGGTTGTGAGGGCTTAATGAGATAACGCATGCAAATCATTTATCACAGTATAGTGTACTTGGTCAAAATGTCAGTTCCCTAAAACTTATTATAGAAAGGGCACCTGCGTTATGTGGCAAATTGAAATAAAAACTTATTATAGAAAGGGCACCTGCATTGCGTGGCAAATTGAAACAGATACTCAGGTCCCTTGTGATTCTGAGAGCCCCTCTTGGTTTGTCTTTTCTGCCCTGTTTTGTTGAATAATCCAGAAACTGTTGCCTTGGATTTACTCTCAGGACAGGTTTGGTGACTAGAATCTTGGGCAATGATTGCTTTTCGCCTCAAAGGTCAGCTTTTAAAAAATGTCTTAAAAACATCCTCAGCTTCTTTGAGAGGTTCTGTGTCTTTATTTTAAAGTAGCCCTACGTGCCCCTTGGGACGGCAAGGAGGCTTTGACCAAAACTTTTCACATGTGGCACTCTGTAGCCAAATAGTATAGGGAAACACACATTTACGGGTAGATAGTGTCACTTTAGAGTTTGTGATCTGATTTGGCTTCGGGCTTGTAAATAATTCAACCCAGTAGGGTTCCAAACCCTTGATCTTCAGAATGGATACTTTTTGATGGGCCTGTGGTAGCTAGTATCCAAAGATGGCTTCCTTGTACTTGGGCCCTCCCTTTGAACCTGGACTGGCTTTTGGCCAATAGAATGCAGTGGAAGTGACACCACATGACACTCTAGGCGAGATCCTAAGATGCCTTGCAATTTCAGTCTGACTCTCTTGGAATATTCGTTCCGGGAGAAGCTAGACACCAGGTAGGAAGTCTGACTACCCTAGTTCCGCCGTGCTTGAGGAAGCTCAAATATTAAAGGGCCACATGGAGAGAGAGAGGTCTGACCAGCTCCCCACTGCTCTCGCCATCCCAACTGAGGTGCCAGATGTGGGTGAAAAGGCCATCTTGCGGAGCCAGCCCAGGTGAACTCTTACAGGACCCCCAGCTGCCATCTGACTGCAAGTGCAGGAGAGACCCAAGGGAAGAACTCTTAGCAGAGCCCAGTTCATCCACAGAGCTGGGAGATAATACAGTAAACTGTTGTTTGGGGTGCTTTTTTGGCACAGGAATAGACCACTGAAAAGGATGCGTAAATCACACACGTACGGACAGACACCCACAGATGCAAACACTGGTGAACTGTGTGCAGTTGCCAGCAGAGTATCTGGTAGGATTGTTGGAGGGTCTGCAGCCTCCTGGGGAGAGGGGCTACGTCGGTTGCCATTGACTCCAGCTGCTTTGAGCCTTGACCCTCAAATCAAGAAAATCACTTGTAATTGGATTAAGACCACTGTGGCAAGAACACAGTTTATTTCTCTCCTACTAGACCACTTGGAATCCCAGTTCATACTACTTTCTTATTCTTAAGACGAGTTCTGTAGAAGGTTTTGTGGTACGGTTTCCCCAAATCACTCGCCAGGCTGACCTCACGAGCTATTAAAACCAAAGTTGGCATAGTAGAGTCTGCGGGCAGACCACCTATTCTTTTGAATAAAGTTTCACTGGAACTTGCCCATTTGTTTAAATATGGTCTATCACTGGTTTTGCACTGCACTGGCAGACTTGAATAGTTGTGACAGATGGTTTGGTGTGCAAAGCCAAAAATACTTACTATTTGACCTTTACAGAAAAGTTTGTCAAGCCCTGGTTAAAACAAAACAAAACAAAACAAAACAAAACAAAACAAAAACCATTGAGCTAACTGGTTGATGACATTTTAGACCGGGGACAGTGTTAGACTAGGTCTGAGAACCTGACTTCATGATGAAGTTCTTGTCATCTCATCTTTTTTTGGGACCACTAAGTAGGTAAATTCAGCTTCAGCCAATGTTTGTTAAAGACATATTATGCACTTAGGTACCTCGTGTTTGGGTATGTGTTTTATGTTACTCATAACTGTGCGTAGTCACCCTGTGAGGTGAGTATTTTGTCTTTATAGATAAGGAAATTTGAGACTTTGAGAGAAAAAATGCTCTCATTGAAGTCATGTAGCTGCTAACATGATTGAGCTACGGTGTGAACCCAGTCCATTGCCTCCAAGTACTGGGTTCTTTCTCCTGCACCAGTGCTTCTCAGACGTCTGTGTTATTTTTTGCACGTACGTACGTGTGCGTGCAGTTAAGTTTTTGGCAGCGAAACCTTTTTCTCAAAAAATGCTACCCACGAGGGGTGCCTGGGTGCCTCAGTTGGTTAAGCCTTCAGCTCAGGTCATGATCTTGCGGTTCATGAGTTCAGGCCCCTTGTCGAGCCCTGCATTGGGCTCCACGCTGACGTTGCAGAGCCTGTTTGGGATTCTCTCCCTCTCCTCTCTCACTGCCCTTCCCCCACTTGTGCTCGCACTCTCTTTCTGTCTCTCAAAATAAATAAACTTAAAACAGTGCTACCCATGAGCCCCGTATGTAAAAAACAGGAGTAAACTTCTTTGGTCAAAGTACTCCATAATTATACCCCTCCTTACTGCAGTATGTGTGTGCGCGTGCGTGCGTGCACCCCCCCTCGCCCCCCCAAGCTTCAGCCTAAACCTAAACTTAGTGTGGATTTCTCAGGACCTATAACAAAAGATGGAATGATGTGAGGCTTGGGCCATCATTATTTGGTGAGAGCACAGATACCTGATTGCTCTTCTGCCTTAACGCTAGTGATGTTCAAGGCATTCCATAAAATTGCCACTCAAAAAAAGTCAAGGACTACTATTTCTGTTTGTGTGACTGCTTTAACCACTTCCGAGCTTCAAATTTCCTTATTCAGATCCAAAGCAATCTGAATAGTATTGTTCTGGGTGTTTTTTTTTTAAATCTTATTTTTATTTTAGTACATCCATATGATGGAGCTTTAGCGTATAAATATTAACAATTGTGTTTGTGATGATATTTAATAATGTGAGAAAATACAGTGTAATGCTGATAAAACCGGAAGAACTCTGTACACATGATGATCTCAGCTTTCACGATGGATTTGGGTGGGATGTGTATTAACTCACTCAGCCCTAGACAAATAAACTCGGAGAGCCCTGTGCCGAACTGTTGACAGTGACCTCCAGGTGGAGGGGTTCTGTGTGATTGTTGTTGTCTGCCTTAGACCTTTGTGTGTTGTCCATTCTTTTGGAAGCTGTAGAAACTGGTCAGTTTGCCAAATATATGTGTCTATATGTACTGCGTTGTGATACTTTCTGATGTTTCACACACTTGCCTAATGACTGGCCTGGAAGCGTAGAGGCGTGGCTTGTCTGTCTGCATTTGTATGCCTCCTTATTTACAGTGACATGAAAGAAAGGGTACAAAAGGCCCATGGCCTTTTATTTAGCACGTTTTAAAGATATATTGCTACTGATGGCCTATCGGTATTGAGTGAAAACTTGACTTGAAACGAACCCGTTTCTTAGACTGAAGAAGCATGGGTGTTAATTGGCGTTGCGTGTTTCAAATGTCACCATCGGTGTGTTCTTTGGGATGTAAACTGAATCCATGCTGTAACTGCAAACTATGAATGAGATTATACTTAGGCAGATGAATGGCTTGAGAAATTTAAAGACTTAAGGACCCATGGAAGATAGTACGTGACATGCTGTATTGCATTGGTTGGCAAGTTTCCTCCATCATAAAGTGTATTGACTATGGAGGTAGGTTTTGAAACATTAATATTTTTAGGAAAATGTTTTAAAAAAAGCTATATCCCGTTACGGAAAAGTGTTCTGTATTAATGCCACTCTTGAATTCAAAAAGATCGGTGTCACATTATGTAAACATCTCCGTATCGGTTAGATTGTAAGTGACAGTACGTTTTATAAGGTCTAAGGAAGCTTACATAAGAACAAATATTTTCCCAATACAATTAGATGCCACTTCGAATAAGGGCCACAGTAGAAGAGATGGAATGGATATGTGTAATGTGTGCTAAATTCGTGATTGCCTTGGGTGCTACTAAGGCCACACTGGGTAATTTCACTTGACAGCCAAAAAAGAGGAGCTAAAGAAATGTGGCAGTTTCACCTCCTGTGTCTGTTCACAAACTCCCATGGTGACCTCATTAATCTTGGGGAGGAGAAGCATCAAAGACTGGCTGCAACATGCCAGAATGACTGCTTGCAAAAATCACAATCCAGTCCATCTGCCGATGGTTTTCTTTATGCTGGTGTTTGGCAACTTTCGAAAGGGGGTGTGCCAAGGTGTGCTGGGTCACAGCTGGGGGAGGAGAGTGTTGACTGAACACTGGTTGGAGTAGCAGCAAACGTTTCCCGTGCCCGCTGTGCCTGCCGACCACGGGAGCTCAGGTCCCGGCCCTCCGACCTCTTTGCTGCTCCTGGTTCTCGCCATATCGCCGGCAGGAATGGCAGAGAAAGGCATGGACGCCACCGTTGGGCATCCCACTGGACACAGTGCACTGCCATGCCATCATCTGCATACTTTGGTACATATGCCAGGGGATGCTCACCTCTGGCCTTGGTCTTAGTACACCAGACAGTTTGTTGGACTGATAGGCTTTACTTGCCTTAACCAGCTTGGTGATATTTTCACCTGACCTATTGTTTAGTGGCCAGAGAGACTCAATGACTTTAGATTTGGATTCAGCAAACCTCTATCACGCAACGTGCTTTTCTGCCAGGCGTTGTTCTGGTCACTCTGGCACCTGTGTCTTATTTAATCCTCGTAATATGTTTGCGGTGATGTTACTATTCCTATTTTTTTATTTGGAGTGAAGGGAGGAAGAGAGAGAATTTCTTTTTAAACTTTATTTTTGAGAAAGGGACAGAGTGCGAGCAGGGGAGGGGCAGAGAGAGAGAGAGACGCAGAACCCGAAGCAGGCTCCAGGCTCTGGGCTGTCAGCACAGAGCCCGACATGGGGCTCGAACTCACGAAACGTGAGTTCATGACCTGAGCTGAAGTCAGACGCTTAACCAACTGAGCCACCCAGGCGCCCCGAGAGAGAATCTGAAGCAGGCTGTACACTCAGCACAGAGCCCGATGCGGGGCTTGATCCTATGACCCTGGGCTCATGACCTGAGCCAAAATCAAGAGTGGGACGGTCCACCGACTGAGCCACCCAGGCACCCCTACTATTCCCATTTTTAAATGATTAAACCAGAGCCCTTTCTACTAACCCATGTTGTGGCTCTCCTTACTTTAGGGGGAATTAATATTAGGGGGAATATTAATAATTAATATTAGTTACTAATTACTATTAACTTTAGGGAAGACATTAATATTTTCATTAAAAATTGCATAATGTGAGATAAAGATGATAAAGCCAGCATATTTTAAAAGACACGTATATCGTTGCTGAAAATCTGAATTAGGCATCAAAAATTTTAACAAGGACATACTTCGCTGGTGAAGCAGCGTGAGCGTGCGAAGTTGGGACAGTGGGAATTGGAACATGATGAGTAATGCTGAGCTCACACATGTTGAGACCAGTCCTGAATCCTGTGGCAGACCTTACAAAGGGAGGCCACGAGAGGTGCCAAGTAGAACGGGGAGCGTGCATTGTCACGGACACCAAAGAAGGGAAATTTCAAGATGGAAATGGTGTGGCTGGAAGAGAGGTCCAGAGTGATCAAGTCTGAAAAGAGCCACAGGATTTTGCATTTGGGAGGCCAATGCCAAGAACCCTTTCTGTGAAGTGAAAAGGGCAAGGAGCAGGTATCGTAGACTGAAGGGTGGGTAGGAAATGAAGGAACAGAAGGCTGGTAGTGAACAGTTTGGTACTCCCAGTTGTTTTGCTGGGGCGGGGAGGAGAGGAGTGTGATTTCTAGAGGGCACGTCCTTAAGGGAGGAACATTTTTAAAAATGTAAGGCAGTGAAGAGACTAGCATAACTATAGTTTGAAAGGAGAGGGCCTGTATGGAGGGAATGGTTTGAGATATAGGAAGGAACTTGGGAGCCAGTGTCCAAGAGGTGGCAGGAGGGGATGTGGGCCAGGGCACACAGGGGGAAGGATTGCCTTTGAACTGGGTGAGGGAACTCCCAGACTTCACGCTTGCGGGAAGAAAATGCGGAAAGATGTGATTTGTAAATGTTTATGTTGGAGATGTGGAAAATGAAGGAAATCATAGCCAAAGGCGCCAATTGTGTTAATGGTACAGGGGCGGAGGGCAAGCGAAATATTGAAATTGTGATGGGTAGGGTTGAGGAAGGGGCTTATGAATGAGGCAGTGAAGGCTTAACAAGGTCACCCGGGGAGAACCGAGTATGGACCGATGAAAAGTACAAAGAGGTGTTGCCGAGACTCCAGCTAAAGTTGGACATCAGTTAAGTTGTGATGATGCTAACCTGCCTGGTTTGAATGACTGTCTCTTACTGGGTAGGTTTGAAAGGTAGTCTGTAATATTTGACCAGGGTTTGGAATTTGGGATTGTGGCAGAGGGCCAGTGGTGGAAAGAAGATTAGGAGGCTGGAGGGCAAGTAGATTGGATTTGTAGCCATCGGATCCAGGCAGGGTAGGGAATGAAGACAGAAGTCTGGTTAGACTCCAGGGAAACGAAGGCATTGGTGGACTGCAGGACTCTTAGAGGACGATGTCAGGGCTCGGGGTAGAGAAGGAGGTGGTAATAATCATAAATCTAAATCTAATGTAAATAATCGAAAATCTTCCTATATAGATCGTAACTGTGGAAGAGTAACTAGAAGGCGCGGAGAGGTACAGAGCTTGAAGACAAACATTTCAAGGGACCAGAGGTTTTTACATAAGGATTTCAGGAATAATGACCATGATGTTGGGTTAGTAGCCAACAGGGCCAGATCCCCAATATTCCAATATTGAGATATGAAGAGATATTAAAGAATAACCAGTCTCCACTTGAGCGCCTGCAGGGAGAGCAGTGCCATCAGAAGGTAGTTATGTTTCGGTAACGATAGGAGTTGGAGGAGTGTTCTGTCAGGTTTCGGGGAATAAGTGAATTCATCCAACACCATCTCTGAAGGAGCCAGAGCACAAACTGAGAAAGTTTAGGGACAAGGGCAGCAGTGGAAGCTTGAGGCAGAGAGAAGCAGCTCAGGGGGCTGAGAATGAGCCTATAGGTGAAGAAGGATAATGACCAAGGATGACAGGTGTGGAATATGGAAGAATCATTGAGATTTGCTGGCCTGAGGTTGGTGCATGAGGCCAGTGGGGAAGTTTGTGCAGTTTCTTTGCAACCTCGTGAGTTGTAGAGAAGCGCGTCATGGGTGAGATCTCTTGGGGTCAGAAGCTTGAGTTTAGGAAAGGACCCTCAAACTTAAGGTAGTTGTGTCAATATTTCATACCTGGCTGACAGTGTGCTTGGATGCAGCTGCTTTCTTTGACTAGTGATCTCCTGAGGACAGTATTTATTCAGTAATACACTATCTTCTGGTTGCTTTTGATATCTTTTACCTGTTTGTGCACCTGTCTTATTTTGGGGTATTGTGAGGTCCCTGGTGTGCAGCATTAATGGAATTGACTGGGAATGTATCATTAGTTAATTTGGGAAAGCTTTTGAGGGGGTTGAAACAGCCTTTTCCCCATCCAACATTTGGATATTTTGTAGCCCGAAAAATATCCCCATAAGTTTATAGGGAGAGTGTAATATCCAAATTATTCACTTTGCAACAGTCTTTTCAGAATGTCTTCTAGTCGAAATGATGTTTAGGGAACTCTGTGTGGGTTTCATGGATTACTGCTTTCATTGTAAATATTTAAACACAAAGAATATAGAGAAGCAAAAAAGAAAAATCACTTTAAATCTTCCCAGCTAGAGATATCCATTGGGTGCTCCTGGTGGCCCAGTGAGGCTGAGTAGATTTCACCTTCTGCTTGGGTTGGAGAAAGAGTGTATAAAGAAAGAAAAGAGGGACTTGACAGAGTAGAGGGAAGCAGCTAGAAGGGAAAATATTAGAGCATGATGAGGTTGTTTTAAACTTTAACTGGATTTAGGCCAATCATTTAGAACATGGCCATGTATTATGTGCCCAAGAAAGAATACAGGAAAAAATATACAGAAAACATAGCCTTTTTATCACATTACTAGAAATGACATCAGAACCCAAAGATTGCCGTGTAATCAAAGGTTGGTTATTGTTCTTTTTATATAACTGAAGGACTCCCTGTGCTTCTTCTCATGTCCAACATTTCATCTTGCCTCCCATCTTAGAATAAAACAGTCCCTCCTTTCTACCAAGACTAATCCATTGGTCCTGCCTCCCTTTTTCCTCTTGCTCCTGTCTGAACCGTGCCTGGTAAATCTCCCATCTTCCTCTTTAATTATCCCTTAATCTTCCAACATTCCTAGTGATATTTTCTGTAGGAATTTTGTCACTGGGTCCTCTTTGGTATTTGGAGGAACGCAGGGCAGGATGTTGAATATGGATGAAAGAGGCCAGTCACTGATGTCTCCTAACACAGTCAATTCTCAATCTTCCAGATCGATGGAATGCAAAGTTGATATGGCAGCTACTCTTTTTTTTAAGTATCCCCCTTTTAAGTATGTATCATGCTTACTCTATTCCAAATATTTAAAATCCCATTATAGTATTTTCTTTGATCTGTGAATCATTTAGATTGCTATTTCAGTTTCCAAACACACAGCCTACTAAGTCTCTTTCTTTCCCTCCTTCCTTCTCTCCCTCCCTACTCCTTTGTTGCCAGTTGTCATTTGATTGGGATTTTGGAAAGAGCCTGTGTTCTTTTTAAAAGGATTTTCTTAGAATTTTTGAGAATGTCTCTCTGGCTAATATGTGATCGGATTTCCTTAATGTCCTATGTGTGCTTGAAAAGAATGTGTGTTCTCTAATTAGTGGGTGCAGGGTTCTCTATGGTTCAGTGAGATCAAGCTTGTTAATTATGTAGTTCACATCTTCTATGACTATATTAATTTTTTGCCTGATTGATTTGTCACTTTGAGAGACGTTTGATAAAACTCTTCACTATGATTGTAGACTGATTTTTCCTTATAAGTATGCCATTTTTTGTGTCATTTATTTTTAGGTTATATTGGTATGTTTTATATATAATCATTATATAACAAATATCTTTATTTCTCATAAAACTAATAAAATCTTAAACAGGTACTTACCTTTTAGAAGTATTATGCTATTTAGGGGAAGGAGGCCTAATATTTACTTCCTGAAGTTTATTTTGTTTTATTTTTTAAGTGTTTATTTTTGAGAGTGGGGGAAGGGCAGAGAGAGGGAGACAGAGGATCCGAAGCGGGCTTCACGCTGACGACAGAGAGCCCCGTGTGGGGCTCGAACTCACAAACCGAGAGACCTGAGCTGAAGTTGACTGCCCAACTGGCCGAGCCACCGAGGCAACCCCCCACCCAGTTTATTTTAATTTTTTAACTTATAAAAGCAGTCCCGGGTCATTGTGGGAATTAGAATTATTATTGATTTCGTTTATCTATATATGCATTTTAATTACAACCCCACCACCCAGTCATAATCACTGCCAAGATTTCACCATACAGTCTTCCACTCTTCTCTCTGCACACTTTTTTCTAGTTGAGATCAAATATAAAATGTAACATTGTATCTGGACTTGTTTGAACTTCACTTTACCATGTTATTACAACCTTTTTTTGGACACTGTATTTCCATATCCTTAACCACCAAGGGATTTAAGATGGGCTTTGGGGTACAATCAGATATGCCTACAATAGTGAACAGAACAGAGCCAAACTGTGAAGGACAGAAATTAAAGACTGTGACTTGAACATTTAGTACCACAGTTTGGAAAATTTGAATTGCAGAATTTGAATGATGGTTGAAGTCCTTGGGGGGAAAAGTTCATTGCAAAGGTGGAATTTAATAAGCTTCATGTTGCTCTCGTCCTCAGTGCTAAGTCACCCCCATTTAATGAAGGTGTTAGAGCAGGTATGGACCAGGCCCCAGATGGTCTGGATGATGGTGATCCACAGTGATGGAAGATAGAGAATGTAAATGAAGACCCACGAACTGCAGTCTGGGGAGAAGAGGTGATATGGTTCACTAATCAGGACGGCACGAAATTCTAGAGGGCCTAGATGATCAAGACCTTTGCTCTTCTCTGGGCAAAAGACAGATGCTCGTAGCTGTGTCACTGCCACATTAAGAAGAGGAAAGGAATTTTTATGGCTCCATTGGTCATGCTGTCTTAAGTACAAATCTCTACTGAAAAGGGGAGGACAGAGCAGACCACTTTAAGAAAGGAAAGTAAAAACCATTAAGCTGATTTTACCGGTGAATTTGTAATTCTGATGAAGTAAAAACCAGTACATTTTGTCCTTCTGACAAAGCTTTGACAAAGTATTGTAATTATTCTGATATTGAAAGAGGAAATAGTCAAGGCGTAAGGAAGTTGAGTGATTTTTTTAGATGTCTATACCATTAGCCAGATCTCAGTGTGCCTAGTTTGATAGCTTTTCAATTACTCTGTACTGCTTCTCCAGGCTAACCACCATAGTTAAAAAAATTTTTTTGAATGTTTTATTTATTCTTTTTTAAAACTTTTTTTAAATGTTTATTTAATTTTGAGAGAGAGGGAGACAGAGCGCAAGCAGGGGAGGGGCGGAGAGAGAGAGGGAGACACAGAATCGGAAGTAGGCTCCAGGCTCCGAGCTGTCAGGACAGAGCCCGTTGCCAGGCTCGAACCCACGAACCGTGAGATCATGACCTGAGCCGAAGTTGGACGCTCAACTGACTAAGGCACCCAGGCACCCCTAACCAGCCTGCTATTTAGAACTGTTTTATAATTGACCTCTTTTTTCTAGACTGGATTCTTGGATTTTACACACACATGCACACACACACACACACACACACACACACACACCATATTTATCTAGGTGTGGGTCTCCTTTCACTGGTTTGCCTGGAATTTGAGGAACCCATTTTATCAGTGTGCTCAGTTGTTTTTCTTCAGCTCAAGAAAGTTATCCTCAGTTATATTTTAAACCATTGTCTGTCCTCCAGGTATTCTGGTTTCTTCCTTAAGAATGGCCTACGATGCAAAAAAAAAAAAAAAAAAAAAAAGAAAGAAAGAAAGAAAAAGAAAGAATAAGTACAATGCATCTCTATTATCCTTTCTCTCTTCTTTGCCGTGTTTTAGTCTTTGTTACATTCCGGAGATCTTCAGAATGTGAATCTTTGCTTTTATTTTCTGTGGCGTTAGTATGTCTCTTTACTTGGTGTGTGTCCCTCGGGACTTAACCTTGCCCTCCAGTTGTACCCATTTCTGTGAGTGGGACTTTCATCCATCCAGTTGCTCAAGCAAGGGCCTCTCTGTCTCTGAATACCTACAGACAATTCATCACAGAGTCTTTTCTATCAACCATCCAAAGTATGTGGTGAATTATTTCATTTCACAAAGCAAAACAGTGGCTAAGGCAAGGCTGGAATCCAGGTCTTCTGGAAGGTATAGGATGGAAAGATAAAAACAGCACTGGTTTTTCACCACGCTCCACCTGTGTGACCACGGGAAAATTATTTTTCTGAGCTCCCATTTACTTTTTTATAAGAAGTTAAAATAGCCACGTGTCAGAGTCAGATTTTGTTTTCAGTTGTATAATCCCATTCATTTGAAATGTCCAGAATCAGCAAATCTAGAGACAGAAAGTGTATTAGTGGTAGTTAACAACGGGAGGGTGTTGGTGGGGAAATGGGGAGTGGGTTAGCTCTTAAAGGGTCTGGGGTTTCTTCTTAGGATGATGAAAACTGTTCTAAAAGTGATTATGGTGATGGTTGGATAATTCTGTGAATATACTAATAAGAACCCCTGAAGTGCTCACTTAAAAGAATGGGTTACATGGTTTATGGATTCTATCTCCACCAAGCTGTTTAAAAAGTAAACAATATTAGTAAATAATATTAGTAATCGTTTCAAAATATTAGTCAATAATATTAGTAAATAAAGGAAAGGCAAGTACCGAGTACACGGTCTCGGGCCTGGATAAAGTCTCCTTGGCTGCATCATAGCGGCCACTGTGGAAGGGCTGCTTCCCTTTAGGAACTGCTGCTTGGAAATTTCTACCCCTTTATGGATTTTGGAAGTTGCTTTTTGCAGCTTCCTAAGGTAAGCACGGTGCAAAAATAATTTGTCACCTGGGGCTTCATAGCAGATGGTGAACAAGTGGCCTCCCAAGGTCCCCATCTGAAAAAGAGTTGAGGGTATACCGTTAAAAATTTTTTTTTTAATGTTTATTTTTGAGAGAAAGAGAGAGACAGGGCACAAGTGGGGGAGGGGCAGAGAGAGAGGAGGCAGAGAATCTGACGCAGGCTCCAGGCTCCCAGTTGTCCGCACAGAGCCCGACGTGGGGCTGGAACGCACGAACTGCAATATCATGACCTGAGCCGAAGTCCGACACTTAACTGACTGAGCCACCCAGGCGCCCTGAGGGTACACCTTTTAAGGAGTTTGATTTGCTTATCTCCACTGAGAAAGATCCTCCAAAGTGGAGCTACTCTGATGAAGTTTTACTAGAGACAGTTGATGTAATCTGAAAGCTTTAAGAGTTGGGGATACCACCTTGAGCCTTCATTTTGTAAGGGATCATATCGTCTGGTCTCCACAGGAAAACATGATCAGGGAGGCTGAAAATCAGTGACACACCTTGGGCTTTGATTTTGTAAGGAGCTCAGTCTGCTTCTTTCTACTGGAAACCATCCCAAATTGTGTGTGTGTGTGTGTGTGTGTGTGTGTGTGTGTGTGTGTGTACATATATACATTGTAAATAATCTATCTTCTATTTTTTGTTATTTTATTTTTTTATTTTGAAAGAGAGAGAGAGAGCAAGTGGGTGAAAGGGGCAGAGGGTGAGGGGGAGAGACAGAGAGACAGAGACAGACAGAGAGAGAGAGAGAGAGAGAATATCTTAAGCAGGCTCTATGCTCAGCCCCGAGCCCAGTGCGGGGCTCGACCCCAAGACCCTGGGATCATGACCTGAGTTGAAATCAAGAGTCAGACACTCAATTGACTGAGCCACCCAGGCGCCCCAGTCTATCTTCTAAAGTAAAATGAGTGGTTATTTCAGATTAAGTCACTTGAAAGAATACTGAGTTACTTACCCCAGAAGACAGTTTCGAGCATTTGCTACGAGAGAAGGAAACAAATATTTTGGAAGAACATGAAATAAAAGGTGACTCTGACTGAAAGAAATCAGTGCATTTGCATCTTTCTTTATAACACAGAAGGGAAAATTAAGAAATGAGCATATTTGTATGGTGTGGGAGAAAGCAACTGTCTCTTGAGTGGCCCATTTCTTTTTGGATCTCCATGCAAAAGGCAAGCTGGAGTCATGCTGGGACCAAGGAGGCTGGAGCAACCTAGATAGGACATCGGTAGGGAGGCCATGTGACTGGCCCTGAGGCACCTCACAGGTTGTCATCTCAAGTACTGTTGCAGAGCCAAATGCTGAAGCGAATAAAATATGTTCTAGTTATGCTTGGGAGACCTCCCAGGCCCAGCTGCCTTACTTTCCTCCTCCCTTTGCTTTCTTTTGCCAAGAAAATGCTAGAAGGGAAAGGCAAGAGGAGGGGAGAGGGCTGGGCTGACTCCATGGCTGAATTATATACGTTACGCTTTTATTTGCGTTTGGACAAGCTTGGATTGCCTACCAGCTTAATGTTTACTTAGCAACTTCAGGATGCTAAGTCCCTACTAGGAAGATGCCAGAAGTCCTAATGTTTCACTGACCTTGGTCACATTGCTTTGACTCTGTCCATTAACTTTGTCATTTACAGAAACAGACAGATAATAATTATATTCCTACCTTTGCCAAGATTGCTTGTCTTCAGAATATAAAGCACCAAACTTACTTGTCATCACTTAGGTGATGTTTTAAAAACCGTTTCACAAGATCAAATAATTCACATTTAAAATGAGACTAGAGGCACCTGGGTGGCTCAGTAGGTCGATTTCGGCTCAGGTCATAATGTCACGGTTCCTGGGATAGAACCCCACGTCAGGCTCTGCACTGACAGCGTGGAGCCTGCTTGGGATTCTCTCTCTCTCTCTCTCTCTCTCTCTCTGCCCCTCACCTGCTTGTGCACGCTTTCTCTCTCAAAAAAAAAAAAAAAAAAAAAAAATTAAATAAAATGAGATTAAAATGTTTAGCTCAACAAAAAGAAAAGTGAACGCAAGTGAAATCTTTTCTACATATTAAAAAAGCAGAGATTCTTTTTTTTTTTGGTTTGTTTTAAATATGACATATGTTGGTAAGGGTAGGGGGAAGTAGGATTTTCATAGCCTTCTAGAAGGTTGAAATAAATATGCCCTTTCTGAGGACAACTTGGCTCTGTGTATCAAAACTTGAAGAAGTTGTGAAGCGTTTGATTCAGTAACACCACCTCTTGGAGTGCATTTGAAATAAAGGATGAAAGATGTGCATAAAGTCATTTTTTTTTCAAGTTTGGTACAGGGTCACTTTTCACAGCAAAATGTTCGATACAATTTCTCGTCCAATAACAGGCAGTTGGTTAAGTAAGTGGAACGCATGGTGAAATAGAATGCAGTTGTTAAAAAGCCTAACGTGAAGGAATATTTATTGATATAGGGAAATGTTCCCAAAGGTATAGATCCTTGTCGATGCATCTTTCAGCACATCATAACATTGTTTATAAAAATGAGGATGAAGCCAACCAGGTAAATATGCCAGTAGGAGGGTGGTGAGGACTATAATACATGCTCTGATGAAACATTGAGCATGGTTAAAAACCTTAAGTTTTCTGGTCCCTAAATAAGTCTACAGGTATATTGATGCAAATGCTAAGTGCAAAAAATGTATGTAGAAGAAATGACGATATCTATATAGGGCACCTGGGTGGCTCAGTCAGTTGAGTGTCCGACTCTTGATTTCGGCTCAGGTCACGATCCTATTACTTATTTTTTTAATTAAATTTTAGTTAACATCCAGCGCAGGACTGGTTTCAAGAGTAGAAGTCGGTGATTCGTCGCTTACATACAACACCCGGTGCTCATCCCAATGGGTAATTTTTGTTCTCCTCAGCAAGCTTCGGGATATTCGTATGTACGTCATAGTGGCCAGAAAATGAAGTACAGAAATTCACTGAGACAGCAGCTACCATAGGAAAGGTGTCAGGAAAGGTCTCAGAATGAGGCCGCTGATGTACAGTTTCCTCCTGTACCCCTTACTTAAGCCTCAAAACTCTGTTTATGCTAGTTCTAGCTCCTGCTGTTTGTAATTGTATTTTTATTTTATTTTTATTTTTTTAAGTTTATTTCTGTTTTTGTTTTTGTTTTTGTTTTTTGAGAGACAGAGAGAGAGAGAGAGAGCATGCATGAGCAGGGGAGAGGCAGAGAGAGGGGAAGAGAGAGAAATCCCAAGCAGGCTCCGAGCTGTTAGCACAAAACCCAACACAGGGCTCGGACCCACGAACTGCGATATCATGACCTGAGCCGAATCCAAGAGTCAGATGCTTAACCAACTGAGCCACCCAGGTGCCTTCGTGATTGTATTTTTAAACGATGCATCTGGATGGACTATCTGCCCCATTCACCTAAGTTTTGTTGTTTTTTTTTTTAATTGTGGCATGAACATGTAACATGAGATCTACCCCTTTAACACATTTTGAAGTGGACAATACCACGTCGTTAACCACAGGCACTATATTGTGCAGCAGATCGGTAGAACTCACTTTTCTTGCATAAACTGCAGCTGTTGGTTCCAGAAGTAGAGGGAGTTGGGGCTTCCTGTGCGATGTACATGATGTAGCAGCCGTATATACCAATGCTGCGTATTCCCTCAAGCATACGCCTTCTGCATGCTAATGACAGAGCAGAGCTGTTTGGAATGACAGTATTTACATTCAGAAACTGGAGCCTTTTAGAAAAATAGTAGCAGATCTTGGTACATTTCCAATCTGTGTGCTTCCCTACACATTTATGCAACAGGATTTGGAGATCCCAGCTGAGGAGGCTACGATAATAGCCCATCATTATATAATAGAGATCCATTCACTTATTCCTTCGTTCATTCAGCAAATATTTATGGGGGTCCTGGTACGTGCCTATTGAGCTGTGATGAGAATTATAAATCCGATTTGCTGACTTCATTGCCTTGTTAGTCTTACTACAGAAAATGAGGCCGTTCGAGGGTCGGTAGCAGATAGACAGTTGAAGCCAGAGAGCAGATGACATTCACGGCAGGAGAGAGAACCGAGGGAGAAGACAAAGGGGTTGATGAGGGAGGTTTTGGAACACTTAGATTTGAGAGAGGTGTGCAAGTAAAAAAGAGCCCACCAAAAGGACACACAGAATTAGGTAGAAGATGAGAACTAGGGAACTAGGGAGAATGAGTAGTGGCTGAGCTTTATAAATCAATTATTTTGATCTGTCACAATGAAACTGGATTCTTCTCGGGATGCCTGGGTGGCTCAGTCAGTTGAGTGTCTGACTTCGTCTCAGGTCACGATCTCACGGTTTGTGGGATCAAGCTCCCTGTCGGGCTCTGCGCTGACAGCTTGGAGCCTGCTTGGGATTCTCTCTCTCCCTTTCTCTCTGTGCCTCCCCCGCTTGCACACACACACACACACACACACACACACACTCTCTCTCTCTCTCTCTCTCTCTCTATTTCTCTCTCTCTCTCTCTCAAAAATAAATAAACACTTTTTAAACACTGGCCTATTTTCATTACAATGAGAAGATTCTTTCCTATCCTTAAAGGTGTTATACGTTAGTAACGAAATCACATAATGTCTCTGGCCCCTTGTCAACATTGGAAGTGAACTCACAAATGAATAGCATAGGTTTGATATATACTTAGTTGATCACCAAAATGTCGTACATGTATTTTATAGCCAAAAATCTGAATAATAGCTATTACGAAAACAAATATGAACCTTACCCTCCACCCCTGAGAAATTTCCGATGTGGGCTCAAGATCTCATTTCCCCCTCCCCCAACCCTGATGTATCTGAGTACAATGACCATCAGCTAATTTGCTGAGGTTAACATTTTTTTTGTTCACCCTTTGGACTGGCAGCGTATCCACCATCCGAGCCAGGAAGAAGTCATTTTGGTCATTGCTGAGATTATTCAACTGTGTGAACACCAGCCAAATCTTTGCTCTAGCTGACGGTTGTCCAATTTTGAATTTCAAGTTTGGATGGAATGAATTTAAGTCCTGAATTGCCTCTCTGGAGTCCCACATCCGGAGCTACCTGCGGGACTTGTGTCTTGCATTTTGCTGCTGCTGCTGGTTCCAGATGTCCTGGCCGGTATTCCCAAGATCCCAGGGGGTTATTAGTAGATTAGGAACAGAGTCTAGGAGCGAACACTGTAGGGGAAGAAGAAGGATGGGGGGGGGGGCGCACACAGTGACCCTGGGCAGATCTGAATATGGAAAATAATGAGATCCTTAGAAAAACAGAGGTCACTTGCTTTCCCTCCTACTGAAAATGCTGCCTCCTTTGTGGCTGTATCACAACATTCCTGCTCTACCTTCCAGAAATCTTAATGAGCCCTTGTCTTTTGTAGGTTGCCTCCAGTCAGTTCCTTGGTATGTAGGGGTCAAATCTGCTGGAGTGTGGCTGGGCCATTTAATCAGTACATGCCTCCAGAAGGACACATGCATTTAAAAAGCTGTGTTTTCTCCTCTTTCCTTGGAAGGGTTTTGAGGTTTTGTTCATTTCTAATAGTTGTTGCACAAGCGACATTATAATGGTATTAAATATTTGGCTTGAAGAGATGGCAGGATAATGGGTGATTTAAAACAAACGTTCATTCTATTTCTGTTACTTTTCCACGTTGCCTTCCTTAGACTCTTTATTTTGATATACTTTTCGTAGTATCATGTGGCAAGAAAATCGAAGGTGACATATTCCTATTTTTAAAATGGATTCGGTGGGAAAATTGGATGGCCTTACAGAAATTAACTCTAGAACGTATTTAGTCGGGATGCCAGCCTTCTCTTTAAAAATATTTACATTACGTGGGAAAATGTGCCCTTCCCCCTTCCTATATGTAGCAGCCCA
Source organism: Panthera uncia (assembly GCF_023721935.1). Classification (NCBI taxonomy): domain Eukaryota; kingdom Metazoa; phylum Chordata; class Mammalia; order Carnivora; family Felidae; genus Panthera; species Panthera uncia. Next base: position 109,737,966 of record NC_064817.1, on the reverse strand, counting down.
TACTCCTGGTGACGTGTTTACCTGGATTTGCTAACCCTGCATAGGGCACGTTCAGCTTCAAGTGCATGGTGTAGTGGAAGATAATCAGGCTGGGGCGATGTGGGGTCTTGACATGTCTGTGCCATTCACTTGTTTGATCTTGTACTTGGCTTGGGCCTCGATTTCCTTATGAGTAAAATTAGAGAAACTATGGTCAATGAGTTCAGTGGGCTACTCTGGTTGTAATTACCATGCTGGCTCATGGGGCTGGGTTCTATTACTTGTATAGAGCAAAAACATAGAAAGGAATGATCCCACCATTCATTGGTAAGTTTCCACTCACGCAGGCAGAAACACATAGTGGTCAGGGGCATGGACTCTGGAGCTCGTCTGTCTAGATTTGAATCGTATCTATCACTTATAAGCTGAGTCATCTTAGGTGGGTTCCTCAACCTCTCTATGCCTTAGTTTTCTCATCTGTCAAATGGGCATCATATAGTGCCTAGCTGTCTGGTTGTTTTAAGGAGAAAATCAGCTACTGTATGTAAAGCCTGCAGATTCAAGAGTCAGCTACAAACAAGGTGCTAATTTTTTTCAAGTAGTCAAGGTGTATGGTATCTATATAGATCACATAACGCAGCAGCCTTTTTATCTCTTAAGACACCTTGTAGGAAAAAAAATGCCATGTATAATTTTATAACCAGAGGGATTTTATTCATCAGCAAGATAATAGTTTCTCCTTATAAGATTATTCTAATGCTAATCATTTTATTGAGGAAATGGTATTCTAATTTACTACTGATTTATTTCCAAACCGAAATGATTGAGTAATAATTATTCCACTCTTTTAAGACCAGTGTTTGGTAAATTAGCAACAGCATTCAGTAATCACTCCTATTTGTAGACAGCTGTTTTCCTAGTGCTCAGGAAGAGTCAAGGTCCTTTTGATTGCTTTCTCTTCCTGTAGACTCTGAGCTGGAAGCCAGCGCCATGGGGGGTGGGGGGGGGGAGGCTGGGCGGCAAAGATCAGGTACAGGCTCTGCTCAGAGTCCCCACTTGTCCAGAGTGACCTTGGGCGAAGCCCGGTCGCACTTTCAAGCTCTTTTAACCTGTTTAGTCAGCGACACTTCTCATCTTCTAAGTTTTCTTTGAGAGGATAGTAGGGGATTTTGCTTAAGGGTCACTTTTATTTTTCATCTACATAGCAGACCAGAATGGCGGGGGGAGGTATTGTGGCAGTAAGCTCTGTCCTGTTTACCAGGTATGTTATATGGGAAAACCTTAGGCTGAGAGACAGCTGACATGAGTCGTGTTCCATCCCTGCCGCTATTCACTGTCCCCTCCCCTTTAGGTATCTTTGTAAAAGTCTGTGATTTTATGAGCCTTGTTAGCTTGGCTGGATAAACACACACACACACACACACACACACGCACACACAGCTGAAATAAAGTTACCTCACCACATGTTTGCTGGGATCTAGACTTGCCTTCAGTTTTCCCTTCCACGTAGTCCTAATGGACAATGCTAATGTTTTCCTTCCTTCCTTCCCAGTGGCATCGTGACAACAAGTGTGCTAAAAGTAGGGGTATGCCATTTGAGCTCTTTAGGAGGAAGCTACTGTGTGGCTAAAAGGCATTAGTATGAATACATGCGATGCCATTAATATTTCCCCAAGCTGCCTTGATCCTATTAGTGCTGTAGGGTAATTTTTGTGGCTGGGGAACATCTCCAGTCGTGCTTTTATTCTAATGAGAACTGATAACAGTGTTACTTCATAGCTCTTAAAAGGAAAAAAAAAAACGAAACAAAACAAAATAAAAAAAATCTACATGGTGAACTGACGCAGAAGCTTCGTACATTACATTTTTACCTTGCTTCTGGTTAAAAAAAAAAAAAAAAAAAGGCCACAAGTAGATCAAATGCCGAGGCCCTTTCCAATGCTGGCCTTCATTGTCACCAGCTATTCAAAGCTCCTCATTTTATAGATGGAGAAGCTGGGGGTCCGAGAGAAATAGCTTTTTCCTGAAGACTGTCAGCTAGGCAGACCAGGGATGAGGACCGTAGTCTTCTGATTTCCGAGTCATGCTTTTCCCCACAGCAGTTTGTGCTGAGTTTTGCTCTGCCCCTGAAACCATCTATGTTACGGTTTCTCTTCTTCCAGTCTGGGAAGGCATGTATTTGATGATATTTGGCTAAAAGAATGATTTTTTCCCAACCTTTCTCGTACAGCTTCTTCGATGGCTTCTTTCCAGTTCCTTCCTGAGTTCCGTGCAGAAATCTGTTACTGAAATGCAGAATCCAGTACCCCCTACTTCCTTGTTGAAAAATATACATTCTGAGTTTGGGTTTTACCCTCTTTGGTTTTCCCTGGCATAGATGTGCTGTGACTACGTGGATGGGCTGGACAAGGATTGTGACATTCCGGAGTGGAAGGGCTAGAGATATTGGCAAAGCAGAGAGAACAAACTTGAAATAAGGGGAGAAAAAAAAAAAAAAGGAAGGGTAATCATTCCATGCACAACTACTCCCCTTACCTTAAGTACCCAACAGCTCAGATGGTTTCCCCCACACCTGTCCATACCGTATCTCTGGTCCCACCTGCACTCCTGACCTCAGGGACGTTCCCCCAACCCTGACTGAATCCTGCAGTCTGAAAGAGCTGCCTCCCCTGAGACCATTCTACCCCATTAGTCAAGTCCTTAGCTGTTGATTATACCTCCATCCTTGTGCTCCCCAAAGTGGCCACAGCCCAATATCACTGAACGTGCTCATCCTGACTCTTCTTCTAAGACTTGCCAAACTACTCACCCTGATCACATGCCCAGTCTGAGCCCTGATCCTGACTGCCTACTACTGGTGGCTGATTCTGGAAGCCACTTCTAAAGTAGAGGTAGGAAGGAGCAAAGGAATTAACGGAATCAAGAGGCTGTGTGTGAGGGAAGGAGTAAAGGGGGGGGTGAGGAAAAGGGTGAGGCGTGCTGACCGTGAGAGGAGCCTTAGGATGTGGTGCCTGAACCTAAAATTAATGCGCTGTGCTTTTGGATGGAGACTGAGGACGAGTTGAGTAAATGACGTAGACCGCTTCCCAATTTCTAACATCCTGGGTACTGTAGACCAAGTGGACTATTGGACATTATTAGCCGAACCCTAAAAGGCAGGAGTGATTGAAAACTGATTGTGGGTGAACACTCAGGTTGAATTAGCGTAGATGGTAGATAGTGTAGATAATGTAGAATTGGTCTGTGGGTGCTTCATGGAATATGTCCTACCCACCTTCATGTCTCCCCCCCACCCTCACTCCTAGCATACTGGCGACACACACACACACACACACACACACACACACACGAACACTTCCATTCCAACTGTGCTTTTCTGGGCCATATTCTTTTACATTCCCTTGCCTTTGCACCTGCTCTTTCTCTGTCTAGAATTAGGCTTTCCCTGTCTGTTTCCTGAATGTGTTAATGTAAACCTTCCTACTTGTCTTGTCTGCTCTGTTTGACCCTTTTGTTCATCTCTTCTATAGTTTTTGTTTGTAAACTGAATAGATAGATCATGAAGCTGCCAAAATTAATGGGCATTGACAAGCGAACCCTGTTCATTCTTATCATCTAGGAAACAAATGATACCTCTGTCTCTCCAAACGTGAATTTCTTCAATGCTTTCCCCCCATTCGGGCCAGAAAGTATGTCTGGAAGCATCTGTAGTGCTGACTATCATTACTATTCACTAGAGATTATTGGCATTTATCAACCAGCTGTTTCATGGGAAGAGCTTTAGCAATTGTTTTGCATTTTGTAGCTAATTGCAGGAACAAAGTGGCTACCGATGCAAAATTTGGTTTTTAAAAGAAAACATTCTCTCCCTAATCAAGTCCTCATGGTAAAGACAACCTGAAATTATTACTGATCAGCACTCATGAGCCAGGGAGAGATGAAGGGGTAAATTCTTTTTGATTTCTACTTAAGAAATTGAAAGGAAAGATGTCCTATGTTTCAAGGAAATTTGCGGAATCCAGTGATACAAATGCTGGAGACTTAAAATGAGGTAAGGTTTGGCTCGGGGATTAAAAGGAATGGGTAAGAAGTGCTTTTTGAACATTGCAGAAACCCATACTAACAGAGCTGGAAAAGCATTTCACATTTAGTCCGGTGATCTTTAATTGTTTTTTTTTTTTTTTTTTTTGCTCATATTCCCTCTAAGATGATAAAAGTATTTTGGAAAACTGCATAACTGTTCACGTCACTATTTTTTATGCATAAAAACCACAAGTTTAAATGGTCGCAAAGGACATAATTTTCAGCATATTGTGTATTTCTTACAGACTTTAAGTATATTTTTGTCCCAGCCTTGGAAATGGCTCAGTTAATTCGCTCTTTGTCAAACCAATCGGTCAAGTCAGATCGACATTCTATTCGAATCTGATTTTATTATTTTATTCTGTGACAGATGTCACGCTACTGAATTCTAACGTGAAGGTGGGTAGGTAAGGCATGGAGCCTTGCCATGGTTTGTCAACTGGTACTTCTTACCTGAACACTCTGTTTTGCTGTACCGGGATGCTCCTTTCAGAGCCTCTCTGCTCTTGAATCCTTCCTTTGTTGTTTGGTACCTGAGAAGATTTTACTCCCTCAGACAATGCTCCATAATAAAATTCAGGAGGGTTGGGGGGGTCTGTCTCTCTCTGGTCAAGTGGGAAAAGGGACACTGGCAGTGAGCATGGGGAAGGAGAATCTATAATGATGGGCAGCTATCCCAGCCTCCTCACTTTCTAGAAAGTCACACGCCCAAATTTGAAAACTTCCGATCTTGTGTACTCTTTTCTCATTTTACCGATGGCTCAACTAAGACCTAGAAGGAAGCAAGACCGACTCAAAGTGGCAGTGCTTGATAATCAGTGGCAGAGCCATCCTGGGATATAGGTATTTTGATTTCCCAGCTGGTGCACGCTTCCTGCCCCGTGATGTCTCATTAATCTGTCCTACATTTCAGTGACTGTAGTCTCTTTAGGCAGTCACAGCAGAGTTTTCTCATAGAAGATAAGAGGTCTGACCTTGACATTTCTTCACAGGGTGGTGTGTGTACACAGCGACCTCAGGGATGGTAGTTATTTGTTTGTATCTGCTGTGACATTACTCACAGGCTAAGCGGGTAGAGTTACCACATAGCAAGCCTTCATTCAAATGCCTGTAACTTACCAAGCCTGTTCCATGTTAGTGGGAAAGGCACTTGAACATGGGACTAGAACCTTTTGGTGGTTATCAGTGTTTTGACTGGTTTACGATTTACCTCGTTTTGTTAGTCTTCCGGATTCAATTGTTAAGATTTCAAAAGTACGTAAACTGTGTCTTGTTTCTTTATTTCACAGTCCTTGGAAACACTCCATAACAAGGTGAGTAAATGTTTCTTGGGTCAGAGTGCCTAGATTCAAATATTGGTCCTGCCGCCTGCCAGCAGTATGGCTTTGGACAAAATATTAACCTCTCGTTACCTCAGTTTCCCCTTCTGTAAAATGGGTAGTAAGGATTGCATATATAGTATAAATCAAGTGCTTGGAAGTATAATTATAATAAGTACTCAGTAAATGTTAGCTATTGTTATTATTGTTAAATGAAACCTTCAAGTAATCTAATCTTTTTTTCTTAAATTTTTTTTAATGTGTATTTTTTTTTTTTTTTGAGAGAGAGAGAGAGGGAGGGAGGGGTGGAGAAAGAGGGAGACACAGAATCTGAAGCTGGCTCCAGGCTCTGAGCTGACAGCACAGAGCCTGATGTGGGGCTTGAACTCACGAACCTGAGCTGAAGTCGGACGCTTAACCGACTGAGCCACCGAGGCACCCCTCAAGTAATCTAATCTTAAGAGAAGACTAAACAGGTCAGAAGGTACATGAAATTCACACCAGGGCAAGCTCTGAGGGAGTGAGAGCAGGCCTGCAGAAAGGAAGGGGCTAGACAGTATTATGGAAGGTTCATCAAGCCACATAGGAAATCATGGTTTAAGACAATGCTGACCAATAGACCTTTTAAATATGATAGAAATGTTCTGTATGGTAACCACTAGTCACATGTGCCTGTCGGGCCCTTGAAGTGTGGCTAGTCCTCATGAGAAATTGAATTTTTCATCGTATTTAATATTAATTAATTTACAGTTATATTTGAATAACCACCTATGGCTCTTGACTACCATTTTGGCTAGTGCAAGTTTAGGACTTCAGCTTTGTTTTTGTCAGGTACCTTAAGTCTTTGAGTAGTGAGACAGCTTTAATAGAGCATGAGAACGGTGAAGGTAAACCTGACTCTAGAACAACAAGTACCATGTGGTTGGTAGCAGTCACCTGAAATTAGGGGCCAGTTCCAAGTGGTGTGCCATATGGCCCTCTTCCGGCTCTGTCTGTCCTTTTGTTACCTCCTTCCTCTCCCTCTAGACTGCCCCCTTTCTCGGCTTTGCTCTGTACTCCCCTCCATCCTTCTTCCTTATTTCCCTGTGGCCAGGCTCCTCCGCCAGATATTTTGCGACCTATGTCTTACCAGTTAAGTCCCAATTAATTAAGGTCAAGGAATATATTAAGATACCTGTGGTGCGATGGCCGACTTCTTAGGAATGGAAGCGGATTTCGAGGAAGTTGCAAAGGTGTGGCAAAAAGACACCTTTGCCCGCCCTGTTTTCATGTGAAGAAGTACCCTCTATCAATTTAGTATTAAGCGGTGGGTGCATTAAGTAGCTCACGGGCAAGATCATTTAAGATTTTGTGGACTGTCTGCAAAGGCTGCCGCTGTCGACCAGAGCGGCATACAGATGATATTTCAATTCCTTCCTCACCTCACAACGTATTATGTTTTTAAAGTTTAGTCCTTTAAGAGAAAGGAAAACGTTTGATTGAAGTCAGGAAAACGAATCGTCCTTACTGCACTTGAATGAGCTGAGAATCATGCGTATTGTCACCCGGGCAGTGTTTGGGGCCAGTGTTTGCCATGCGAACCAAGTTACAGACCTTCTGAAACCACGTCTTTGGGCATTTCTAATATCCAGGTTAAAATAGGTCATTGTTAGTATTTTGAATATCTTCAATGTGCACTGAGTCATAGTTAATATCTTAAATGGCTTCAGCGTTTGCTATTGTAAAAGAAGCTATTTTGTAGAGCACCACAAAACCCCTTTTTATCTGTGGAACCTATCCATATTAAAATTATAACTTTAGCAGCTTTCTGCGAGGAAAATGGTGACTCTGACATTTTATTCCATTTGACCACGGAGAAGAGGACCATAATTTCAAGAATCAAATCCCCAAATGCATTATTGTGCCCATTTTCTTTATACAAAATGTCACTTCATCTGTCTGCTAATAACCCACCTTAATCCATTTTCAAGGGCCTCTTTTCTTTCCCCCCCCCCCCCCCGCCCCTCAGGTAGTTCTGACAAGTACTTTTCATTTTCTTTAAAGTAGAGGTAACTGTTGTAACTTCTCACACATGTTCATGGAATAAATGTATTTATTAAGACCGTAATTCACTTGGGAAGTCATGAGAGAGTGGGCCTTTCTTTGGGGTGCCCCCCAGGGTCCAGGATCTCTTCTGAGTAATACAGTGCTTGGAAGCCAGTGTGACAGTGGCAGTTGCCAGCGAATGACCATCAGTGCAGGTCCAGATTTTTTAAAAAAAAAAGTTTTTTGTTTTCTCCAGTTGAGAGAGTGTGAGAAGTATCCAATGGACAGTGGCTCAAAAATCTAACACAGCAGGTCTCAGACAACTTTCTCAAATCCATTTTTCTATATAGGTCAAACTGCAGCATTTCTAGTATATTCTCTGTACTGCTGTGAGCTTAGGCTCCCTGAAGCATAGCATGGTGTTCTTGCCCTTTGCTATTCTCAAACCTGTGTACCACCTAAATGTCTTTTCCAGAGTGTAGATTCTTCACGATTGTGCTCTTACCCTCATTCTCAGCCTTTCTCACTGATCTGTTCCCCTGCAGCCCCAACGAACTGTTTTTGCTCCTCTTGTCATCTTGTGTCTTTTGCCATCCTCTCTTGCCCACAGCATTCTGCCTCCAGGGTACTTTTTCTCCTCTGGGTCTGTTAGCCAGAGAACTTTCCATTCTTCTAATCATGGTTCATATGCTGCTCCCTCCAAGGAACCTTCCCAGAGTCCCCAAACATACGGAAGGGCTTTTGCTCTGTAGTTCTCTGTTACTTTCACATTATGGTATTGGGGAAGAGGTTGGAATCAGCAAGCCTGGGTTTGAATCCCAGCTCCAACCTTTGGTAGGTGTATGATCTTGGGCAAGACATTGAACTTCACTTTCTGAGCCTTTGCCTTCATCTGGAGCATGGGGATGATAATTAATGCCTTCCCTGCTCATGTCCCAAGCTTGCCATGAACCTCAAAGGAGATAGTGCGTGTGAAAGCTCTCGGTATTCAATGAAATGCCACAGACACGGGGCGTGTCTTTCCTTTTGTTATTGTTCTTCCGTTGAAAAACCAGCCAATGCTGCCATGAAACAGTCATTTCGAAAGGTTCAGAGAGAAGAAGAATATTTAGGGTTTGAAAATCAGACTGGCTGTAGGTCCAGCACTTGCTTGTACTCGTGAGTTCCATGAGAGTAGGGATTCCATCTGATTGAGCTCTGTGTCTTCTACACTGCCCAGCGCCGTGCTGATGCTGATACATACCATGTGCTCGTTCTCATAATCTCCCTTAGTGAGCTGTGATGAATGCCAGAAAGTTGTGATAGAATGCATATGGCCGAAATCCTAGCCGTTAGATTCCAAAACCCATATTTTGTCAGTCCGTTGTACTGTTTGGCGTTTTTGTTTCCTTAGTTGTCTTACAGAGTTGGGAAGGAATGGGGTTTCCTTATCCTCATTCAATATTTAAGAGTTGAAGACTTCCAAGTAGAGAGGACGTGATGACTCAGTGAAGAGGGAGTTGAGAGGTGAGGATGAGGCCCCAGAGTAGAGGCTTGGCAGGACTCTAGCTCAGTCCGATTTAGGTGTTCCGGCACTCAACTCCAGCATTGGCCCACGTGACAGGCTCTTTTGTCCCCCCACCGAGGCCAAGGCAGATGCTGTGAGGAAATTAGCATCCCCTGGGTCTGGTGACCATTTAGGGGCTCTCTATCCTCAAGGCAATGAATGAGCTGCTCGCCTTATCCTCTCTCCCTTCAGTTGAAGTTCTGATCTCATGGGCCGTAGTAGGGTAGCTCTGGCCCACCATGTCAGCCTGAGACCAGGAATTGCTTTCTGAACGAGCTTCATGGTAATAACCTCCATGCCTTAACTCTCTCAGAGTTTCTTCCAGTTTCGACATCAAACTTTTGTTCATTCAGTTACTCGCAGAATAAATATTAACTGACCATCTACCATTCAGGTGGCGTAATCCTGTGTGTCCCACGTATTTGTCTTATCTGTATAGCCAAAGTATAAGCTCTTTGAGGGAAGGCTCCTCTTTTCTTATTTTTAAATAACATGTGCCTATTTTTATTAAACAAAAAAAGATGATTATATGTAAAGAGGTACCCAACTTTCACACAACCACGCAACAGTGAAAATTGGGAAAGGAACCCCAAGGGACAGGGGAGTTCTGTGGTCAGCTTGAAGGAAGGAATCCTATGATTCTATTCAAAAACACCTAGCATTCATTCATCCTAACTGTACAGTGGGCTCTGTGTTAAGTGCTTTACATGGAACATTTTATTGAATTCTAAACACTCTCCCTAAGAGGTAGCACGGTTGTGAACATTTTACAGATGAGGAAGCTGAAGTCCTGAGAGGGTAAGTAACTGGCCAAAAGCTACACAGCGAATAGACACTAGAACCAGGAATTAAATGTATCTCTGTTTGACTTCAGGGCCCTTGGCAATACCCTGTCCTACCTTTCACCAGGGAACACTAGCCCAAATTTGCCTATACTGTGTTTCACGACTTTTCGAAGTAGTGTTCGATCTCCAGACTCGAGGACAATAAGTGCGTGGTGAACCCACTGAAGGTTAATCGCTGAGGCCAGGGGTTTGAATTTTACTCTTCATCGGATTGCCAGTGAGTTTGCCAAAAGAGTAAAGGAATTAGTGGTAGCGTTATGTGGTCATCACTTGAGCATCTAAATGGAATATTGATGTGGAATGTCCAAGGGTATCTTCGTCTTTGCCATACTTGAAAGTAGGATTTGACTGCTGCAAAGGTATGGGTAGTGGGAGGGAACTTAAAGGGCAAGGGTGAGTTTAGAAGTTATCTTCTGTCAGTCACCAAGTGGACTTGTGTGCTAGTCACTGGCAGATGTCGTAGGCCCATTTGGTGCATTGTAGGAACAGACGTTTCTCCTGAAGGTGCATTTGGTGTAAGTGGAAACACTCTTGAACTAGAAGGATCAAAGGCTTTCGGGGAAGGCTGTTGATGAGGTGTCTGAATTGGCACTGTTTCTGTAGCACACCTGTCTCTGGACAGAGGGACACATTGTTCTTCCTTTTTGTCCCCGACTCCATCTCGCTGCCCTCGTGACACCTAAAATGTAATGGATTGCACCTACCTTCCTGTCTTTCTTCTTCTTCTCTTCTCTTCTCTTTATTTTTTGGCATTGTAGTGTTAGGTGTACCAGACCTAGGCATGCACACGTGCACGGACACACATGCACTCAGTGCTCTGTGGCTTTCATTTATTTTAGCCCAAGACTGCTGCCATTCGCATGCATGGCCCTTCTGGCAAGTGAATCAGCCAGTCAAAAACAGGCTTGATTGATTTGCGTGAGTGATTTGCCCGCCAACAAAGTACGGATCTAGTCCTTGTGGTAGGTGGCTTTCGGGATTTTCACTGGTGTTAGGATTTCACATTTGGTTTCCTGCTGCTGGTTATACATGGGAGGCAATGACAAGCTATCAGCTCTCCAGTTTGTTGTAGTGATGTGCCAATTAAAAGGCATCCTTAATATGTTGCGTTGTGGGTTCAGAAGCCAGTGCTCTTATAAGAAAATGACACTGGTAATGAAGACTGCACCATGCTGTCCCATGACAAGTTTCACAAATATGACACCCCCTCCAACTCATTTGATTTTGCAGGCATTTTACAAGTTCCGTTGCTATATTGTGATTGCATGTGGCTAATGGGTCATCCTCTTCCACAAAGTGCTCTGCCCCGAACATTTCAAATCTCTGTGAGGGATGCTACCAAGTAAGTCAGAGACCTGGAAGTCAGCCTAGGTGTTTTGTTCTCTGCCCCCCACCCTCCCCGAATCTTTCCCTCCAGTCAGTCCTCCTCCTCCACCTTTCCCACCTGCGACCAGCCTTCCTTCAGAATATATTTTCTAACACCGCGTCCCTTTCCTGTTCCGCATCTTTCAATGGCTCCCTCTTGCCTGCACAGAATAAAGCCTGAACACCTTAGCGTGATGCACAAAACTCTGGCCCACTTTGCCAACTCTGTCCAGCTTCGGCCCTCATCATCCCTTCAGCCCATCACCATTCCCAGACATACCCAAATACTTCTGCTTCCAGGATGTGACGTCCATTCACTCAGCAGATATCTATGTCTGGACACTGAGTGTGTTGCCGTGAACAAAACAGACAAGAGTTCCTTTCCCCGTAGAGCTTACATTCTAGTGGGGAAACAAACAAACACATCATTTAGTTCTGCGACTTCTTTATCTTTCCATATACCCTTTCTGGTGGAAGAAAGTTTCCTGCCCTCTCTCTGTCTAGATGTTGCCTACTCCCCTTTCAGGAACCAGCTTCTAAGCCTTACATCTGAGGTAGGCTTGGGCCTGCTTTCTTCTTTTCTCTAGACTTTTGCACCCTTTCAGTAGAGCCTCTGCCGTGCTCTTGATTCTCATTGTTGACACGTCTTACCCAGCCCTCATGGCGTTCTCCATTTAATGGGACAATATCTGTTTTCGCTTCGTTTTCACAATACCCAGAACTGTGCCAGCACCTGTAATCAGGACTCAGAGAAGGTGTTTCGGTGCATGAGAGAATGGAAGGAAGGAAGGAAGGAAGGAAGGAAGGAGGGGGGAAGGAAGAAAACAAATTGTTTCTCATTTCTTCTTGCTTGGAAACGTTTTGTTTTGTTTTTTTTTTTTTTGTTTTTTTTTGTTTTTTTTTTTTTTACGTTTATTTATTTATTTTTGAGAGAGAGAGAACACACAAGTGGGGTAGAGCCAGAGAGAGAGGGAGAACCCCAAGCAGGCTCTGCACTGTCAGTGTGGAGCCCCGCATGGCGCTCAAATGCATGAACCGTGAGATCAGTGACCTGAGCTGAAGTCAGACACTTAACTGACTGAGCCACCCAGGCACGCCTTGGCTTGGAAGAGTTTTAAGTAATTTTGAATTACGACCCAGTAGAATTGTATAGTCAAGAAAATGCCACTGGATTTTTAACCTGATATTTCCTAAAAGTATGGAAGGCGGGGGGGCGCCTGGGTGGCTCAGTTGGTTGAACATCTGACTCTTGATTTGGGCTCAGGTCATGATCCCAGGGTCATGGGATCGAGCCCCCTATTGGGCTCTGCACTGAGCATGGAGCCTGCTTGAGAGTCTCTCTCCCCTGCTACCCCTACCCCCACTTTGTGCGCTCTCTCTCTTTCTCAAAAAAAAAAAAAAAAAGGATGGAAGGAATGAGTATTCCCCCGTGATTTGGTTTATAAGACATTGTCTCAACAGCTTTATATGAAGCTCAGAAATTAAATGAAATCTTTCTCACACACAGGTAAATTGATCTTTGCCTTCACGTCCTTTTTCTGCATAATAATTGTCAGAGTTTGCAAGAAGTTAGAAAACCAGAAATCACAAAGAAAATGATTGATACACTTGACCTATCAAAATAAAAAAAAAAACCCTTCTTGCGTCATAATATCAAAAATAACAGCTCTTCTCCAACACTCCCTTTCATTGTCTGTAGACATTAAAAACACTTCCGGTCTTTAAGAGTATCTTCAGGACTGGCTTAATGGATGTGTGATCTGTGCTTGGTTTAATGCTCTTCTGTCACCGTCTTGAAATTCTTTTTGAACAAGGGACGCTCCACTGTTTCATTTTGTACTGGGCTCCACATATTGTGTACCCAGTGCCGAGTCTCTCGAATCATCCTCGAACGTCCCTACTCCCGGTGATCCTTCTTACATCAGGCCTGCACATGTGATGCTGGGCGAAAGCATGTAGGCAACCCTCCCGTTCAGTAAAGCTGGACTTAAAGGGGAGTCTGGAGGACCCCATACAGGTTCCGTAGCTTGGCAGTGGGCCATATTTCCTGGCATTCATTCGTTCGTGCCTTCGTTAGTTTAGCAAACGTTTTCCGATTCTACCCTTGGTGCCAAGCGCTGTATTACGCACTGTGGGAAAGCAGGAAGAGCGCTGTGAAGGAGGTGTACATACGAGTGAACAGAGGTTAAGTGCAGAGGACAGCCAGAGCACAGAGCCGAGGCCCCTAACACTGCTGGAAAGAGGATTTAAGGAAAGCTTCCAGAGGAAGACGCCATCCATGCTATGGCCTGAAGGAAGAAAAGAAGTAAAGTTGAGAAGCACAGCCTGGGAAGCGAGGTCAGGTCGAGGAAACAGCATTTTCCCACGTGGATGGAACAGCTGGCTGGCCTCTATTCTCGAGGTTTACCCCGCTCCCAGCTGTGTGCTGCTGTGCTTGCTTCCTTGGGTGGGTGGGACTGCATATGGTCTGATGTCTGGTAAAGTCAATGGCAGAAGAGACTGGAAATATCTACTGCCTCTCATACCTCTGAGGCACTTGATCACCCCTCTGAATATTTAGAGAGGCCCAGCCCTCGAAGAGCCAGACTCCATTCTTAACTTGCCAGACTCCATATGAATTTACAATGGGTGGTGGGCCAGATTCGGTCCACAGGCGATCACGGGCTGATTTCTGATCTGGAGTGAAGACTCCAGATTCTTTATTTGTATTTGCTTTTCCTTTGCCGAGGAGACTCTCCCTTCATCGCCCTTCTGTCATTGGTCTGTCCTCACTGTCGATGAAAGCTCCTTGCTCTCCAGAACAGGTTAGAACTCCGTGCACTATTGTATGTCTCTGCGGCATCCTTGCAACTTCTCTCTGAAGTCATACATCGTATTTCGAGGACACTATTTGTTTGACGTTTAACGCTCCTTATATCCTAGAAACTTACTGGAAACAGAGTCCGTAGCTGTCTTCTTTTTTTTCACAGTTCACCCTATGCTCCAAAAGTATTTGTTGAGTGTATGTATGAACGAGTGGAGTACCACTGTCTCCCCATATTACAGATGATGAAACTGAGGCATAGCTAGTTGATCCTGACCGAAGTCAAAGAGCTGTTAGGTGGTGAAGTAGAAATAACTTTTCAGTTAGCTCCACTCCTTTTTAAAACATTTTAAGCATTCTGAGGGCATATTTGGAAGTGAGACAAAGAAAGCAAGTGAAATAGGGCTTTCTATAAGCACAGCATCGACTATGAAGATGTTATTTGATTTGTTTTCTCCTTGTTCCCATGGGGTATGCAGGGTATTAAGGGCGGGAGAGGGGTGCTAAGAGGTGCCCAGAAAGCTAGAGTAGGGATTTCATGGCTCACGAAAAAGGACTATAGGGCCTGAAAGGGTTTAATGTTCCTACGGTGAGTGATTTGGGAGAGTCTCTTAACCAGCGTTTGTTGAGTCAAATGGGGGTTCTATTTCTTGTGGCTGAACTTGTAGCTCCCTGGGTGGCCCTCACCCCTCCTCTCCCTCCAAGTGCTTCCTGAGGAGGGTTCTGAGGAAACCCAGCCACCTAATCCAGTCCCTCCATTGCTGCACATGAGAGTATTGATCCAAAGAGAGCAGAAATGCCTAGCACAAGGTCATGCACCCCGTCAGTGGCAGAGCTGAGACTGGAGCCCGTGCCAGTGACCTCCAGGGCGGAGCCTCAGCCATCCCTCATTTCCCTTCGAATTGCAGACCTCCTACCACCCACACCACATCAGCTTCACAAAGAACCTGGACACAACACAGTTTAAGCCCACGATTATATACAACCACCACTATCTCAGCAGCCGGAGCTGGAGTTAAAGCTGACCTGTGTTGTTGCTCCATCAAGGCCTTCTTCATTCTGTCTTGTTTCTGCTGGTTCTCTTGTCTTGGTGACCTGCATCCATTTGACAGCATGGACTTTATTAGAATACCCATCACTATCACAAGCAACCCCTGTGTCCTCAACAAAGTGCCATCTCATTGGCTTTCCACAAACACTCCGCCATAATTCTTGAAGAAGCAGCAGCCGGCCGTGGTCCTGGCGTGGTGCCTGCTTGGCTGCAGGCCAGCCCAGCTAGACAACCCAAGCTATTATTGGGCTGGTCTTCACCCCCATCTTCCAACCTACTTTGTCACTGTCAAGAAACCTGACTGGGCCCCAGCTGTGGTCTCCAGACTCATTATGGACCATCGTCAATGGGCAAGCCAAGCCAAGTCCGTCTGGCTCTCCTTCGCCGTTTGTTGGGCCAAGGTGAGGACAACTGCTCTTGGCTTCCAGAGTGGAGAGAGAGAAAGAAACAAACAAAATCAAGAAAGCAGGAAGGCAGATCACAGACACCTTTGTTGGGGTTTGGGGTGGGGGGTGAGCTGGTCTCTAGACTACCTGAGTTGAAGACCAATATTTTCCGGGGTAGAATTTCTTTGTGCCACTTCAGGAACAAAGATGGGTCATTTGCCAGACCAGGGATCCACTTACACATAGCTTCCGCCTATCCAGAGGTCTGAAAGCCTAGTGAAAGATGGTCAGGCCAGAGTTCCAAACCAGGATAGTGGCATGGTATACTACGTACACACTTTAGATCCAGTCAGATAGGAGTTTGAATCATGGCTCTGCCACTTACTACCTCTGTGTACTTGGCCAGGTTAACTTATCTTTGTTGGGCCTCCATGTTCCTTTATCTGCCAAAATGGAGAAAACAGTGTTCACAGTAAAAGAGTGTTTGGAGAAGTGAAGGAAAGACAGGACCAAACTTTTGTTCCCCTTGCTATCTTCATCAGAACCCCAAAATGGACCGTATTCTGAGTGTTGTATTCACCACCCATCATCCATATCTCTGTTGCATTGAGACAACATGGGAACTGTGGCAGGGCGTGCGTATAAGAGCACTGGTTTAGCCACTAACCATTGCGTGAGCCATGATTTAGTTCCCTCTCCTCTGGCCTCAGTTTCCCCAATAGGAAAGGAGGGATTTGCACTGGAACAGTTGTTCTTTATGTGGATCTGGGACTTGAGAATTTCAAGATTATCTTAAGAGGTTTTTTTTTTTTTCCTTTTTCTAAGGACAGATGCGCACTGGACAGTCTGAGGGGATCTAGAGTGTGGTAATAGATCTCTAGATCTTTAAAGTCTTCAGATGATTCTGATGGGTGGTCAGGTGTGGGAACCCCTGATTTAGGAGAGTTCTCCAGATCCTCCCTTCCTTGACTTCCTTCAGCCTTAGAACTTCTTACTCTCAGGGCGCCTGGGTGGCTCGGTCGGTTGAGCATCTGACTATTGATTTTGGCTCAAGTCATGATCCCAGGGTCATGGGATGGAGCCTTGCACTTGGCTCTGTGCTGAATATGGAGTCTGCTTAAGATTCCCTCTCCCTCTCCCTCTCCCCCTCCTTCTCCCCCTCCTTCTCTCTCTCCCTCCCTTCTTCCTTCTCTCCCCCCCGCCAAAAAATATTTTTACTCTGACAAAATTCTCTCCCCGTTAATCAGGCCCATCCCTCAAACATGAACATATTTAACACAGAGAGTTTTTCCATTTCTTCTAGAGGACCTCAAAGATGAGATTCTTCCCCATGGAGAATTCCTTTTGTTCTTGCTTTAGTGGCTTGATATCAGATTTCAGGGGATATAATACTTAGAACAGGGTGAACTTGAACGGACCTGCTTCCTGTTGCCTTCCCTGGATGATCACGCACATCATTTTAAAACTGCATTTTCTCTATTTTATAACTGCCACTGAAGTAATGAAGTTTAACAATAAATGTAATGGAGTAGAAGTATCTCAGGGCAGATCATAATAATAGCTAATGAGCATCTTCTAAATGTCAGTTGCTAACTGTATTTCCTTAATCCTTACGATAATGCTTGAGATAGGCATTAATATTTTCCCAATTTTAAAACCAAGATAAAGCTCAGAGAGGTAAAGCGACTTATCTAAGGCCACAAAGCTGATGAGTGATCCTCACTTGCTGAGTGGGAGAGAATGATCTTTTGAAAACGAGAATCAGATCACTTTGCTCCCTCGGTCAGCGTCTTCCAGTGAATTATTATTTACCCTTAGGAAAAGATCTGAACAACTTTGCGAGGACAGTGATTTTTGCCTGTTTTGTTCGCTGTTGTATTGCCAGCGATGAGAACAATGCTTGACATGTAACACAGGCTCAATAAATAACTACATGTGGAAGAAGTCTGACTGACTTCAAAGCTCACTTTTCAGTAATTCTTGTGCATGTGCGCGCGCACACGCACACACACACACCTTTGACTTAGGTGAAATTTACATGCAATAAAACGTACCAATATTTAATGTACAATTTTATGAACTTGGCAAATCCTTACACCTTTGTAACCTGCAACTCTATCAACATCTTGAACCTTTCGATCACCCTAGAAGGTTCCCCATCCCTTCCCAGTCAACTTCTCCACACACACAAGAGGCAAAAGCTTTCTGTTTTTATTTTCATCATATGTAAGTTTCGTGTTTTCTAGAATTTTATATAAGTGGAATCATTTTGAAGCCCCTTGTATCTGTTATTTTTCACCCAGCATGCTCGTTTTAAGATCCGTCCACATCATTGGTGGATACGAGTAGTTCCTTTTTATTGGTAAGTAACATTCCAACGTATGAATATTCCACAGTTTATAGTTTTCCTGTTGACGAACATTTGGATTGTTTTCAGTTTGGGGCTATTACAGATAAAGTTGCCATGAACATTGGTGCTCAGGTCTTTTTGTAGACAGATATTTTCATTTCTCTTCAGTATTTCTCTAGATATGGATGTCCTTGGTGATAGGGAAAGAGTATTATTTCCAAACAGACTGCCATCGGTAACGTAAGAGATTTGTGGATGCCCCGCATCCTTGCCAGCGCTTTGATATTTGTAGTCTCTTTAATTTTAGCCCTTATAGTGGGTATGTTGTGGTATCATTATGGTTTTAATGTGTATTTCCCTGATGTGCCCCAGGTGAGCACTGCTCACGTCTTTGGCCATTCATATATCTTCCTTGTGAAATGTCTGTTTAAAAGTCTTTTGCCATTTTTTTATTAGCTTGTTTACATTCTGGGCATTAGCTCTCCATTAGGTCTTTGTTTTGTGAATATTTTCCCCCAAACTATGGTTTGCTTATTATTTTTCTGCTTGTTTGGTGTGCAGGACCTTTTCATCTTGATGATGCCTAATGTAACAGTTTTTTAATGGCTCATACTTTCTGTGTCCTAAGAAATATTTGCCAGCCCCCAAATCATGAAGATAGTGTCTTTTAAAGTATCCATTTGAACAACTATAACAAAGACCCTCTCTTTAGCCTTATCTTTTACAGTGGATACATTCATTCATCACATAATTTTTATCAGAATGAGCTGATGGGAGGCCGAATTCAACAGGATGGCTTTGAGGTTCGACAGACCTGACTCGACCATGGCACATTGATCTTTCTGTGCGTCAGTTCTTTCATTTATAAAAAGGGATAATACCAACTGCTCAACTCACAGGGTAATTGCAAGTATTAAATGAACAGTTATACGATCACTTCTTAGCACAGGGCATAACACATAGTAAGCCCTCAACAAATGGCTCCTGCCGTAGATATAATAATTTTTATTCATATTCTACCATTCTTAACAAGAGCTCTTGCTAGAGGCAAATAAAGGAGGGTTGCCTTTTATGTCCTTCCCATACTTGAAACAGAATCATTGAACATAGAGATGACCCACCGTGAAGAGACAGGTTATAGTTCTGGACCTAGTTCTTTATATAAGAGATAGAATATAGTTCTGGACCTGGTTCTTTATATGTAAGGCTAAAATCACATCTTTAAACCTTTGCTTAATACTAATCACAGATTGTCCCCACACAGATATGACAGATATGATTACACCTCCCTGGTGTGGAGGATATTTTTTGAAAACTGAAATTATATGAAAAAACATATAATGTGTGAAGCTTTTGCAGAAATGTGATATGGTAGTTAAGTGTGGTTAAGTGCAGTTGTTGAGAAGGTTTTTGCGTCCTTGCTATAGAGTGAAAAGAGCAGAGATTTGCAGATGAAGCAAACAAGGAGCTTGAATTCTTGGACATAGTACTTGATTTTTTGTGAGCCTCAGTTCTGTCTCTAAAATGGAGTGGAAGTAAGTATGGGTGAGTATTTTGTGAGTGTCCCATACAATATGAGTGCACAATCTGGTACATAGTAGGCCCTCAAAATGATACTTATTGGCCAGCCTCCTATTTTTAGTATCATTACTTTTATCCATAATAGCAAACAAAACTAAGATTGCATTTCAAATGAGTTATGTCCTAAGAGGAATATAGTATTGTTTTTGTACAAAACTTAAAACTTTATTAATCATTTTTTTTAATTTTATTTTTTATTTTTTAAAATTTACATCCAAATTAGTTAGCATCTAGTGCAACCATGATTACAGGAGTAGATTCCTTAGTGCCCCTTCCCCATTCAGCCCATCCCCCCTCCCACAACCCCTCCAGTAACCCTCAGTTTGTTTCCGTATTTATGAGTCTCTTCTGTTTTGTCCCCCTCCTTGTTTTCATATGATTTTTGTTTCTCTTCCCTTACGTTCATCTGTTTTGTCTCTTAAAGTCCTCATGAGTGACGTCCTATGATATTTGTCTTTCTCTGACGGACTTATTTTGCTTAGCATAACACCCTGCAGTTCCAGCCACGTAGTTGCAAATGGCAAGATTTCCTTCTTTTTGATTGCTGAGTAATACTCCCGTGTGTGTGTGTGTGTGTGTGTGTGTGTGTGTGTGTGTATCCATTCATCCATTGATGGACATTTGGGCTCTTTCCATACTTTGGCTATTGTCGATAGTGCTGCTATAAACATGGGGGTGCATGTGTCCCTTTGAAACAGCACACCTGTATCCCGTGGGTAAATACCTAGTAGGGCCATTGCTGGGTCATAAGGTAGTTCTAATTTTAGTGTTTTGAGGAACCTCCATCCTGTTTTCCAGAGTGGCTGCACCAGCTTGCATTCCCAAGGAACATAGTATTTTTGATGGATTTCTTCTCTGCGTTTGGGAATATACTCACAAAATATATCTCTCTGTTTGATATGTGAAGCTGTTTGCAGATCACTCGTCGATTCAGTGCCTTCCTGAATCATAGGGGAGGCTCCTTGGCTCTTTGTCACATCTGAGTGTTGGAAACACATTCAAGTGGTTCTGTGTAATGGAGAAGAATGTGGTGTGGGCTCCATACATTTCCGCTTTTAACACCTTCCCTTTTAACATCTTCTTGTTGTGGTGGAGAGAGGAAAGGGAGGACAGTGCATGTAAATGGTGTTCTGCTGCTGCTACTGATTTCAGAATGAAGTGTGTACACACAGCCAGAGCATGGGATGCCCCTGGCTGAGCATTGTTTGTCTTTCGAAGGCAGCAAAGACTTTAAACCAGCCTTTAGAACTACATGTGCTGATGTTCTCTCCATGGGAATCACTCTGGACCATTCATGCTCTGGTCTCAACCTATCTTCATAGCCTTACC
Source organism: Panthera uncia (assembly GCF_023721935.1). Taxonomy (NCBI): domain Eukaryota; kingdom Metazoa; phylum Chordata; class Mammalia; order Carnivora; family Felidae; genus Panthera; species Panthera uncia. The sequence goes on along the minus strand of NC_064817.1, from coordinate 109,717,304 downwards.
TCTTTTTTTTTTTTTTTTTTTTTTTGGCCAGAGGAAAGCCAATCACCAAATGATTCCCATGCTTTACTGTCTCTGAAGCCTTTCTTCTCATCATCAGTCTGCTGACAATACAGATGGCTGTGCTGAGTTGAATAGTGTTTCCCTGGGAGACACATCCACCCAGAACCTCAGAATGTGACCTGATTTGGAAATAGGTTCCTTGTTGGTGTCGTTAGTTAGGATTAGGTCAGAGTCGATTAGGGTGGGTCCTAATCTAATGACGGGTGTCCTTGTAAGAAGTCATTGACAACACAGAGTCACAGACACACAGAGAAGATCATGTGATGACAGAGGTAGATATTGGAGTGATGCAGTGGCAAGCCAAGGCATACCAAGGATTGTTGGCAACTGCCAGAGGCTAGGAAGGTTCTCCCCTAGGGCCTTGAGAAGAAGAGTGACCCTCCCAACACTTTGATTTTGGATTTCTACCTTCCACAGCTGGGAAAGAATACATTTCTGTCATTTCAAGCAACCCAGTTTGTGGCAATTTGTTATAGCTGCTACAGGAAACTAATACACCATGTTTCACGGTCAAGCTCAAATACAACAACTAGAAGCGTTTTCTCCAGTACTGCTAGCCCGGCTGCTGGCCAGATTTCTTCATCTGTACAATGGGAGTAATAATGCCTACCTAATACTGTTGTTTTTTCAGTGCACATGACTCTCCCTGTCCCTCTTAATTGATTCACCCACTCTGCCTCATGCTGCAACAGTTTTGTAATAAGAGCAGCAGTTCTGTTATTACTAGTTCAGGTGCTAGAGGGAGCATGGATGGGTGTGCAGTCAATTTTGGATGCTGTCAGACAGAATGAAGTACCTACCGGTGGTGGAGACAAGCAGTGTTCAAGGAGTCTACCTTTCCAAAATGGGGGTATCAAGACTCCAGGGTCTACACTGGGAGTTCCAGCCATAAGTTCATGAATGGAGTTCTAAAAGAAATGGGGAGATCCGCTTTTGGTCTTGGAGCTCTAGGGTTGTAAGGTCTGGGGTGGATTTTGTCTCAGTTGCTAAATGTGGAGTGAGAACTTTGGGAATGTTAGAGCCCCGTACTGATCGCACAGCTCCGATGTATGGCGTCAGAACATCCTTACACTTGACGGCACGTGATAGGGTCAGTTCACCACCAGACGTTCTGGTCTGTCTTCCTCCAGAACACCCTCCTAAAGGCCTCATCCCTTAAGGATTTCTGGGGTTTTTTTCTTTTTTACTCTTGAACCTTCCTTGCCAGAGGTCTCTTTGACTCTCTGCACCCCTCAGTCCCCACCCTCACCAGTCTCTTCAAAAAAGGTCAAGAGCAGCATCATCCCTTTAAGACTTTTAGTCCATCATCTCCTTTTCCAAGGATATCATCAGAATTATGTGAGAGCGTTTTTGTGGAATCACAATGAAGCACTGAAAAACATTGATCTGTACTCTGGGTAGCGTAGCAGAGTGGACAAGTACGGAACACCTGCCCCCTGTGTCTGAGTAAGCCCTTGTATCCATTTGCTAGGCTGCCATCACAGAATAGCACAGAGTGGGTGGCTCGAACAAGAGACATTTGTTTCTCACAGCTCAGGAGGCTGGGGAGTCCTAGATCAAGGCGCCAGAAGGCTTGGTCTCATTGTCAGGTCTCTTTGGCTGGTGGATGACGTCTTTTCCGTGAGTCTCCCCATGGTCCTTCTATTGTGCGAGTGCCTCTCTGTGTCTAAATTCCCTCCTCTTATAAGGACACCAGTCATACTGGGTTAAGGCCTCACCCTAATGACCTCATTTTACCTTAATTACCTCTTTAAAGGCCTTATCTCCGAATGCAGTCACATTCTGCGGTACCGGGGTATAGGATTCCAACTTAAGAATTTTGAGAAGACACAGTTCAGCCCGCAACAGGCCTGTAGGTTGTTTTATGATCAGGATCAAAAGGCTTTGAGATCACCTTGTGATGAATTTATTGTTTTGTCTTGTTTCTCCAGATATCACATCTTGTAAGGCCTGAGACCAGGCTCACGGCAGATGGGTAGAGACTACTCAAGCACAATAAGTGGGGTTTCCTCATTGGGAGAGGCAGACGAGTCACAGAAGTTAGCACTTGTTGAATACCTACCGTGTGCTGAGCACTGTAATGGGATTTTTTTTGTATTTATTTATTCCTCACAGTCACTATATGAACACTCAGCCGGATAGATATTTACACCCTCATTTTTCGGATGTGGCGATTAAGATTCAGAGAGGCTAACGTGATTTGCTCAAAGGCACACAACTAGTAGGTACTGGAGTTGGGATTTGACTGTAAATCTGTCTGATTGTAAAGCTATGCCCTTTCCACACGCATCCCTTATCTGAAATTGAAAAACAAGGTGTTTTTTTTTTCTCATTTCAAGCTGTTGCATTAAAGTGGAAAAATGCTTTTATGAAAGTTTCTAGATATTTATAGCCATCATTTATTCATACTTCCATTTATCCTATACCCATACTTGACTGTGCGTTCTTTGTAGTATGGCCTCCCTTAGTGCCTCTGTTTTAGAGCTTGTCATGCAAATTGCACAACTGAAGAAGTAGGACGTGGTGACAGCAAAGTCGTTCATTTTAAATTGGAAAGAAAACGGGGGTGATAGTGCAATCCAGCTCTCGCTCACTTTGTCACAACACATGGCTTGCCGGACCAAAATGGTCTGTTTCTGTGCGTTGTTCCCTGTGCAGTGTTGTTCCCAAAGAGATTATTCAGTAACAGACAGGAGCATCCCAGCTCTCTGGACATTTTCTGTGATTGCAATCTATTTTGTGATAGTATTTCTACCCAGGGAATGATTCGGTTCCTAAGGATGGATTCTTTGTAGAGGAAGGAGCCATTGGCAGTTCCGGTGGCAGATATAATAACATTTTAAGAGATTGGAGAGGCAGTTAAAAATGTACACTCTGCAGATGAAGGGGGAAGACAGGTCAGGGGGATGAAACTATCCATTCGTCAACAGCTTCCTTGTGTGGAATTCTTTACGGTCTACGTGGACCTTCTATGTCTCATTTGATTTTCACAAAAACATATTGAAGCGATCAGTTAGGGATTCTTATATCTACTTTCCAGATGTGGAAATTGAGGTTCAGAGAGGTTAAATGAAGGCCGCGCAGACTCCCAAGTCTTTTGACCGCCCCGCCTCTCTTGCTAAATTACTCTTTATAAGTCCAGCACACCAAGTTCATTCATTTTCAACCGTTGAGCATTTTGTCCTCTTGGAAAAATTTATAAGTGAATCGGGCTTACCGGTTTCAAATGCCCAGTGCGTGTCGATCAAGATACGGGGGCTCTTTTCTGCCTAGGCTGTGCGAAGCAGAACGTTTCGTGAATTCAGTCCATATACCATTCTTCCACCCACTGCTTTCCTCTCGCTGCTAATAATTCGTAACAAATAGCCACAATTTTTCTTTAACATTAGCCGTGTGTCAAGCGCTGTCTTCGCGTTATTTCTGATTCTCACAACAACCCTGAAAGAGAGGTATTGTAACCAAACGGATGTGAATTCACTCCTTAATTAGTTACGGGTAAAGACTATACCGGGTGAGGATGTCGCACAAAGGAAACTATTTGCGGCAAATAGGGAGATCACAGGGAATGACTTCCAGAGCCATGACTCCTCAAGCAACGGTGAATGGGTTCCTTTTATTTGGTGTTAGGATGATGATTTAGAAAGGAGAGCCTTGTCATGTATGTAGCGATGGACATAAGGTGGTGCATGGAACCTAAGGAAACATGCCCGTACATACATCGTAGGCTATGTAAGCACGGCTTGTGCTTCTCCTCGGGCAGAGATTTTAGTGTTATAATGAAGTAAGGTAACTGTTGGTCACTCCACGGTCCATCTGTGCAGGTGTGAGTTGGCGGTTGAGTTCAAGCTGGTCTGCGTGTTCTGGGCTGCCGGCACTCTTCGTCCAGGCAGTCGTTATTGCTTGAGGGGTAGTTTCAGTTCCCACCAGGGGATGCTGTGCCCCTCGAGTCTTTTGCCTGAGTCAGGAGATAAGCTGGAAAGAAGGAAAAACGTGGGACAGAGGTCAGTGGGTAAAAGCAGATGAACAGTAGAGGTCAGGTCTTGGAATCTCGCTGGTGACATACCTACCTTACAAATGGGGAAACTGAAGCTTAGAGCTGTTAGTAACTTTCCCAAGGTCGCACAAAGAGTAAGTGGCAGAGCCAGAGCTTGAAATCATCCAATCTGCCTCCTGATCATTTCTCTTAATTACTCTGCCTCCTTGACTTAAAGGAGCCCATTCCAAAGAACAGATTGGCAAACATAAATAATAAGCTTGGAAAAGCGCACAGAATATGTACCTGGGAAAGAAAATTGTCAACTTAGCTACATCATCTAATTAGGTAATAGTCTTCTACAGTTGGGTTGAAAGCTTATGGTATAAGCCAAGCTTCTCTGGAAATAACCCACACTCACTGCGCGTGCACAGATGCCTTCGTTGCTTACTCCTGATGCAAAGCCATTTCTGACCTTCTATCGCTCCAACCCCCTGAATCTTTTTTCCATATACCTGTTACTTCTAGTTCACGTCTCCTCACTTAATTGAAACATGCTGACCCATTTAAGTCTCCGTTTCTGGATGCTTTCCTGGTGAAGGGTTAATCATTTTTGTAGGCAAGTGGTGTTAATATGCATCATAATAAAGGGCCCTGGGTAAGGAGAGCCTGGGCAGGTAGATCCTTTCCCCTAGGAATAGTCCCTTCTGTTCACACAGTAGGCAGGAATAATGAACTAAACTCCTTCCTTCAGACTCCATTGCCTGAATGATCTGTAGACATCTGACTACCTCTTTGGTCGCTCTCTGTGACTTACCCTCATCATGCAGGACAGTGGAGGTCAGTATCTATGCTGGAGGAGCAGAGGAGCGATCCCTACCTAAATCACCTTGACGAGTTTCCATGCTCTTAAGACTTAGATTATTGCCTGGGAAGAGGACTGGTGCGTATCCATGAACTCTTCCTTACACGGCAGTGAAGAACACCATTTGGGGTATAAATAAATATGTAGGAAATGACAATCCAGCCCTCCATTACACAACAGGTCCGACATGGGACTGTGTTTCTAACTGCAGCAGCTACCTTTCCCTAGGCTGTTCCTTGCAGGTGCACTCTGACTTCTCCTCAGTGGAGGCCGCCTCTGTATACCTAACGCCTCACGCATCTCCCTACCACCAATGCAATCCTGAGAGCAATGGTGGCCGACGGCTTTTGTGGGAGGTCGCGTACGGGATAAATAGTAGCCATTTCAATACATTGGACCAAAAGGAGGGAAGGAAGGACAGAGGGTGATTTTCAAAATTAAAATGGCTTTATTAATCCTCTGGTGGTTGGGGGAGGGGTGGGAAGTCTTTATTCTTAAAATTTTAGATTACCTCCTTCCCGACTAGAATAATACTGGTGAGAAAATTGCCGCTGCTTTTCCGCTCCTAAAAAATTTAATATCTAAGCGTGTCTGAGGAACAGCAACACAGTAGACACAGTAGCTGCTTTTTAATCTTTCATCCTGAAATTAGCCTGCCTGGCTCTAAGATGTAGCCTATGATCTATTGGCTGCTCAGGAGTACTTTAGAGGATTTTCGAGCTGGAAGGGCCCTTGGAGATGATCCAGTCTAGTGGTTCCAAAAGTTTTCATCACCAAGGGCACCTTTAATTAATTTCCCCCTGCATTCCATGTTTTCAAATATCTGGCCTACTAAATAAATTACATTTCTCATATCATAATGTATTTTCCCATTGCTTGTTGCTCAGAGCCATTGATAACTGCCCATTAGGGCATCTGGTCAGCATGAAATAATCAATATGACCACAATAAGCTGATAGAATTCCTTCCCAAAGCAAAGGCACTCAATGGTTGAGTTAGCCTGGGGTCTACCAGACCTCAGGGATCCCTCCAATCCATCTCCCTTAGGCTTATCAAAAGGTTAAAAATAGCTCATAGAGCGCCCATCGTGACCTTCTTATAATCCTCATGAAGAGCCATTTGTCTCCTCCCCCTATAAGGGTGGGCAGATGAGGAGACTAAGATTCCATAACCAAAGTGATTGGCCTGAGGTCACACAGCACCTCCGTGGCAAGGAGGAGCAGAACTCAGGTCTCCTGAGCCTCAGTCCACTTTCTCCACATCCCCAATTTTCACGTGCTGTAAGTCTAAGAGCTTAATTAACATCGCCTTTTCCTCTTTGGTTGACAAGGGCTCTTTAATGAGTGGACGGGAACGGGAAAATGGCACATTGTATCTGGAGAACTTTGAGGATGATGTCAATGGAGTAGAGTTCCTGTAAAGCATCCAACGCATAGGAGATACAAAAACTAAAAATCCCTGGGGCGCCTCGGTGGCTCAGTCGGTTAAGCGTCCGACTCTTGATTTCAGCTCAGGTCATGATCTCACGGTTCGTGGGTTCAAAGCCCCAAGTCTGGCTCTGCACTGGCAGTGTGGAGACTGCTTAGGATTCTCTGTCTCCCTCTTTCTCTGCCCCCTCCCCCGCTCATGCTCTCTCTCTCTCTCTTACAAATGAATCAACTAAAAAAAGTTCACCATGAATTCATTAAATAACCTGTAAAATAATACTAACAGCCAACTCTGAGTCCTGAATTTGTACCCAGCCTCCTTTCTCTCTCCCTCTCTGTCCCTTTTTTCTTTTTTAAGTTTATTTATTTTGAGAAAGAGAAAGAGAGCAGGGGAGGAGCAGAGAGAGAGAGGGAGAGAGAAAGTCCCAAGCAGTCTCTGTGCTGCCAGCACAGAGCCTGGTGTGGGTGGGGCTCGAACTCAGGATCCGTGAGTGCTGTTGCTGTTGAAAAGATTCACTGGGGCAGTCAAATAGTGCCCACGTCATCGTGTTAGAGTTTGTCCCCAGGGGCTGAAAAGGCACGGAGTTATTCTCAGCAATCAAGTTTACTCTCTCTCCTCTTTTGCCTTCATCCCCTTGACCGCGATGACCTTTGCTAACATGATGAGAATTTGAATAAGAACACCTCAGGATGACTCACTCCGGGTCCTTGTAGGTGGAGTCCTAGTGAAGACCCACCTCACCTCCTGGGATTTCCTTCTCTCGGCCAGATGGCTCTGTTATTCTTCAGATGCCCTGTAGCACCCCGTATGGGACACATCCACTGGTCACTCTTAGTTAATGACATTTTTGACAGATACACCTGCTTCCTCGTAGTTCAGGTAATAAAGTTTTAGCAGTGCGTACGTTATGTGATTTTCATTAGCGTTTATGTTGGGAGCCCCGGCAAGCTCATACTTTATTTCATGAGCAGAGTAGAGTCTTGGCTGGTCTAGTGCTTGCAGAAACTGTCAGGCTCGAATAAAATTTTTCAATCTTGTAAATGGCCTAGAGCAATCTGAAAGATGAGAAGTTATATGTTGAATGGCGAAAGAAACAAACAAAATACTTGAAGAGCGCAGTGTGCCAGTATAATGACAATTTCCCCAGTTTTGTTTTTCTTGCAGTATTGAGGGTTTGTTTTTTTCCCTTGTGAGCTAAGGAGATGGAAAATACCTTGGAGTCTAGTTAAGAGTGGATTCTTAATTAGCTGTCCAGAGATTTGTTGTGTGAGGTGGGATTCTGAGAAGAGTTCTTTCGATGGACAGGAAGAAATTAGCTCTTTGGCAAAGAAACAAAGAGGTGCGCTTCTTCCCGGCTTTTCTGAGCAAGCCAGGGGAGGAGAGTAACACGAAGGAGAGAGCATTATCTCGTTGCTCAAGTGTACCTGGGCTCCGTAAAGGAGGCAGCTGGAGACAGAACCCAGCTGTTTGGATTTCAAGGCCAGTGTTCTTTCACGTGACACCATACTGACCACTGCTGTCCTAGGTCAAAGCTCGTAGGCCATCTTCACAAGGTCCCTTTCTTTGCCAAATTGTTAAGTAGAAGTATATGTGTATTAAAAATAGACTCTAGCTTTGGCTATTTGGGGGGCGTCCTTCGGGATGGAAATGGCACTGTGCTAATTGCCTCAGGCAGACGTTTTGTTCCAGAAGGGAGTGTGCGGGAGTGGGAGCATGGGCCCTGTGGTCTACGCTCTAATAGTTATTATATGTATTATATATATGGCTACCCTCTCTCAGCCTCAGTTTACTCACCTTACAAATGAGGAGAGGGGCGCCTGGGTGGCTCAATCCGTTGAGCATCTGACCCTTGATTTCAGCTCAGGTCATGACCCAAGGGGCACGGGATCAAGCTCCAGGTTGGGCCCTGTGCTGAGCGTGGAACCTGCTTAAGATTCTCTCTCTCTCTCTCTCTCTCTCTCTCTCTCTCTCTCTCTCTCTCCCCCCTTCCCTCCCTCCCTTCCTCTGCCCCTCCCCAGCTCATGCACACATGCTCTTTTTCTCTCTAAAATAAAAAAAAGAAATTGAAAAAATGAGGAGAATAATAATACCAATTGCCAACAGTTGTTTTATGGATCAAATGAGATGTTCCATGTAAAACTCCTTCTCTGCATTCCAGGCATAGAGTGAGTAGTTGCTTAATAAAAGGTAGATGGTAATGGCAGTGTTTTGCAGGATAAGGACTGTCTGGGCCTGTAGACTATTTATTTGAACATGACACTAATGAGAAGGCCTCATCCTTTGGGCCAGTAAGTCTCACTCAGGGAAGAATTCTGACACGCATCTACTGACTGACTGCACGTTTGAACTCTGGTGCTCTTTTAGATCGAGGATTTGGTGTCACGGGGCTCCAGGGGAAATTGAGTACACATGCAGTATACAGGGGACCTCAGACACCTGTAGATCAGCAGAAGTGCCACGTTTTCAGGAACAGGAACTGCCTACTTGAATGCTATTGTGTGATGTTTGAGGACTTTCTCGGTACCAGAAAGGACTTGTAATTTGTGAAAGCTGAAATGACGTCCATAGTTTTTCGTTCTTAGCGGAAGAATAAAGGGCAGATCGTTTGACTTAGGGCCTGTCCTGGACCACTTGACCTATGGCTTGGTTTTCAGAAATAAATTTTCACTAGCAGCATCGGCAGTGTCAACAGATATCAGGCTAGGCCCAGATTCATTATTTCCTGGCATTGCTTCAACCAAGCGTGAAAGTCTTTGGATAAATCAGATTTTTGTTTTGTTTTGTTTTGTTTTGTTTTGTTTTAGGAAATGACTTTAAATACCACTGTCCCTTCCACAAGCATTTGAAAAGCAGACTAAAATAAAATTGCACTTAAACCCAACCGAGGCAGGAAAACCTCAGCAAATGCCTCTCAAGGCTTAATGGGCAAGCTTCTCATCAGAGCTTTTCCGGCCCTCATGTTATTCTGCACCCCAGCCCCCGCAAAGAACTGGGTAGAAAAGACTGCATTGTGTTCTGCATGTACATCGAGCTCAGCCTCAAATCAGAACATCTCTTGGGGGAGAAATCTGTGTTTAGATGTTTCATTTAAAAATTCATCCTTGAATAACAAAGTATTTTGTTGCAACTCCTACTTGATGCATTCCAAATTCTCCCTAACTCTTTTTTGATTACAATGATGTCATTAATAATAGATGGCATGGGGAGGGTGAGAATGTGCCAGGGGCTAAGCAGCAAACGGAGGGCAGCACAGGCTGATAATTCATGGCTCTTTGGGGCTGCAGAATCCAGTGAATCTCAGGCCAAAAGCTTGCCACCCTGCCTCCCCTTTCTGGATGCCTGTTATTTGCATCCTAGAATTGCTCTAAGTTGGCCAGGATAGAAATGTCTTTTTAAGTAGTGGGCAGGAAATGAACTACTAAAAAGGTATTTGGCAAGCAGTTTAAATTTCCCCGAAGGTTGGAAGAAGGACTTACTTTTGTGTCTGCACTGATAGCCTACTCTTCCTCTTCTCCCATTCCCTCATCCCATTCTAGCTATCCCTCCATTGTCAATGTCACCAGCGACCTCCTCTGTTACATAAGAGAATGGTCCTCTCTTGGGGTGCCTGAGTGGCTTGGTTGGTTGAGCGTCCAACTCTTGGTTTTATCTCAGGGTCGTGATCCAGGGTCGTGGGATCCTGGGGTCATGCTTGAGATTCTCTCTCTCTCTCTCTCTCTCTCTGCCCCCTCCCCCATGCTCTCTCTCTTCCTAAAAGCAAGCAAACAAATAGTCCTCTCTTTCCATATCTCATTTGATCTCTCAGTAGCACCCATCAGTTGACTGCTGTCTTTTTTTGCTTTATTTGGTTTCACGTTCTCTGAACGGTAGGGTTCCTGAGTGCTTGCCTTGGAGCTCTCTTCTCCCCTTCACGTGAACCCTGCCCCAGTAATCTCATCTACTCTCAGTGCTTTAATGTTTTACACAGTTGGCTTCCATATTTCCTTCTCCAGTCCTAATCCTTTCCCCCAATGTGTTGTGCCAAATACTTTCTCTCAAGCTGAAGACTGAACTTAAGAACGGTGAGGAATTCTAACTGTGAAGAACACTGATTGCTTAATGGCTTTCTCTTTTTTTCTCCATGGCCTTTCATTTCCCGTTTCTAGATCATTCTCCTACAGTTACTCTTTCAACAGATACTCACAGACAGTCTACGCTGGGTCAGACACAGGTCTAGCTGCTGCGGAGGTTGGGGGGGTGGGGGATAGACAACAGCCGTGTACTGGGATGTGGGACTTCATGGGATGGCAGAGAAGCTTATGTTTATTCATGCAGTCATCAATCCGAATACTCATTCAGCAAATCTTAACTGGGAAGCTACAGCGAGGGAGTCAGAAGGCAATTCATCTCTGTACACAAACCATCTCTGTGGAACACGTAGCATTGCCTTATGATTGTCGACTCCGTCCTCCAGCGTTGAGACCCATCCCCCACCCGTGGCCTCACTCTTTGTTAGGATCGGTTCCTGGGGTCTTAGTACAGACGAGGGAAGGAGAGTGGTGGGCCATTAGGGCGAGCTCCTTGTGGAGACCAGTGTCCGTGAGTATTCATGGAAGTTTTCCCACGGAAGGTGTGCTTTCGTAGGAATGAGCACATAAGAGGCGCTCAATTAGTATTTGCTAAATCAGTGACCGTATTACAGTGTGAGCAGGAGTTAGCCTGAATCTACCCTCGAGGAGCTCAGTTCACAGTTGCACGTAAGAGATTGAAATGTTAACAAGGAGATGCCACTTGGTGTTAGAATTATAGTAACTGCTAATTCTTACTGAGCCCTTACTACGACCAGGTAATGCTTCATATGATTATCTCACTTAATCCTTACAATAACTCTCTGTGAGATGTTTTGTTAGTTCCCACTCTTCAGGTGAAGAATCGGTCACGATGAGTTTAATTTTTTTTTTAACGTAACAAAGCCAGGATTCAAACCTGGCAGACGGGCTTCAAAACTTGGGCTCTTTTTTTTCTCTTCATTTTTTAAGTGTTTTATTTATTTTTGAGAGAGAGACAGAGAGAGACAGAGCGTGAGCAGGGGAGGAGCAGTGAGAGAGGGAGACAGATTCTGAAGCAGGCTCCAGGCTCTGAGCTGTCCGCACAGAGCCCGACGCGGGGCTTGAACTCACAGACCAGGAGATCATGACCTGAGCTGAAGTCGGACACTCAACCGACTGAGCCACCCAGGTGCCCCCAAAACCTGGGCTCTTAAGTGCTATTGACATTGCCAGTGGGTCTGGGGGAAAGCTTCAGGGAGTTTTGGCATGCCTACAGAGGACTTTTTTTTTGTGCAAAGAGAGGCAACCCAGGGATGTAGTTTTAGGGAGAGGGAGCAGAATAGAGTCGACTTGGGGTCTGTGGCAGCACACCCTGCATAGACTGTGGGGCCTCCTCTCCAAAAGGTGACTGAGCCTTAGTGAGAGTTTTGAGATGATCCAGCTTTCCTCAGGTGCAGCTCTGGGGCCTTGGAATCGCCCAGTATGCCTGTCCCTGTCTGTGGCTGTCAGGGTGCATTTGGAGAAGGTCATCTTCACAAGTACTCCTTGAACCCTCAGCCCAGCAAGGCCACGCACTGAGTTCCTCCGTGCTTACACAAACAAAACTAGGGACACCTGGGTGGCGGCCGGTTGAGTGCCCGACTCTTGATTTCTGCTCAGGTCACGGTCCGAGGGTTGTGGGATCGAGCCCCGCACTGGGCTCTGCACTGAGCGTAGAGCCTGCTTGAGATTCTCTCTCTCGCTCTGCCCACACGTGTGTGCACATGCTCTCTCTCTCTCTCTCTTTCTCTCTCTCTCTCTCAAAACAAAATAAAACCTATAGTGATGTAGAACAGAGTGGTCAGGGCTGGAAGAAGGATAATAAGACGAAGATTGCCTAAACGTGGCGCCTGATTCTTTGCAAGTCACAAGAAGCTAAATGATCCTTCCATGTGCCATCTCTGTCGTTAAGGTACTGAATGCCCTTATCTGCACATGGCCACGTGGGCGCCATGGGATGATGCGTCATGATACAAAACGCTCCAGGGACGTAGTATGAAGCCGAGTCAAAGGGCGCCTTGCCCAGGCTGCAGCCCACGATCCTCAAATGCTTGGCTTCCCAGCTTTGCATCAGTATTTGTCATGATGTCAGTTGTCGTTTGTCCTTGCAGCACAGAGCAGGCAGACCTGGACTTACATGGACCCCGATCCATTGGAGGGGTCACCCACAATGTTTTCTGCAAAGACTAACGATTCTGGAAAAGTTGGTTCTGTTGGTCTAGGGCAGAAGGACACGCATAACTATCCAGTTGTCCTTTCCTCCCTCTCCTTCTCGTTCCTCCTCCTGAAGTCTTGGGCATGCTAAAGTCCAGGACAGGAGGAGAAGAGAGGAAAAGAATCTTGGTCACAGTTATATTCCGCCTGGGCTGACTTTGGTAATATGCACAGTACTTCTTCAGACTTCTCCCCTTCCTTTGCCAAGGCACTTGAACCAGTGCCAAGGCACTGACCTTTGCCAAGGCACTTGAACTTCTTTGAGTCTTTCTTCATCTGGGACCTGTGGATAGCCATACTTGCCTTGCTGAACTCAAGAAAGATCGTGAGGATCAAACGTCAAAGTGCTGGGCATATTTGTTTGATGATAAGGGTGAGTCCCATGGGATTTACGACGGACTAGTTTGGATACCTACCACTTCTTCCTGTGGGATCACGTGTTTTGATTTGCAGCCTCCTGAGCAACCAGATTCCAAGCGCATCTTTGCAACCTAGGGCACGTTACACCCAGTTTATGTTCAAAGCTGTGACCGGAGAGCCACGCTCCCCGAGAAAAAACACTTGCAAAAGAAAATACAAGTTCCCATCAAGGTAGTCTGACACGTTAGACAAGATGCCAAATTGTTGCCGCTCTGCAGAATAATTAGGCAAGATTGAAAAGCGGTTTTTATCCTGATGGCAATTCATTTGTGCTTGCCCACATTCAAACCAGGCGTCTTTGAGGTGTGGTCATGTGGGATGAGAACATTCCTGCTGCTTCGTCCACATCAGCTTTTTGAAGGGAAGGCATAGCCCCCTGCTTTTTGGCCGTGGGCCCACCCCCTCCTCTGAAATCCTATAACGTCGTGCTGGGACCACGCTTACAGCTGTTGCACCGTTTTGCCTTATGGCATCATTGTTCCTCTACTTGCCGCTTCCCCAATTAGTCTAGAAGCTCCTGCAGGGAAGCCAGGCCTCGCTCAGAGCACTATGAACAGTGTTTTGTGCATTGCTGATATTTGGGATTAAGCTCTTGAGTTGAAACTCAAAAGCAAAAGAGATTGCATTGAATTCTAAGAAAGCAGCCTATTTTTTTTTCATTTAGAAAAAAAAAAAACCGGAATGTGTTGATTATAGAACCTTTTGAAATAGTGTTAGCAAGACCAAGAAAATTAAAATCATCTGTACTCTACGACTTAGGTAAAGAGGTTCATGACTTAATCCGGCTTAGTGTATATAGCTACCGTGGTTGATCAGTGGCCACAGTGACCTCAGACTGGAGGGGAAGGCAGATACGTGAACTTCGTCCTACGGGCAACTGAGAACCAGCACCAATTCTGAGCAGGACGCTGATAAGACAAAAATATTTAAGAAGTATTTGTCTGACAGCAGTTTGCAGGATTGTGTGAAGAAAATGAGGCCTGAAGCCTAGAGACCAGTGAGGAAGCCATTGCTAAGAGGCCACACGTTTTACTATTTGGCCTTAAGATAAAGACAATATCATTCACCCATAGTGACCT
>NC_064817.1:109518403-109703098 GCF_023721935.1 Panthera uncia | reverse complement strand
CCCCCCCCCCCCCCCCCCCCCCCCCCGGTCTGACTGAGCTCCCAGGCCACACTGCAGAACCTGAGTCCTAGGGGAAAGATCTTTAACCTGAGAGTCAGCCAGTGGGTGTCCATGTTAAGAAATGCCTTGGAGAATCTTCCCAGGTGTATCACCGTTATCCTCAAAGAAAATTGGATTTTCTTAAAAATCTGGATGCTTCTGGTCAGAAAGGCGTAGAACCAAAGACGTATTTTAAGATAGAAGAGACATCAAGACCTCTCATCTTATCGATGAAGGAAGGAGCCCTGGAGAGGTCATACTTGTCCAGGGTCTCCTGTAACGAGTAAGTGACAGCGGCGAGCCTCAAATTTAGTTCCCAGCCTCTCCTACCACAGTCTGACCAGTAAGTGTAAGTTGCTTAGAGGCGGAAGGAAAAGGCTGAGCCTCTGCATACCAAGGCCAGTGGTGCTGGGGGACCAACAATGAAGCCCAGACTAAATGGATTCCTGTCGATTCTTGCAGACACAGACCAGCGATTTAAAAATGACCAAGAAGCAAACAAACCCAAACCTGAAACAGACAAAGACATTACACTCCTGGCGGACTTATTTCTTCCCCCTTCTATTTGTTGCTGGGATTAAGTTTCAGTTCATTACAGGGAAGGGGTTTGGTCTGAATGGCTCAGTAAACTGTGATCTGGTAGGGAAGGATGGGATTAGTGGGCTGCTTTGTTGAAAAGGTCCTAAGCTCTTCTGACTCTACACTGGGTGCCTCTTATCTTCAGGTTTGAAAAAGACACACTGTTGGGAGGGACAAGTGCACCATTGGAACTAATCTCAGGGACAGTAAATGGCCATGAGCTCATTTCGAGAGGATACATCATTGGCTCAAGCCAGCCGTTCTGGAGGGGTGACCTACCCTAAACTGCATGGATGAATGGCCTTTATAATGTCATGTGTGTTGGGGGGGGTGCTTAGATGGCAGCCGGCTTTTCATTCTCTGTGGCATGCACATGGGTAAACGCTACCTACAGGGTCACGGTGCGTTCATTGGAAACTGAGCTGTGGTCGTTCCTTCCTATTTGATTGTTCTTATTTGAGCGTGTCAACCTATTTTTGAATGCTGCAAGTCACCCTTTATTAGGCTCTTCTTACTAGACTCAGGCGTTCAGGTCCAGCCGAGTAGAGTACGGGCAAGTTTTTGGAAGCAGCAAATTCTCCCATCTCTACATCCTTGGCTAAAACTAGAAATACGCAGGCCTTCGTGTATCCGTTTACAGAAGTCGATGACTCTGTTAACATATAGCCACATCAAGTATGTTGGAGGCCTGGGGCAATTTGGCCACAGAGAACTGTTTTTAGGTTTAGAAGAAAACTCAGCCCCCAAAGTAGATAACGTGACATGTTCTCTTTTTAATGAGCGTATTTTCCTGTGTCAGCTTAGAGGTGTTGGTTCATCATTTTGGTTCTTGACAAAAGGATGCTGCTCGGAAGCTCACCTCCCTGGTGGGTTGGAGTTTCGCAAAAACATCTGTGCCGAAGCAGAGGGGATTCGTACTGTCCTAGACAGTGTTCGCTAGGAGATTTCCCATAACCATCTGTAGCTGGAAGAGTCCCTGTCAGTCTCCTCCCCAGCTAGAGATGGGCCTGCGGTCCTCGCTGCTGGCTGGGGAGACATCGCCAGTTATTAAAAAAGAGGATTCTTGTCTATCCACAAAGAACCAAGTCTGCTACCAGCAAATGGGCCGTATCCAATGCTCAGGTATTTCTTTGAGCATCTCCTATAGGCACGTACTCACTCTGGCTAAGCATTGTGGGTACTTAGGGAGTAAATAGCTCCAGAGATTGGCCTCGAGGGGGGGAAAAACATGATGGGAATCCTGATTATGGCAGAAAATCCTTTACAGCTTATCATTCATAAGAAATTTACCCCAGAGGAGAATTGATTTGGGAGGTTGTTTTTTTTTTTTTTCTTCACATTTCTACTGTCCTTTCTTTTCATTTTCCGTTTCCCACAGACAACCAGTTATTAAATGGAGGATATGCACATACTTCGGTGACCCAAGTTGCTAGGGATGCACCGAGTGCTTCAGCCCGGAGCCACTGAGGGAGGTGTGGGGTGTCTCCATAGCCCTTGACTTTTCAACTTCAATTATAAGCCGGTTTGGTCAAGTTGTGGTTCATGCTGTGTGTGGTCCCAGTGATAGGCGATCCGGAAACAGCTGCAGTGCAGAAACAACTCGGGCTTGTTATCATCTCTCTGAAGCTGCCCAGGTAACTGCATGCGGAGGCTGATGTAGCGAGTGAAAGCGGGTAGAGTTTTCTCAAGTGTAGGTTCCTAGGTTCGTGAAGGAAAATGACGCTCGGCCAAACACTCTTTCAAAGAGAAAAAGATTAAAAGACTTTCACATCTGTCCTCCCAAATCGCAGTGGAGTGTTTTGTTCGCATCCCTTTGCTTCTGCCTTTTCTCTGAATTTGGAGGAGTCCTTTTTGCAGGGGGGCAATTTGCTCCATCCAGAAAGTAGTGGATCATTTTTTTCCATTCTATATGCACTTTACTAGCCATCTCCCTTGTTTCTGTGGGGTATTTATTCTAAAATCAACAGAACTCTGCAACCTAAATTTTGCTCTTACTAAATAAGTGAATGCAGTACTTATTAGTTGAATTCAAGCAGCTTTCAGATAGAAACATTATTCTATTATGGCATAAACACAGCAGAAAAAAAATCAGACGCCCTAGCACAGCACATGTTTCATTGGGAGCTTGACAAATACGTTGGCCTCAAAGTAAACAAGCTGTATTCTTTCCGACTCGTTGAAGCACATTAACTCTTTCAGGCCACTTGCTGCTAAGCACCCAGTACCCTGCTGGCTTGAGTCCACGACTTCGAAAACTATCAGTTTCCTGCCAAAGACTGGCTCAGAGACTGAAAAAGGCAAATTTAGACTCCCTGCCGCATTTCTTAGGCGAGGATTTATTTAGCGCCTGTTCTAGCCAAGATAGTGCTAAGGATTGGAAATCTACAGAGAGGTAGAAAACAGGGTAGCCCCTGCCTTCAAGAGCTTTGAAGCTGTTGAGAAGATTGAACACACACACACACACACACACACACACACACACACACACAGAGCTAGGGCAGGGAAATAATAGTTCATGACAGTAGATGCCTGAGGACCATCGTGAGTGGTGTGGACTACACGGTTGCTGTAGAGTAGTTCAGGGAAAGGAGGTCATCGCTGTGGTCACGGAGCCAGGGAAGGAGTTCTGGCAAAGTGGAGCTTGACCCGGACTAAGGAGAATGGGGAGAATAGTATAGATACGCAGGAAAGGGAATCACGGTATCGCCCAACTAAGGCAAATGGTTGTTGAAGGCTTCTTACTTGCTAAATGGTAGGGGCAGAGCAAAGAATAAGCCAGGCATTGTCTGGGCTACCAGGGGCTTATCCTTTAGTATGAAGACAATTATTGTAATTATGTTTTATTGGCTGAGTTACTACAAATACGCGAAGAGCTATACATAAGTTGAGAATCCATTTATAAACTGCTTAAATAAAAGAGGGGATCAGATTGGAGGAATCTGTGAGTACAGACTGCCCCGGATCCTGCGGCAAGATCCAACCAGGATTATTTGCTCCACGATCTTGGGTCAAAGAGACACTCATCACTGCTTCCTTTTTTTTAGTATTTTATGTTTAAGTGATCTCCACACCCAACATGGGGCTCGAACTCACAACGCCGAGATCAAGAGTTGCACGCTCCATCAACTGAGCCAGCCAGGTGCCCCGTAGACACTCATCGCTGCTTCTAACAGCACTTTAAGTTTATCTCTTCTCCCCTCTTCCCCACACTAAACACACACACACACACGCACACACACACACACACACACACGCACACACACAACACAGATTTGTTTTGTTTTTTGTTTTTCTGCCTTCACATGCTTATGGCCACATCCATCTCAACTCTAAATCCACTCACTAGTTTAAGGATCCAGCAGAGATTGGCTAGAAGTCCTGTGTTCTGATATCAGAGTGGCTTCGCTTAGACCAGCTGTCCCAATCAGCTGTGCCTAGTGGGGCAAGTCCCGTGGTCTTGAGAAGAGAGCAGGAAAAAATGGTTGCATTCCAGGCACAGGCAGTCACTGTTGGGGGAGAGAGAGCAGAAGCCCAAGCAGAGACTTAATATCCGACTGGGACATGGTATATTTGATAAACAGTGGGGAGACTGCTGTCCCTGAAAACCAGGCTCACCGGGGTGGGAAATGGTGAGGAGGTGGCCTGGAAAGAGAGGCAGAGTGGACCTGTGTTTTTCCAGATCGTTTTAACGTGCAAGAGGCAAGTCTTCCTGTCTCATTGGTATTGAAGCATGTTCTGACTGCCCTGCAAACCCACAGAGAAATTGGAGAGAAGTCCCCGCCCTGGATGAGGGAGTGGTGGGCCTGGAGGAAGCATCTTCTGAGATTGCTTCCCAGCATACGCGTCTTCGACGTGAGGCTCCTACAGATTCCTCTCCGAGAGGAATTTTGGTGATTTTTCTCTCCCCACGGGGAGTGTGCTGTCTTCTGGGGATCGGGAGGCTCCTAGGAGGTGCGGGCACCCCTGAGTTGGGCCTTCTATCTTCTGAGAGCACTGTGCTAACACCTTCCCACAAGAGGGCTGTGTCCTTCAAAGGCAGAAATGGAAGAGATTCCAAACGCTCCTCTGCCTGGCCCGTGTCTAGATGGAATGCTGTATGCCGATGTGATACATACAAGCCGTTTTTCTCAGAGACCCGCTCCCCTTCCCAAAATCAGGTCAGTTTTTGGCATTATGCCTCTTGCCTGCCTCAGAATATTTAAATTATTTATTTAATTTAAAAATTCATAAATTTTACACATAAAATTTTAATATAGAAATTAGAATGTTTGCTCATTATGGAAGATTCAGGAAAGAACACCAAGTGCCTGTAACTCTAAACACCCAAAGACGATCAAGGTGGCATTTTGTTCTGTTCCTTTCTGTTATTTTATACATGTTGTATATTATTTAAAATAAAATTGTAACAATGTAGTACATACAATTTTTTACCCACTTTTTTCTTGGTAGTATATAATGAGCATTTGCCCATATCAGTACATATTCCTGGTGGTTATAGAGGGCTACAGAAACATATTTTAATATTTACTTATTTGGAAGCATTTAATTGTCAGCTCCCCCCCTCCCCCCCCGCCTCAGGTATTAATGCAGATAAATATCTTTGTGTGTAAGCTTTGGACTCCATGCCTCTTTCCTTAGTCCAGCTTTCACGAGTGGAATTTACTAGGGGGAAGGAAGTGAAATGTGAAGGTCTTATTACATGGGTTCAGATTGCTTGCTAGAACGAGTGTACCAATTTCCACTTCTCCCAGCAGCTCCTGGGAACGGCTGACCTGCCCCATTCTTTCTGGTGCTAAGTAATAGCATGGCTTGTCATGTGTATCAGCTGGATAGCTGGACGGCTTCTCCAGAGATAGGTGCTGTGACATTAACTTCTCGAATGGCGCTCCTCACATACCGGGCACAACATGCATGGTTTTTTAAAAATATTTTTATATGTTTTTATTTATTTTTCAGAGAGAGAGAGAGAGAGAGAGAGAGAGAGAGAGAGAGAGAAAGCATGAGTGGGGGAGGGGCAGGGAGAGAGGGAGACACAGAATCGGAAGCAGGCTCCGGGCTCCAAGCTGTCAGCACAGAGCCCGACGCGGGGCTCGAACTCACGGACCGCGAGGTCATGACCTGAGCCGAAGTCGGACGCTCAACCGACTGAGCCACCCGGGCGCCCCACAACGTGCATGTTTGATGAGTAAACCACAGTCAAAAGGGAGGGTGGTGAGGTCTGTTAGGACGACATGTGATTTGCTCCAGGTGTGTGCGGAAGCCAAGGGAAGATTCCTTTAAGCCTGTGTCGGAAGAAGCAGTGGAGAGATGGGTCCGAGAGGTGAAGGACTGGTGAGCAATGGTTCGGTCAAATGCGTTGGAACTTAAATATAAGCAAACTAGGGTCAGGGAGAGAAACTCGTTAAAGATACAGTGTGCTCTAGTCCATGCAGCAAATCACAGGTGACTGCGCAGTCGACTGTGAACTGTCTGGGTGTGAAAATCAGTAGATTGAACCCTTGGTCCCAGTTGGCTGGGTCTGAGGATCCCCAGGGCCTAGGACAACGCGAGACTGGATAGGCTACAGGGACCCTGATCAGTTGGAATAATAAAAGTCAGATTTTTATACTCATTCTTCTTTTTCATTCATCCATTTAACAAATAATTTCGAATCGGCGCTGTTTTCATAGTGGGGCTGCCTTCTCTGAATCATCTCATTGCTCTTCAGAAACGCTAGGTGCGTTCGCACCTTAGGGCCTTGGCACTGGGCCTTTGCTCCTTCCGTGCGGATTGGGCTTTTCTCAGGCACCCACTAGACCAAATCCTTAATCTCTTTCAAGTATTTGCTCACCTCCGACACTGTCACCGAGGCCTGCACGGACCACCTTGTGGAAAAAGCCACAATCTATCTATCTATCGTGCTCCCCACCTCCTTAGTGCTCAGATTGTCCTCGTTTCTTCAAATTACACTATTTGTTATACTGTGTAGTTTGCTTACGTATTATACCGATTGCTTATTGTCTGTTTTCTCTGGCATCTTCAGGAAAGCGAGGATCTTTGTCTGGGTTGGTCACGTCGTACCTCTGGAGTCTAAGCAGCGTCTCACGCATAGTGGGGGATCGTGATATATTTGTGGGATGAATAACTGGTCGTGTGATTGGCAGGTGCCGCCCATCCCCTGGGCCTCGGCCTCCAGATCGAAGTCTCCTCTCTTTCCTGGGGGTGGTGGTAAGATCAAGAGGAGAAATAGGATGCAACTGGGGAGAATTTGGGGTTCTAGTGTTCTGGGCGGCTTTGTCATGGTAACAGGAGTTCCGGCTGGCATTTCGGGGGCCCTTTAAGTGAAGGGCCTCCTCCAAATGTGCAGATCAGATTTCCGGGGCTGTTGCTGCCACTTTGACTGCAATCCGAACCTTTGCTCGACCACCTCCCCCTCCGATCCGTGGTCTCAGCGGCAAACAGATGCTCACTGCCACTTCTCGTTTGCATGACACGTCCCATAGCCCAACTCTGCCCTGCCTTCAACGCCAGGATGCGAGAAGCGTGGAAGAAAAAGATTGACTGGGGGTAGACTGTTTGGAAAGTGGTGCGGAAGCTTCAGCAAGGGGAATGGGGGGGGGGCGCTTCCGGAGCAAGTGTTGAACACCTCAGTGAATCTTAGGGCTGTTACTCACCCCTTTTGGGGGTGCGGGTAACGGGATGCAGAGAGAGCCACAGCTGGTTTGTGCTGAGTCATACACTTGGATTTGTACGTCGCCCCGCGTGGAGGAATCCAAGGTTGCTTTACAATGACTTGGTTAAAATTAGCACTGTCAGAGAGCTCCTTAAAGAGTCTTGTGAAAAGTCTTCCCAAGTAAATCAACATGGGCTTTCGTCATCCCCCTTGCTTCTTCCTTCAACCGGAAAGGCTTTTAAAGTGAAGGTGAGCCTTGCAAGTACAGATAGAGGGTCACATGCTGGCTTGGTCACTAACGTCCCGGATGTTCGTGTGTCTCATAAGTAAAAACAATGGGGCTTACCAACCCCCACCTTGCTGAGAGGCGCTGGATGTGCCCTAAACAAATGGGAACAGAAATGATAACGATAACCGCTTTCCATATAGCCTGCAAACAAACGTGTCCCAAACCAAGCGCATTACTTCCTGCCCTGCTCTTCTCACTGAGAGCCGCCACTCCTTGAGTTCCCTGTGGCTCCCAGTGAACACCATTCTCTCTGACACCAAGATGGCTCATCACCTCCTTCCTATCCCCACTGCCAGTGCCTCTCATCACTTCGTACATGGACTGGTTTACCAGTATTTCTTCTTGACTCCCCCTCCCTCAACCACTTGGAAGTTTACCTACTAGCATGGTCCATAGCCCTTGGTTTGGATGTTTCTTATGGTTTCCATCCTCTTCTGCTGGCTGGGTATTTGAGTTCTTTGGGAATAGCGTGCTACGTGCCTTTCAGGGACAGGGACTTGATAGTTACCTTCTGCTTCCCAGTCTTTTGACCCAGGCTGGCACAGAGCTGATACTCTGTAAAGACTGGCTAGAATTAAAATTTGGGGAAGCTGTGACCGATGTGTCCCGAGGGTGTGTTAAATATCGCTGTCGCCGTCAGAAGCGATCATATTCCTTTCTTTATCTCCTTGCTGCTTGCGTTGCTGCCTCTTTTACTCCTGTGTGACGTCAGACGGGAGAAGATGCCCATATAGCTCATCATTCCCTAAGAGAACAGGGACCATGTCTTTCTTATTCATTGCTGTGTCCCCAAGCAATGCTTCGGGGGGACCATCTTTTCCAAATGTGAAAAGATCCCTCCTGAAAATGAAGTCAACACAGAGAAAAGAAAAGCTGAGACATGGAGAAGAGAGGGAGAGAGCTGTTGCCATAACTCAAACCCTCAGATCCTGTCATGCCTGAAGCCAGCTTGAATATCCTGCTTAGATGTCCCTTTTGTGAGGCACTAAATTCCCACTGTTCCTAAAACTAATTCGAGTGACGTCTCTGCCGTTTGCAGTCAAAAGAGGACTGACTAATACACCCTCTCTCTACCTCATAAAGCTTTGGGAAAATCAAAAGGAACTTTTCATCAGCCAAAGGTTATAACTTCAGGTATTAAAGTTTCTACATGGTTATTATTTTTTTTTTTTTTTGCCTTGATCAATTCAGGAATGCAGAGTCTTGGCAATGGGCCGAGGACATTTGAGCTGACATCTGAATGATGAAGAGCAGCCAGACATGTGCTTATGTAGAAGAGACAGCAAGTACAAAGGCCCAGAGACAGGAAAGGGCTCGGTGTGGGTTTGAGAACGCTATAGAGAAGGTCCATGTAGCTGGAGCTTTGTGAAAGGAGAGATGGTTGGGAATGGAGAAGGGACCACGGGCCCCATGCATCTTCCAGGAGAAGCCGTGATTTGGCGAAGGATGAGTATCCCGGGCATCTTCCCCGTCTCCCATGGGACACGAAAGGCCCGCGGTCACTCACTAGCAACAGCGGATGGCTTGCCTGGCTGGCACTGTGTCACTCAGTGTAGCTGTGCAAGATGGTTTCTGCAAGGTTGTAGGAGCAAATCAGTTGCTGTACTACCAACCTAAAAAAGTCAGTGAATCATCCTTCTGTTTTGATCATAGAGTTAAATATATTCTGTTTGATCCTTGAGTAAGTTAGCAGAGCTGGGAATAAATGACTCAGGTTTGAGAAATAAATTAACCTCTCACATTCGCTAGGGCTTTAATTTAGTGATTGCCTCCTCACTGCCCTAGATGGGCCAGTAGTATACACCCTGTCTCGGGGTGAGCACCTTGACTTTCAGAATGTTTCTTGGTTTCCAAAGGGCAGTGCCATAAAATACGAACTCATAACATTAAAAAACTCATATTAAGAAGCTCATCATACTTCAAACATGCTGGCGATTTAATAAAACGTGCATATAATAGAAGCATGTTTTTCTTTTTTAAGACCTAGGACATTATGCTTACAAAATACCTGGAAATCATGTTTATTCTCCAGGGAAATCATCCCTAAATCATTCATGTGCAAATGTTCTGAATAAGGAGACTGCCATTTGAGAAGTTTTGGTGCATTTGAATTCACCTCAGTTCGACAAACATATCTGAAGTGTTTGGTATGGATTTGCAGTCTGGACAGAAGACTCTTTTCCCATTACGGAGAATGATTGGATGGGGGAGAGGGCAAGAAATGAAGCAGGGAGTCCTGTTAAGAAACATTTCTAGTCCTCTGGGGAAGAGAAAATATTTGCATGAGCTACAAAAGTGACCATGGGGTTGGTTAGTGGGCAGATAGGGATATTTAGGGGCTATACTATCAGGGCTTAGTGACAGATTAGATGTGGGGAAGCAGGGAGAGTTGGGAATTGAACGTGTGTCTGTGGAGTCAACAGACCAAGGAAAATGATGGTACTTTGATAGACTTGGGAACATTTGAGGAAATCTCGTTGGGAAGCTGCTGCCCCCTGAAAGATGGTTGCTAAAGTCACAGAAATGGATGAGCTCATCCCTTAAGGAGATGAAGAGAGAGAAGAGAATTCCCACAGGTTGAGGCTTATAGAGTTCTGGGCCGCCTAACCCCCCAGTAATCCACTATGACTTTCCCCGTGAGGTGCTTACAGCCATAGGGTCCATCGTGACTTGGGATTCAAACCTTATACTATAGAAGAGGGAAATCTATGGGAACATTCCAGTTTTGCCACTGGAAGACTGTTTGAGGGCTGAATGATGCACCTTAAACACTGAGTATAAACATTGCTTCCACTGAAGATACAGTTAGGAATCTGTAATTTAACATTTAAGTAGTTTCAGAAATGGGAAGTGATTTCTCAGAGAGGTTCATCGGGAGGCATAGCCAGCTGCCAGATCAGCTGTTGACACCTTGAACTGCAGACCAAGATGAAGAACAATAATGCAGGGATTTTGTACCTTCTTTTTTAATTCCATGAGAAAGACCTGATTGGACGATTTCTCTGGTTATTTTATGTATATAGATTTGATCTCCCCGATGAATTTTCAGTTCTTTTGAAGTCTGGGTTCTACCTCATAATTGTGGGGTCTCCCCACAGTCGTTTCACACTGCAGGACGAGTATGGCAACATTCACACATCTCTTGTGGGGAGAACTACATCCCAACAAGTAGAATTATAAGGTTAGATGGAAAGATCCTTGAAACACGGTCAAATCTGTTCACATGCCTCTGCGCAGTATTGCAATCAAGCTGTCCCATAAATATTGACTTTCTTCTTATAAATCACAAGGTATGTTTCTTAGGCTGAGGCAGGAAAAAGTCATGTGGAGAAACCATAGCTTCAAGGGCTCTTTATAGCTAGAAGTCAGAAATATCAAGGGAAGTAGCAATAATAGAGACGAGAAAGAATAATCGGAAGACTTACCTTAAGGAACTTGGTAATAGCATTTCTTATAATATATATCCCATCAACGTTGTCACTAAAGAGGCAGGGCAACTTCGGAGTTAGAATTAATACCATAAGATGAAATGATAAATTTCCAAAGCCCTTCCAAACTTGATAGCTTCACTACCTGAGTTCACAGTAAAATGAAGCCTTTATATACTTCGGAGTTCATATTACACAAGTTCTGTGTGGTCCAATGACGAGAGGGTGAATGTTCTGGACCAATTCATTTCTTACGACATATTCATTACCTTTAGGAACTTCCGAGACATGATACTGTGGTCCGTAGAGTTTGCTTTTGATAGAAGTCGTACTTAATGGTTGGGTAGATTGACATTAGCTAATTCTTCAGTGTTTACTATATGCCTGGCACCATGCTATATGTTCTGTGTAGATTATTTCATTTGGTCCTTCAAATAACCCTACGAAGTAGGTTTTATCATTTGTATGCCTATAGATAACTGAGGCTCAGAGAGGTAATTTGTCTGGGGGCATATGGGAAGAAAGTGGCAAAGCCAGTTCTCAAATCCAGGGCTAGATCTCAGATCCCTGCTCTTAAGAGCTAGGCTGGGGCACCTGGCTGGCTCGGTCGGTGGAGCCTGTGGCTCTTGATCTCAGGGTTGTGGGTTCGAGCCCCATGTTGGGAATAGAGATTATTTAAAAATAAAATCTTTTCTTCTTTTTAATGAACTAGGCTATACAGCTTAGAGAATATATTAACTACATTAAAATCAGTGTCGGTTCTTTTGTACATCGATGGGTAGGGATACATCTGAGTTCATGGAGCCTTGCCACTCACTGTTGAAACCTCCGTCTGTGGATATGAGAGAGCGAGCATAGGGAAGACCAAGAGAGCTAGGCGTTCACAATGCACCTTGAGGCCAACCTCTCTCTGTGGTTAAGACATCGAGCAGCAGTCAGACAGTTCTGTGGCAGAGTCAATACCACGTCGGTTATCCTCATTTACCATCTATCTATGCTACAGTATTTTCTGGGATTAGCTAAAGGACAGTAGGATTTGATGTTGCTAAAATGGAGAAAACCACCAAAGGTAGACTTGTCCACGGAAGAAAACCTCCATGGGTTCAGTCGAATAATCTTTGGTTTACTTTTGGGGACGTATCAAATTAATTTTAGCTGAGGCCGTGCATGTTAAAAGGAACCTTATCATCATCATTGTCATCATTTCATATGAGCCATTAATCACATTCGTACTCAATACCAGACATGTTATATCCATTATTTTAATTAGTCTTACAAAAAGGAATCTCTGAAAGCAGGGATTAGTGTGTTGGCTTTATAAAAGAGGAAACTGATATTCTGAGATTTTAAGTAATTTCATCATGGTCACACAGCTAGTAAGTGACAGATCTGTGATTTGAAATTAGATATGCTTTAGTCACTGTACACAGGGCTTCCTTGGGTTATCCTCTCCCTAATCTCTGGTAACAAACCTATTCCCTCTTTAACCTGTGTTTTTCTATTACTGTTATTATTTATCATGATCACAAGGCAATTCAAACATACAATATTGGTACAGAAAATAACATCACCTGCTCTTACATGCCTGTCGAAAAGATAAAGTTAGCGTTTTGTCTACTTCGCCTCAGATCTACCCTCCCCCACTTTAAAAATGATTTTCAAATGTTTTATTTATTTAATGTATTATTTTAAAAATATAATTCATTATCAGATTGGTTTCCGTACAACACCCAGTGGTCATCCCAACAGGTGCCCTCCACCATGCCCATAACCCACTTTCCCCTCTCCCCAACCCCCCATCAACCCTCACTTTGTTCTCTGGATTTAAGAGTCTCTTATGGTTCCCCTCCCTCCCTCTCTGCTTGTAACTGTTTTTTTCCCCTTCCCCTCCCCCATGGTCCTCTGTTAAGTTTCTCCAGATCCACTTGTAGCCACGTGGATGGAACTGGAGGGTATTATGCTAAGTGAAATAAGTCAGTCAGAGAAAGACAGATACCGTATGTTTTCACTCTGAAATGTTTTATTTTTAAATAATTAAAGATTCATACGAGCTTTTAAAAAAATGTTCAGGGAAGTCCTGTGCAATATCAAAGTCATTGGTACAATCCTTAGAGCTTATTCAGATTTCACTGGGTTTTACATGCATTAGTGTGTGTGTGTGTGTGTGTGTGTGTGTGTGTAGTTCTATGTAATTTCATCTTCTGTATTGTGTAACCACTACCACACTTAACATACTCCACTGTACACGAGACTTTCCTGTGTTACTCCTTTATAGAAGTGCCCATCTCCTCCATCCCCCCCCCCCCATCTCTGGCAACTAACCTGTTCTCCATATCTGTAATTATGTTACTTCACAAATGTGGCATAAAAGGAGTCATGGCGTATGTAACCTTTTGTGATTGGCTTTTTTCACTCAGCATAGTTTTCTTGAGGTTTATCCAAGCCGTTGCACGTAACATGCTGTCATATGGACGTACCACCATTTAAGTGCTTATCCATGGAAAGACATTTGGATGATTTGCAGTTTTTGAAAATAAGTCTTCATTTCTCTGGAATAAATGCCTGAGAGTGCAATTGCTCGGTTGTATGGTCTGGTGCATTTTCAGCTTTGAAAGGCACTGCCAAACTATTTTCTTGAGTGGCTATACTTTCTCCCTCTTGTTAATGTTCATTTTCAAGATTATATTGGAAGTGGAACATCTTTTTGTATGTTCCTTGGCCATTAGGGCTTTCTTTTCCTTGAAATTCCTATTCATATCATTTGCCCACTTTTTTCTGGTGAGCTTTTTGGCCCTTTTCCTACTGACTTGTTGCAGTTCTTTATGTATCGTGAATAGTAATCCCTTTTTGGTTAAATGTATTACAAATGCTTTCCAATCCGTGACCTGTAGAGTTAATTTGAATGTTCATGGTATCTTTTTTAGGTACACGTTTTACATTTTAATACAGTCATATTTATCATTCTTTACCTTTTACGGGTTGTGGTTTTTGTGGTCTTGAATAAGAAATCCTTTTGCACCTCATTCATAGGTAAGCCCCTGAGAGTCTCAAACAGTCTCTTGGCTCTTAATTTATACATAGTACTAATACTCCTGCTGAACTGATTTTGAAGCAACTCACACATTAGAAGCAGTACATTGCAAAGGGTATGGGAAATCCTATAGACAGATACTCTGATGACAGCAAATAATAATTTTCAGCCCATCTCAATTGTACTATCTGTCAACCAGTCGTTCACTTTTATTCATCCTTCAGGACTTAAGTTAGATATCTCCTCCTCTGGGAAGACTCCCTTTGACACTTCTCAAATCTTGTTCTGAGTTCTTCCTTTATGTTCCCATGTCACCCTCTGCTACCCTCATTATAGCATTTCTCACACTGCAGTGTAACTGCCCATCGACTCGTCTCTATCCCCCACATGGCTTTGGCCCCATGAGAGAAGAGACTGTGCCTGTGTGTCTAACAGATGTATCCCTCAGTACAGTGCCTCATCCCATGGTAAGTGACCAGTGACCTTTAGTGAATGTGGAGATGAGGGAGATTCATTTAAAGTACCCAAACATGAGACCTCACAAAGCATAGTGGCTTAGTTACGTCATGCAGAGGCATTTGCTTGTGATCTAGGCCTTCTTTTCTCCTGGGAGAAGCAGTCTGGCCAGACCTCTGTGGGCTGAGATGCTTAAGGTAGAGAACAGGGTCTGGAGGTCATAGGCTATGGTGGTGGCAGGGTTCATGCTCAAGGCAGTGGGGGGCCTTGGTAATGGATGGGCTCAGTTAAGTTAAACCATGAAGGAAAGCCACAGAGAACATGTATCAACAAGAAGCTTCAGTACCAAGAGCTGCATGAAAACACTATTGGAGAACAAATATACGGAGACTCTTCAGGATTTTTTGTGCTCTATTTAATGAGATGGAGGGGCGCCTGGGTGGCTCGGTCGGTTAAGCGTCCGACTTCGGCTCAGGTCATGATCTCGCGGTCCATGAGTTCGAGCCCCGCGTCGGGCTCTGTGCTGACAGCTCAGAGCCTGGAGCCTGTTTCGGATTCTGTTTCTCCCTCTCTCTCTGCCCCTCCCCTGTTCATGCTCTGTCTCTCTCTGTCTCAAAAATAAGTAAAAAACGTTAAAAAAAAAATTAAAAAAAAAATTTGTTCTAATGAGATGGAGAAGTGTATCTGTTGTTTCAGAAAGGTTTTGCTCCAAGATGTTTAAACTCTCTGGTAGTATGGTTCCCTTCCCCCATCAGATACATACCCAGAGACACAGACACGTGTTCTTTCCAAGGAAGACGGGTCAGACCTTAGAAAATTCCCAGCAGCTCCTTATTTCAGATGACGTGATCATGTACTTTCCTTTTGGGCTCGTTGTAGCTCATGAAAATTGTTCTGCTGGCAGGTGAGGAGAAAACAGGGCCTCTTTTGGTAGTTCCTGCTGCTCCGGGGCTTCAACTGCCATTGTGAAATGAGAAGACTCTAATTAGAGAAGCCGAAAGCCCGATCTTATGTCATGGCAACCTGTTGCGGATGAAATACACACTCCTGGATGCTGCCGGGAGCGGAATATGCCCATAGCAGGGCAACTTAAAAAGTGAAAACAGGAAAATAAGGAGCAAAGCTCAAGAAAACAGGACGTGATAAACACAATTGGATAATCTTTACTGAACTGGAAGCAGTTGTCCAGAAGTGAACTGTTATTGAGAATTTGTGGTAAATCACAGGAAAGTAAATTCACTTCAACAGGACTTGCTGCTCAAAGGCAAGGGTGCTGGAGGCTTGAAGCTAAACATGAATTTATTTATTTATTTATTTATTTCTAACGTTTAAAAAAAATTTTTTTTTCATGTGTATTTTTGAGAGAGAGAAAGACAGAGTGTGAGCAGTAGAGGGGCAGAGAGAGAGGGAGACACAGAATCCGAAGCAGGCTCCGGGCTCCGAGCTGGCAGCACAGAGCCCGATGCGGGGCTTGAACCCATGCACCGTGAGGTCATGACGCGAGCTGAAGTCAGACGCCCAACTGACTGAGCCGCCCAGGCGGCCCTAAATTTTATTTTAGAGAGACAGAGAGAAAGAGAGCATAAGCAGGGGAGAGGGGCAGAGGGACAAAGAGAGAGAGAATCTCAAGCAGGCTCTACGCTCGGTGCAGAGCCCCACACAGGACTCGATCCCACCTGGGATGGTGACCTGAGCTGAAACCAAAAGTCAGACGCTCAACTGACTGAGCCACCCAGGCGCCCCTAAACATGCATTTATTTAAGTCTTAGGCCACTTGGTTATTTGGTATAACGATGTTCCTTTCTTCCCCTTCATTTCACTTTATTCTTGCATAATTAGCAGTGCTCTTCTGCTCTTCCTTTTTCTCTGCTTCACTCTTGTTCCCCCTCCCCCTTTTTTGTAAATTAGGAACTACCTGATTCAGTAAAAGAGCTTTGGTCCAGAAGCTAGAACATTCCTTCCCCTGTGTACAAAACAGTATTGCCACGTATACAGAGAGAGGGCTGGACGACTTGATCTCTAAAGTTCCCTCTGCTTCTGCTCATATTGGCCTCATTGAAATACGATCACCGCTCGACTGGGTATTGATGTGATGCCTGAACAAGCAGTAATATCGTTCTCCTGACTGAAACCGCTTTTTGAAAGCAATCAATTTGTCAAGAATGAGTTAATGTGTTCTGCCTGCTTCATATTAATATTTCTATTAGTGATATCTTTGTCCACATCGGAATTTATAATCAATGCGATGCGTTAGACTGCAAACTCGTCCTTCTCTGACTCATTGCTGCCCCCTTCTGATGGTGGTCTATTAGGATGTTGACCCTTTCTCTGCCGTGTAGTCCAAACACCCCTGCCAACTGCCTTGCATTATAAAGCCTGCTTTTCTGTGATCTCGTCTACTGAAATCAGAGATTTCAAATACGTTTACTTCACTTGCCACCTCTAGTCAGTTGGTGAAAGATGCCAGGAGTCTATGTTGAGAAGCATGGTGAGGACTGTTTGGCCACTACGGGCTTGGAGTTGTCAGAGTGGCAAGAATCCACCATCCCAGACCTGGCGTGCGGTTTCCGAGTCACCTCTTGCTGTCTGATAATCGACTCACTACAATCAACAGGCCTCCCCAAACCCTGGAGGCACCTCTGGGCAACCCCAGCAGGGCCAATTGAGGAAAATGATGCAAACATTGTAGGGTTACCTGCGGTTCACACTCTGCAGCTTCTTGTGATTTAGGACGAAAACGAACGTAGAGACGCGTTTGCTGTCAAATGGG
This sequence comes from Panthera uncia, assembly GCF_023721935.1. Classification (NCBI taxonomy): domain Eukaryota; kingdom Metazoa; phylum Chordata; class Mammalia; order Carnivora; family Felidae; genus Panthera; species Panthera uncia. Next base: position 109,685,854 of record NC_064817.1, on the reverse strand, counting down.
TAAGAAGTAGGTGTGGTCAGTGAGGGTGCTTGAACCAGAAAGAAACTGGAGAAACCAGAAGAGCCCACCATGTACGCGTATCCGTCCTTTGTCCTCTGCATGCTGTGTGCTGGGCATTTGGGAAGGCACTTGACTTTATGTCGAAGCCGCCTGACAGTCTTCTGACTGAAGTGAGTTAAGTGAGTTAACTCTGGTGGTTTCCCAGAGTTCGCACAGCGAGTACGGAATACCTTTGCCCCGCTCAGAGTGTGCAGAAATTGATGACAGTGACGAAGAGAAGCCCATGAACTCAGCGACTTGAATCCTGAGGATCTGGGATTCCTCACCTGGAGATCCTTTCCGACAGTGCACGAGATGACAGGACACAAGCTCGCGTTCAGGCTTGAGTGGATCAATAAATAATAGCCCCTCCTTCTCCATCCAAGTTCTGAACAAAATGAGAAACAGTAGCGAGGCAGATGGAGATGGACGTATGACCTTGATTTCTGATAAAACTATTTAGAGATCGTGGCCCAGGTCCCTGGCCAAGCAGACCAGAATACATGCTCCTTCAAAGAAGAGAAAGGAGGGAGCTGAGCTGAATATACCCAGTTCCTTCTTCCAAACTTGTAACATAGACTAGTTGCTCTGTCCCCGGAGAGGGGTGAGTGAGCTAGTGGAAAGAGGCCAGGGGTGTTAGACTGCAAGCAACCCTTCCACATGGAATCACGAAGGTGGCAGAAGGTATTTGCCCTAATAGGTACAGAGTGCACAGTTGAATGGTGTGAAGTCACAGGGAAGCCTAGTCATCTAGACCAGAGCCAACAAGTATATAGTCCTGAGTTGGAGAGTCTTCTAGAGTGGCCAGTTGAGTGGACTAAGCAAGGAGTCTTGGCATATAACTCCTAATAAGTGATTCTGAGTAGCAGTTTTAATATGACATCCTTCAGTGAGCCTCTCTGGCCAGCTCACCAAGTGCCCCTCCTCGTCATAGACCGTAAAATCCTCGTGCTGCCTCAGAAATGCTCTAGGCCTCTCCCCCAGGGCAGAGACAGGCCTAGCAAGCCTCATAAGTACTGCTCTTGTGTATGTCAAGTGCACATACGAATAGTCCTTGGAAAGAGAGTTGACATTTACCCGTGGGCAAGAAGGCCGCTGTCCCCAGTACTGTTCCCAGACCCATTTTGCTTTGAAGCAGACATGGTCACGTAGGGATGGTGGCAGGGGTTGGAGAGAGGCAGTCACAGGACTGGGGATGGCAATGATAGGGATGTTAAGGATAGATCATAAGTCAACTTCTCCCTGAAGGAGACCCTGAGACAGGATTGGAGCTCAAATGGATTATTTGGGAGGTGATTCCAGGAGGCACCATTATTGGAATAAGGAGGTAAGACAGGGAAACAAGGAATGTAAGTCCAGTAAAGTACACTATTTAGCAAGTTCCGACCGTGGGCATCTGGGGTTCAGTAATCCCGGGGATCATAGGAGTTGTGCAGAACATGCCTCAGAGTTGAGGAAACTAGAGTGTTTATTCACCAACCTCCTGGAAATTATTTACTCTCAAGCCGACCCCAAGCCCAGGCTGAGCAAGTTCCTGTGGTCAGAGAGTGCACTCTGGCTGGCAGAAATTGCAGATGGGTGATGTGGAAAGCTGTCCTTGTGTACAGGAACTGGGATTGCCAAGGGGATATGGGTGGGATATGGTACACACAGCAAAGCATTTGCTATGGGACCCGACCGACCTGACCAGGTGGACTTTCAAAGAGGACCGGCCAAACCTTTGCTTAGAACAGCTTTCTCACTACCTCCTTTCCTCTGCAAGGAGTTCTCACCAGGACCGTCCCAACCTGAGCATGAGATTTGGTTCGGTGGCGGGGGCGGGGGTGGGGGGGGGGAGGTCCAAATAAGAAAGATTATTTTTTCCCTCTTCCTTTTATTTTTTTCTGTTGGTAAGGCAAGACAGGTCCAAGCAAGCTCAGAAACAGTAGCAGGGTCTTGGCTTTACAATAGCTTTGGAAACCATTAGTGAGTTCGGCAGCTGTCAACATGCTGTCAGGTAGATTGGTTTTAAAGAAAAAGGGCAGAAATAAATGTATACTGTCTAGGGAGGCTGAGGAGGAATGTGTAGCATGAGGGTCTAGGCTTTACTCTTTGAGCATGGGGAAAGGAACAGGCAGTAAGCCAGGAAGTTGGCCTACGTCAGTGTGGGGTACCTGCAAAATAATGGCGGGGGGAAGATTCAAGGAAAGGAATGAAAGGCACTGGCTGCTCACGGAGCCGGAGCGGGTCCAACCGTCTGGTCCGGTGCCCCTTTACCTGGATCTTAATACTTGCTTGGCCATCAGGTGCTTGCTGTCCAGCCAAGTGGAGGAAGGTGAAGGTGGGGAGCTCTCTCAGGAAGAGCCCTAAGCGCAAGATCTCTGAGAGAGCTAATGACTGATCCGTAATTGGTGACTGAAGTTTGTCAAAACCACATGGAAAACTTCCATGGCTTTTTGTATTTTCTTTACTTTTAAGGCCTGGAAGGGGAGGAATTATCTCAGCGGTAGCCTTGCTCTCATTAATGGGGCATTAGCTCACCTCGTTCGAGCACAGACCAAATATTACTAACAGGATGGCAGTGACAGCCTTCCCTCGGGGTTGGCCTGGATTTAATCTTGGGTTGGAGGCATGTTGTTTCCATTAAGTTATTTCTTCCTGGAGTCTTATCTTTGTACCAAAATTCAAAAAAAAAAAAAAAAACCAAAAAACCAAGCTATTGAATTCTTCCAGTCACTAAAGATTCACAAAATGGGTCAAATCATATTATTTTTTAAGAATAAATATAATGTTACTCATTCAATGTGGTAGTTGTCTTTCTGTTTGGTTGGTTGGGTTTTCTTTTTTCCTTCCCACCCTGTTTATTATTGTAATTCTGGGCAATTTCATTCGTTATATTTCCACAAGTCCAACAGTAACCCAACTATATAATTGGGGTTTCTAAGGAGTAAAGGCTTTTTCTGCTCAGGTGCAAGAGAAGAAAATCATAACAAGGTCCTGTCCCTAAAAGGAATGATGCTGTCTGGTTACAAATGGGTTTTGAGATGATGTAATGAAAACAGTGTTTGCAGTTTATTGCTATGGAAGCATAGCCTGGGTTTGAATGAGTTGTCTTTGCTAACAGCTTGTTTTCTCTTCGTACCAGGATGATACAAGAGTGACAAGCACATCCAGAGGACATGTCAGGGTCAAATAACAGGTGTAACCAGAGGAAGGGTCAGGACACTCTTCCACAGACTTGTAGAGGGCTCTTTAAGGAGTTCTTCTTCCCTGGGCACAGCCTGAGGACTAGCCCCACCTTCTCCCCACTGCCATTTTTTAAAAAAAAATGTTTTTCAATCTTTATTTATTTTTGAGAGAAAGAGACAGAGTGTTAGCAGGGGAGGGGCAGAGAGAGAAGGAGACACAGAACCCAAAACAGGCTCCAGGCCTGGCCTGAGCACAGAGCCTGACATGGGGCTCGAACCCAGGAATAGTGAGATCATGACCTGAGCCAAAGTCGGACACCCAACCAACTGAGCCACCCAGGCGCCCCTCCCTGCTGCCATTTTAAATGGGAACTTCAGGGCCAGGCAGAACAGAACCCGGATGGGACTTCAAATCTGAGCCTTTGTAGCATCGTAAACCCATGAGCTTAAACATAGTTGCAGGACAGAATCACCTGGAAGCCTATTAAAATGCAGATCCCTGAGCAGTGTTTCCAAGATTTTGATACAGTGGGTGTTGGGTCGGGTCTGGTAGCCTGTGTTCTTTCATCAGCTCCTTGGTTTGCCCATTTTTGGTCAATTTGTATCAATCCCTTACTCTGAGTCCATTAAATAATCGTATGTTGATAGAAGACGTTTTTAACTCTAATTCAGTTACATTTTTCTTCCTTTCCTTTGTATGGACAGCTGGCTTGTGGATTAATATGCCTTCAGAGCCCAAGTTTTGGATGTCAGTGTACTGTTCTCAGATCTGCCTCTGATTTGAAGGGTGACCTTTAACATCTCCGTGGTTGAGTCTTTCCCTGCCTTCTGTGTGGACTTAACTACTCTGGTTTAGCATGTCGAACGCAAAATGAAAACGACTGTGAAAAGTTCAAAATGTAAACTTCCAGGGAAACATTATAGTGTCAGCAAAGCATGTACACTCTGCAGATGAAGGGGGAAGACAGGTCAGGGGGACGAAACTATCCATTCGTCAATGGCGGATTAATCAATCTCTCCTTGTCACCTTAAAGTGATGTAAGAGGAATTGCAGATTTGGGGACCAAATTTGCCTGCGTTATTATTTTTTTCGATCAACGCCAAACATGTTTATAAAATGTGTCACGCTGCTTCTGGGATATACACAAAGACCAGTCTCTAAGAGGGCAGGAAGCTGTTTGCTAAGGGACCTGGATGCGGGGGTGGGGTGGTCCCTATTCTTCCCTTCCCCGGGGAACAGAAGGAGCTGTTCTTTCGGAATCTGTGTTGGGCATTTATATATCCATTTAAGTCACAGAATTGTTTCTGAGTACCTTCTGGGGCCAGGGGTCTTTTTCTGGGCGTTGTCTTCAAAATCCACTGAAAGATTTTCAGGTTGTCCTAGAAAAGGGGGTAATTTCCCCCTTCCTGGCATAAGTTGGGGGTTCTTTTTAGTCATCCAAGGATTTGTCAGGGATCACAAGGCCTCTCTTGCATAAAAACAGCCTGGGATGTCAGGGCTTTTGTGTACTGCGGGAATGAACCAATAGCCTGCGGGCCTGGGGAACCAGCTGTCAGATACTGGTAAGGATCCAGCAATGGGACAAGTTACTGCAAGAGGGCAAGAGGTTTAGGAAAGCCAAGCGACCTGCCTGCCTCACAGTGTCCACAAAAAAACCCTAGGCTTTGGAATGAGATCCACCCGATCCTGGTTCTGCCAGGTACTTACCAGTGTTATCCTAGGCAAATGATTCAATAATTAAATCTAATGTACCTAGTGTAGCTAGGATAGCTGATACCTTGTAAATTTCGACAGCTGAACTGCCGGAGCCATGTTTGTAGAGGCCAAGTTTCAAAGACGGATGCTAGATGCTCACTTGGGTTTCCATAGGGCCGCAGTCTATTTCTCTTGACGTATGCCTCCTTCCCATCTCAGCCCTTTGCTTGGCTTTAGGCAGAATCGGGATACACGGTGGAATGTTCCTGATATGACAGAAAGAAAGACCACCCCTTCCGAACTTGCAGTGGCCTTCTCATTTTTGGATTCTTTCAGGCGATGTTCCCATTTTGCTAGGCTTTGACCTCCTGGCCCCTATTTGAACTTTCTAATCTTGCTGGTTTTGCCCTATCTCTATGGGAGCCCCACCATGACCCTCCCAAGTTACCAGTGTTTTCTCCAGGCTAAGCTGCCTTAGCGTCTTCTTAAATGGACTCCATTCCTTGCATATGGCAAATATCGCCAGCCGGTCTTCCTGATGGTGGTGAAAGGTGACGAACCTGGTCAGGACTGGGGGCCTTGGGAACTAGCTTGGAGCCAGCCTATGTGCTTGTTGACCTTGAGCTGGATTCCTCCGCCCTGGCAACTCCTGACATATGGTGCCTCTTGGGCAAAGGTAGGAAGATCTGTGGGTCATAGCTTGATCTTGTGTCAATATACTCCGAATACGTTGGTGGTCCGGAATGGCTCTCTTGGGCCAGCCTAACACTCTTGGCCAGCCTTGAGCTGTCCATGGAGCTTCTGAGCAGATTCTAGACTTCATGATAGACTGAGAAGTTGGTGGTGTGAGACTATAAACACAATAACTTCATTGTTTTCAAAAATCATTGGATGAGCACTCTTTCTGCCCACGGGTACCCTGATTCACATACGTAGCCATCAACTACCCATTAACATGGGGAGAGAATAGTTGCCCCATGCTTTAGGAAAATGTCCTAATTTAATCTTCATAAACATGTTGCGGGATAGATTTATTATCTTCATTTTACTGATGCAAAAAGTGAAGTTCAAAGAGATTATAGGACGTGTCCAGTGACGCTTACTGAGCAGGTTATAGAGTTGCTCACACCAGTTGGAAATCCTGCTGTTTTTCGACCACCCTCACTGTCTCTGCTTGCACACACCCTGCTGTCATTGGCCCTTGTGATAGGGATGTCATGTTAGCACAAGGCTGGGAAGCGATACCCTTCCACAGGCTGCCCTTGTTCATCAGAAGCCAGTGTTAATTTAATGCCCTGGATCTTAAAACATCAATGGGCTGTACTTTGAATTTTTTAAAAAAAATTTTAGTGTTTATTTTTGAGAGAGACAGAGACAGAGACAGAGTGCGAGTAGGGGAGAGGCAGAGAGAGAGGGAGACACAGAATCTGAAGCAGGCTCCAGGCCCTGAGCTGTCAGCCCAGAGCCCGACGCGGGGCTCGAACCCACGAGATGTGAGATCATGTGTGAGCTGAGCCGAAGTTGGACGCGTAACCGACGGAGCCACCCAGGTGCCCGCGATTGGCTCTGCTTTGGGACTGAAACGAACCGGGACCGTAAAACAAAGTCGGGAAGCCTCTTACTGACATGTCATTAAACCTGGGGGCTTGCCATGGCGGCTTTTCACATCTTTCCTTCTCTCTTGGCTTAGAAGAATTCTCACCTGGGAGCAGCCCAGAGCACAGCATAATCACCACCTGCTCTCATTGGGGATTCTCAGCTTCCTCCACACCCACCCCCAAGCTTCCCAGGCCTCTGGCTCTGGGTGGGAGTGATGGTGGAGGCTTTTACAGCGCTCATCATTATCTTCATGCCCCAGGGACTAAGGGAAAAGCACAACAACAAATCCTTCTTGCTGGAGGATCTGAGCGGAGGAAAACGGGATGGAGAGGGCTAGAAGCTCTGTGACCACCCCCTCCCCGCCCCCCCCATCTCCCAGCAAACTCAGCTGCCCCCAGTTTTGTTTCAGTAATGTTCGTAGAGTTGCATTTAGCATGTGTGAGCAGACATGGGTTCAGATGCTGGTACCTCGCCATGGGCTTCTCGGAGCCTGGAGCCTGTTTCATCATTCATGAAAAAGGGGCATAATGATACATATTCCTGTTTAATAGTGTGATTGTAAGGATTAAATGAGATAATGGATGTGCTTTGTTTTGTATGTTTCCGACGAACGCTCCAAGGCAGGGTTTGAAATAAACAAATTGCTTCGGCTGAAGGCAGATGTTCTGAATAGTCTGTTATCAATCCCACACTTCAAGATCCAGGATCAGGATGACTGTGACTCACGAGCAAATAAGGATAATAGCAACACCTGCTAGCTCTCGGACTGAGTGGCAGAACCCTGTAGAAAGGATTAGCCCCTGCAGCACACGGCAACTCTGGTCACAGTGACTTGAAATAGTGGTAATGTCCCAGCTCTTCAAATTGCCTATATCTACTCATATTACCCCCCAAGATGTGTCAGCAACACAGGATGTTAGAATTGAAGTCTCCCCCTCCAGTTTCTGCCTCTCCCTTTATAAATGGGAAGGCTAAGGATCCAAAGAAGGGACTGTACTGGGCTCCCAAGTGACACCTATCAGAAATGATTAAAATGAGATTCTAACCCCAATCTTTTATCTTATATGATGTCAGCGTTCTGATTTGACATGCTTATTAGATAAAATCTGAAAAATGTGGAAAATGATAAAGAAGAAAAAAGCCACGTGTGATGCCACTCCACAGATAAATCCACTATGATCATTTTGGCGTATTTTTCTTCCTTTCCGTCTTCTCTCAATGCATTTTCTTCCACCTGCTTGGAGACATATTAAAACCCAGGTCTCCCGACCTCACATGCTATGCTTTTCTCAACTATGTCAGGCTGCCTTTATTTGATCATTTTTCTTTTCTTTTCTTTCTTTCTTTCTTTCTTTCTTTCTTTCTTTCTTTCTTTCTCTTTTCAAGTTAGCTAACATACAGTGTAGTCTTGGCTTTGGGAGTAGAACCCAGTGATTCATCTTTTACGTGTGGCATCCAGTGCTCATCCCAACAAGTGCCCTTCTTAATGCCTGTCACCCATTTAGCCCATTCCCTCCCCCCACATCTCCTCCAGCAACCCTCAGTTTGCTTTTTAAAGTATGCTCTACAGGGGCGTCTGGGTGGCTGTTGGTTAAGCGTCTGACTTAGGCTCAGGTCATGCTCTCACTGCTCACGGGTTCGAGCCCCGTGTCAGGCTCTGTGCTGACAGCCTGGAGCCTGCTGTCTCCCTCTCTCTCTGCCCCTCCCCCGTCAACACTCTGTCTGTCTCTCTCTCTCTCTCTCTCAAAAATAAATAAACATTGAAAAAATTAAAGTAAGCTCTACACCCAATGTGGAGCTCAAACTCAAGACCCTGAGATCAAGAGTCCCATGCTCTACCCACTGAGCCAGCCAGCCACTGCTAGGCTGCTGCCTTTCTCATCAGCATCCTTATTTGATACTTGATGAACAATAGTTAGGTTTTTAATTCTCAAAACCAAGTAAAGGTGCCAATGACCCTCCCAATACCTGCCCTCTCCACCGCCCCCCCCCCCCCCGCCCCAGTATATGGCTCATTAAGAAAATAACTGTAATGATGAGATCAGGAACAAATTAGATCCCCAGAATGATCCCGAACAGAAAGCCAAGAAGGTGCTAGACTCTCAGGAGAATCCCAAAAAGCACCTACCAGCCGTGCCCTCTGGGAGCATGCTTGGGGTGGGGGGTGGCCTCTATCTGAAGCTGGGCCTCTTTAAGTCTGCCCTCCTCAGAGCTGGAAACCGAGCCAAAAATGAAAAGTCCACCTGGGATACTTCCTATAGTTGTATTAATGTCGGGAATGTAATGCCTAGGCTCTGGGGCATTTTGACTCAGCCTCTGTTCTCTGTCCCAAGGTTGAGTTACTGGAACTGTAGCTGCAACTTGTGCACTTGCACTTGAACTCCCGTCCTTTCCCAGCCCACAGTCTTGTTATCAATGTGTTAGGGAAGGTGGGGGGAGGGGGGAAGGTAGTGGACATGTGACCAAGAGGGACTGAGACACATCGGAACGTCCTTCCCGTTGATTCTACCTTAATGGAGGTGATGCTGTACCGCTCTGGGCACTAGGAGAGTGTAGTTCCTGCTCCGTTAGATAAGCTAAAGTAAGAAAGCACCACCCCCCGCCCTGGCCCCTGGCAAGGCTTTTCCTAACAGGCATCCGTGCGTCTGTGCACCTCACTCTTTCATTGTGTGGCCACCATCCCTTGGGGAGGCAGGCGCCAAAGAGACTGCCCTCACCGACTTGAATAATTGGAAATAAATGTCATGAGAGCCGTGCAGCCTCTTTGTTACGCAGCACCTCACTGACGCAGCCATCTATTTTTAGAAGAGGAAAGAAAAGGCAGCAGCTTACTCTTTAGGGATCGCCAGGTGGAACCACAATCTGCCAAACTTTAAAATTCATTTTATTCTTTTAAGCCGGGCTACAAATGAGACTTTTCTGCTGGCCGCGGTGCGATGCTGTCCGCATCATCGCACATCCTTGGGCGACCAAAACGTGAATGCTGGGGAAAGGAGACACAGAGCACCAGGCTGAGGGAGCCTGTGCCACCAATTGCCTAAGCGATTAAATGGAGGGGGAAAAAATAGGTGACTTAGCCACTAGGAGGATGGAAACCTCAGGTCTCTGCTCGAACGTCACCCTCAGGGAGGTCTTCCCTGGCGCTGTGTTCGAAGTACCCCTGACCACTGACTGTGAGTAAATGGTAGAGCCGGGGTTTGATCACCGGCCTGGGGACAATCATTCCCAACATACCAGACGGAGGGTTCACTTGATAATAGTTTGAATTGGATTCTTTGGACTTTCTTTCCATGATTCTTACCCAACTCTTTCAAGCTCTTTCACAAAAATGACCCCACGAGGTAGGTGAGTTTCCTCTGTATCTATTTGACCTGTGTGACACCTGTGAACTTGGCATCATGAATCCAGACTAGCAGAGCAGAATATGGCCACACTGCTGCGTTGGCGGAAAGAGCCACATTCTTTGGCCCCGTTGTGGCTCATTGATGGAGCCATACTACCAGATAGACAATGAGAGTTCCTTTGGGAAGATTTGGGAAGGTTGAAGATTTGGGAATGAAGACTAACGACCATCGTGACCTGCTCTAATGTTGACTTTCTCCTACGGGAGATGTGGCCTAGACAACCCGATTTACTGACAAAGTATTTCACAAAGCCAGAGCACGTTAGGGCCCCTTTGTCAATTTCTTAGTCACTTCTATTCATGACAGTGCAGTGTGTATACACTCCCCCTCCCCAAACAAAATGTGACTAAAATGCATCAGACCAAAATACCATGTGAGTAAAAGCAGGCCACTGAGCTCCCCAAGGGCAGTGTATATTTGTATGTGCATTTGAAAGTCCCCAGGGCCCCTGCAGCGGCTCATTTCCTTCCGGGGGCCCCTAGGTTCTGTGAACGAGCTGGCTGGGGGAGTGCAGCGAGCCTCGTTTCCATCCTGAGCTTACTTATCCGTGCGGCAGCACCTGGCACAAGCCATTGTCAGAGTAGGCACCTCATTATCCTGTGTTTATGAAAATTAAAGTCTCTAACACGTGTTTGTATTCTAATTAGCCAGGTAAAGAGTTCTATTATTCCTTTCAGAGGAGACCTACATATGAGGGAGAGAGAGACTCTGTTTCCATGGAAGGATCCGAGGGGTCACCGCCCTGTTACCAAGGCACAAGCTTCCGCACCGTCTGTTCTGTGGATCCTGTGCTCGGTCCGCTCCCTGGCCCAGGAATCCCAGAGTTTAGTGGGATTCTCTGCCACCCAGCCCAGTCTGGATCTGGGCCCCTTCTCAGTGTTCAAACCACTAAGATTTCCTGAGCCATTCTTTCCTTCTGGTTGGGTTGTGTTTACATCTTTTATGAAGTCCCTGGGATTTCAGAGTACTCTTCTGTATTTCATATTGATTTGTAGATAATAAGTAAACCCCTAATAGAAGGAGCACAGACTCCTAACACTTGGATTCCTGTCACATTAGAGAAAAATGTATTTTTTTTTTTTTTTTTTTTTTTACCAAGTCTCACTTTTCAATATATTCTCTCAGCTCAAGTCCTAAATCGTCGAGGAAGAAAAGTAGCCCGTGTGGTTTGTTCTCTGGGGATGCACACGTCTCTTCCCCCAGCTCGCTTGGTAGTTCTCACCCTGGTATTAAAGTCGCTTGGGAGTGCTTCTAAACACGACCAAGTGGGCTGGCTCAACCATAGGTCACGTAAGCCAGAATGTCTGGGGGTAAGGCCAAGGGGATGTTAATGTGTATCTAAGATGAAGAACCCCTGAATTACAGAATTTTCAGTGCTCCCACCTGCAGTTTTATCGTGCAGCCAGTGCCGTTGAGAACCACCGCTCTAGAATGGAGGTAGCTTCTGGGCAGGCCCTACGTTTGAATGCCTCTGTTTCCCCAGTGCCTAGCAAAGAGCCTCGAGCCTGCCGGGTGCTCAGCACACATGTATGCAAAGGATCCTAGATGTTCTAGATGATTCAGTTTGCCCCAGTCACCTTGTGTCATTGTCAGAAATATTCGTGCTGTTCCGACCGCGTTTTCCTTTTGAACCCAACCACAGCCCCTCCACCCCCGCCCAGACACGCTGATGCAATTACTAAACCGCTGTCTTCCTGGGAATTGCAAAGGGCTTCTTTGAAACTTCAGTTGCACTGCTTCTATGCCCCCATGCCTAAGGTATCCTCACACAAGTCGGTGTCCTTTTGATCTACTAGTTTGGGGTCTGGGGACTCCTTGTTTGGAGCGAGCAATAATCGTGACACAGCCTGCGATCCACTTGGACCACACCTTCCTGTCTTATTAAACAATGGTACAAACCATGCGAATATAGGTGCTTTAACTACTTGAGAAAAATTCTCAGCCTGGTCTGCAGTGTGGGTGAGCTAGGGATCCTGCAGGCGACTTCTCTAACACTCCAGGGTGCCGGCTTCTGCCTCGCTTAATGGCTGCGGACCTCGCTACACCAGGAGAAACGGCTCCCCTAGACTAGGTGATGGCTTTTCAGCTGATAGAGTATAGTTTTATTGGTCCCTACTCATGTTACCGTTTTAATTTTTTATAGACTTGTCAGTTTTCTTGTCGTCTGTTCCACAATAACATTTTCCAGCAGTATATCAACCTTAAAATTTAACTGTTGGCATATTCAGTCATGGGAATTTGGAGAGGCATTTTTTATTGATGTCCTAGAAGCTTGTACGCAAGGGACAATCATCAGTGCCTGGTAAACCATTATTGGTTTTTTTTTTTTCCTGTTTTTAATTGTTAAGCTTCTTTTAAACTGGTAGAGATTGGAGACTGTTTCACTGGGAACCAGATCTTTTTGTTTCTCCTTTTTCTTTTTTTTTTCAAAAATAATCTCAGCAAAACTTAAAGGCAACCAACAGAATGGGAGAAGATATTTGCAAACCACATATCACTCCTTTCATTTGGATTCAGTTGACTTCCTTCTGAACCACAGTACCTTCTTGTTGTGAAGTTCTCTAAGCAATCAACTACGTCTCCCTGTGTCTGATGATGTTGAAATATTACTTCCACTCTTTGACCGATAGGTTAGCTGGGTAGAGATGTCTTAGCCCCCACTGCCAACCTCAGCACTTTGAAAACGCCATGCCTTCTGTTACTGTTGAGAAGTCAATCCGATTGTCTATCTTTTGTAGGCACTGTTACTGTTTTTCTTCATCTTGACATAGTTTCTGTTTTTCTTCAAGGTCCTATAATTTCACGACAGTATAGAGATTTCACGACAAAGGTACACATTTGGTTTTGTGTATCCTTCCTGGAACTTTGTAGGTTTTTTAAGTCTGAGGATTCATGTCTTTTTCCTCAGTTCTTGGAAACTGTTGTCATCATATCTTAAAATGTTTGCTCTCCTCCGTTCTCTCTGTTACCTCCTTCTGAAAATCCTGTTGAACTTCGGTTGGCATTCCTCACTTTGCCCTACATGTCTATTAACCTTGTCTTCAAAATTTCCATCGGTTCCTCTCTCTCTCTGCACCACAGTCTGGGTTTCTTTTCTCAGAAATCTTCTGGTTTACTGATTCTTCAGATCTGCCTGGATTCAAAATGGCAAGAGATTCATTATTCAATTTTCATGATTTCTGACCCCGTTAAACTAACTGGAAATTCAACTAGAGTCACTATCAGTAACTGTGGCTTGTGTCATGGTGGAAAGAGCACTGGTCTTGGATCTTTTCCTGATTAGTAAGTGCTCGAGAAATGTCTCATGAGTGATTGAATTGATGAATGAATCAACGACCCCGTTCTGCTGTGTAAATGCAGAAACCCAGTCCCTGACCTCACGGAGCTTACACTTTAGAAGGGAAGTCACTGTATGATACGTGGTGGGAACCAGAGGAAGGAATGCAGAGTAGGGGAAATATTTGCAGATGTGGCGGTGTTTATACTGGAATTGGAAGGTTCTGTAGGAGTTTGGATGGAAGAGAGAAAGGGAGCCCCACGTGTCCAAAGCTCAGAGATTCACAAGAGTCCGGGATTCCTGGAGGTGGGCATATTGATGGCTCCTGACAAGGGGACCGCTATGGACATAAAGGGAACAAGGAAGAGGTACAAAAAAAGAGGGGAGGCATGTAACCTTCTGCCGTGGCCCCTGCCACAGGCAGATGTGCCTCCAGCATGCTAAGCTCCCCACTGTCCTGTGCAGGTGTCCTGGTGACATATGACACAGAGTCGCGCACGGTGGCCACGGGGCTTAGAGCCTGTGGCAGAACGGCCAGGCCTGGGTAAGAGTCCAGCACGCAGCCCCACCCTCCGTGTCATAACGTAATCGACTACGTCAGTCCAGATGCTGAAGACTGAAACTGGGGAGGAGAGAGGAATTACCGACTCAAAAATAGATTCGAAGCAGATCTAGGAGGCCTATCAGCAAATACTGATTATGTGCCAGATGATCTGCTAGGGATACAGCGGTACAAGAGACAGACCACATCCCTCGGGATCGAGATAATATCATCATGTCATAAATGCTCTGAAGAAAATACAGCGGGGGGGCGGGGGATGGGAGGAGGGTCACTGGGGGGAAGTCTTTTCAGCGAGGCAGGTCTGAGGCGGTAGGAAGTTCTTTCTTCTCAGTGAAGAAAGACCGGTCCAGGCAGAGAGGGCAGAGGAAGTGCCAAACGCCTCTAAGGCAGGAACAAGTGGCTTAGGTCCGAAGGACAGACAAGAGCAGCGACCCCCGGGGAGAGTCAGAGGAGATGAAGCCAGGAAGGCGAGCGGGGCCCGTGCCGTCTAAGGCCTTGTAGGCGACGCTGAGGAGTTTGGATTTCCTTCGAAGCCACATGAGATGCCGTCAGATGGTTTTGAGAGGCCACACAATGAGATTTTTTTGGGTTTGAAAGGGTCGCTCTGGGCATCGTGTGAATCATTAAGTGGAAGAGAGCAAAGCTGCAAGTGGAGATAAATTAGGAAGCCGGTGGAGGAGTCCAGCAGAGCGCTGGTGGGGTGAGGACGGTGAGCGTGATCGCGTTCGGGACCCGCCTTTGAGGTAGCGGCTGTTCGTGGCATTCAGGGCGTGGCAAAGAGAAACCCAGGTTCTGGACCGAGGTGCCAGACGGTGTGGATGTGGCAGGAGGAAGAGAGGTGACGGGATGAGAATCAAGAGGTCCAGCGTCCGCACGCCAGGGGATAGCGGACGACGGTGGTGATTCTGCCTGTCAGCATGCTCCGGGGGAGGCAGGACGGGGTTCCGTGTGGCACCCCGGGTTAGCGGAGGTGTGCACACTGCGGAGTCACACGGTCAGCTTAGGGAACTGGGAACGCAGCCGGGCCTCCAGTGGGAGCCCTGACGCGGTAGCAGACGCATCGCAAAATTGGCTTCGATTCATCTGAACAAAAAGAACGTTTCTGACTTCTGAGGCCTGGTAGGATCTGTGGTCACGTACAACTGGAGCCCTTCTTTTGCTCCTCTCCCATGTTCTCTCGGTCAAACTTATCTCCTTCGGTGTTAATAAACCCAGGGCGCAGACACACGTTGGCATCACACGCGTGAGAACACAGGCGCATCCGCACACACGCGTAGTTGTGTCATTTCCGATTTTCCGGCTGAGAGTGAGTGACCTCACTTAGGGAGCTGGCCTAGCTCCCCCGCTTCATGCCTCGAATCGCAGGCCGTCTCCTGGGAATGGGAGTTAGTTGTCTCGTTTATTACTAACCTTGGGAAAGGCTACAAACAGGCGTTGGGGGGTATCAATACACCGCATGGAAGTTTCTTCTTGGGAGAAATCGAAGGTGAAGGATAGCCAAGGTTTTCTTGCCACGGCCTGCCACGCATACGGTGAATTATGCTGCTTTCTCGTGAGACGTACGGAACGCTTCTCCGGGCCTATGTCATTTGGGCCAGGAACATTGGTTTCTCATGAAGCATCACCACACTCGCCTAGAATGGCGGCGCCAGTGTTCCAGAAATGGAGAGAATAAAGCCAATGGGAGTGGACTTTTGCCCTCAGGAACAGGCTGAAAAGATGGGAGGACAGTGCACAGCCCGGGCAGCGCGCTCTGGTTCACGTGGCGGGAGAATTGTAACCGGCTTGACAAACGCTTCCCTGCGTTTTCTCCTACTCACACACGTCAACGTCAACCCACGGCTGGCACAGCTTCAGTTTCTTCACGTTCCGATCAGCCCCCACCTCTCCAAACACACACACACACACACACACACACAAGGTTTTTCTTTTTCTGCATCTAAGCCCTTCCAATGTGTAAGCCACAGCAACAACTGCCTTAGCCCGGAATAAAGAAGTAAATAAAGGCCAGAGGATCTGAGAGAAAACAAGGGAGGGCACTGAACGTGGCTTCTGACTTGGTGGACCTGAGTGAATTGTGAAGGAGTGCAGAGGGGAGGCTGAACCCACCGGTGTGAAGGCAAGTGCCAGAAAGATCTTTCCTCGCTGAGAGGAAACGTTCCTACAGTTTCACTCGGACAGTCTCCTCCTGAGCCCCTGGCTATCGGCCTAAGAGAGACAATAGGACTGAAGAGAGGGTGACAACAATAAATCACCAAATAGCTTCACTCCATCATTTCTCTCTCCGGCTGCCAGTTGAACAAGGAGGGCAGGTGACGCAGATTCTCTCCTTCCTATCTACAAAATCATGTTTTATGAAGATGTTAAAAGAAATGACTCTCCTTTCGATTGGCTCTCTCATGAATCTCCCCTCCCCAGCGAACTTGGGGCATTTCATCATCTCTCAGTTAAAGGTTCTCAGGAGGTTCTCAGAAGCTGCTCAGGAACCTTCTGTTAAAAAAAAAAAAAAGTATGGATGGGGGTGCCTGAGTGGTTCAGTCGGTTAAGCGTCCAACTTCAGCTCAGGTTATTATCTCACGATTTGTGAGTTTGAGCCCCATGTCAGGCTGTGGGCTGACGATTCAGAGCCTGGAGCCTGCTTCAGATTCTGCATCTCCCTCTCTCTTTGCCCCTCTCCCACTTGCTCTCTCTCGCTCTCTCTCGCTCTCTCTCTCTCTCTCTCAAAAATAAATAAACATTAAAAAAAGTTTTTTTTAAAAGGGTATGGGTGCTTTCAAATAATAAGGAGGCACAGAGGAAAAGGGGAGTCTTGACATGTTGATCAAAGGTGAAACAGTCCCCGTGTCTCCGCCTCAGGAAACTGAGGCATGAAGTGGGTGTGGGGCCCTCCGGGGTCTGCCTCAGTGACGGCATAGAAGAAGCATGACAGTCGTCAATTCAGTCCACTACATATGTACCAAGCAACTACTTAGCGCCTAGTAAAGTGCCTGGCCTGGCCCCGAGTCGATGTTCGAAAACTATCTACGGACCACCTGCTTTTAGCTTTGACCCTGTACTACTCACTGATGACACAGGTAGTACTTGCCCTGAGACAACGTACAGATTTTAGGTAGCTAAAAGGCCTGCCGAGGAATAAAGGAGGGCTCTTCCTCCCTCCCTTTTGCCTTGTTTCCAGCGCCATTAGGAAATTTTAATTTGGGTTGTGATTGTTAATGGCAGAGGAGGCATTGTTTAAACAAGAGAGCGAATGTGCCTCTCGTAGCTGGAGAAAGATCCCATGGCATGTATGTAGGCAAGAGGGATTTAACTTCAGAAGCCGCCGATACTACGGCCAAGCTTCGTAAACGTGGAACAATTTGTCAGCAGTGTGCCCTCAAGCCTGAGAGGTGGTTCCCTGCTCCAGCAGGTGTTTGAGAGAGCCCTGCGAATGTTTGGCCTCATCAAGAAGAACAGAAGCGTGGGCTTCTAGGTTCCGTGATCACAGAGGGAATAATCCTGGTTCAGATCTGAATCTGGACCGCTGCCCTGGCCCATGCGTTCACTTGCAAACTATTAGAGCCGATCCTGCGGGCCCTAGATGTGCAGTGAATACAGAGACCCATCAGCCCCACAGAAGTTTGGTGAGGTGTGCTCTTTCAGCATGTGTCCAGGTTAATCAGCAAGTGTGCCCAGACTCAGGTGGCCTCTTAAAAACTTTCTTGAACCAGCACAGTGGAAATAGTGTTCGGAGTAGTTAGCGATCAGCGGAGCGTGAACCATTCCAAGCCTGGGATCCCTGTTCGCTTAGCCAAGCAAGGCAGGATTAAACACCCTCCCTCCCCTGAACTTTTCACTGGATCAGGGATTTAGACCCTGACCGGCGTCTACCATCAGCTACATTATCTCTTTATTCTTCTATGTGATCTGCCATTCCTACTGAGGCGCTGGTTGAAGGATACGTGGGAGCCATTCAGAGACGGCAAAGGAAGGGTTGGGGAAGGCATTCCAGGCCAGGGAGAACCATGGAAAAGTCCCAGATGCGGAAGAGCGATTGTTTCCTCATTTGACAAGGAAGGTCAGTGAGGCTTGGAGGAGCTGAAGTGCCCATATCTCGCGAGTAGCAGAGCCCAGACTCAAATCCATATATCTAACCCCAAAGCCTGTGTGTTTGGGCATATGGTACCTCACGAAGGCCAGGCTGGGGACTTTGGCCATATCTCGTAAGAAGTGGGGAGCTGTTGAAAGGTTAGGTTAGGGATTTACGTGAAGAAAGCAATGTTTTAGGAAAATGAATTTGGTGGCCACGTGCAGGCTGGATTAGCAAAGCAAGGGGCTGGTCATAAATGATTTGCAACTCATTGCTGTGGGGCTGAACTATTGATACAGACTTCCCCCATCATAATATTGATCAGAGTTGTATTTTTTGAAGCAGATCTTTGCCCACTAGTCTGTAAGCTTGATGAGGATACAGACCGTGTCTCTCTTATTCACTGCTTTGGCCTTGGTGCCCACACACTTCCAGGCGCCGTAGCAAATGCACAATAGATACATGTTGGTTGGGGAAATTAATGCAAATGAAAGACACTGAAGGAAGATTTGAATGGTTTGGCTAAGGTCAAGTAGATACACATTTAAAACATTAGAGTCAGGGTGACAATGGCTACCATTTCATGAGTACCTGTTTTGAGCTAAGCACGTGCTGTAATTACATTTTCTCAATTCATCTTCATAGCCACCATGGAAAGGAAGTAGGTTCTGTTATCATCCCTAATTGAACGCTAAGGAAATTCCCCTTCAGAAAGAGTAGAATGGAGCACGGTATCTATAGTTAGTAATATTGTATTGTATACTTGAAAACTGCTAGCAGAGTAGATCTCAAATGTTGTCACCACCTATGCAAAAAAAGGTAACTATGTGAGATAACGGAAGTGTTAACTAACCTTATTGTGGTAATCATTTCACCCTATGTACAGCGTCAAATCATCATGTGCCTCCTAAATTTGCACAACGTTATTTGTCAGCTGTATCTCAATAATGTTGGAAAAAGAGAAAGGGTAGAATGTTTGACCGCAATGCCGAGAAAAAGCTGAGCCAGCATTTGAATCCACGTCTGATTGACTCCAAAGCCTGTGATTATAAGCATTCTATTTGAGGGTCTGGGGGGAACTTGGGGCTGAAGGCTGAAGCTGGGAAGTAAGAAAAGAGAATATATCTCGGAGGTCCCTTTGGGCTTATTGATCTGTGAATTTGAAGATTTGGGTTTAATTGTGGTAGCAGGCCAGCCAAGTACAGATGAGATGCCCAGCTGATGATACGGAAACGGGGCTTAGTTGAGAAGTCCAGCTACGGGTAGAAATTTAGCCGCCATCAGCATGCGGGCAACCATTGACACCCAAAGAATGTAGTGTGAAGACCATGGGCCCAAAGCCTCCATCTGGCTGATATTTGTACTCAGCAGACTGAAGGAGGAAGAGGAGCTGTCAAAGGGTTTGTCTTACACGAGGCCAGGCACCTAGAGTAGTGTAGACAGAGAACTCAAAGCATAAGCAGGAGAACCTGGAAAATGGACACTCATTCCTTCCTCTGGTTGGACATCTGGATAGGGCGAAGGCCCAACTGGTGGACTGTCTGGGCTGAAGCAGGGACCTCAGGTTCTTCCTAAATCATTCTGGGCAGTAATATGAATACCAAAGGTTTGTTCTGGAGGAAATTGCCGTGACAGAACACTAACACACCTCCAAAATAGGTGGCCAGGTAAGGAGGCCCAAGAGAAGTATCGAGCACACATACAGAGCCAAGTGGGGGTATTCTTTATTCGCAGTCTGAATGCGGAAGTGTGGACATATTGGGGCCCTTTAAGGGCAAGACAAAGCTCAGATGTGGGAGCTGAGAGAGGAGGAGTTGGAAGAGGGAACAATGATTATTAGCGTTTTATGCTGACAAGAGGTCAAATGGCCAGTAAATGTATTGGGAAAAGCCCTGGAGAGAGAGAGTCTCTTTAATTGTCCTTGCTACCAGTAGGCATGTATGACAACCTGATGATATTACTGTCCAGAGAATCACCGAGTTACTCCTTCTCTGGGGTCTTGTCTTTGCAGCTCTTAGAAATGGTCTTGCAATCATTTCTTGGATACTGTGGTTGCTGAAGCAGTAAGGGCAGCACTGATACCCACTTCCTCCCAATATGGCCCTGTGTGTTCGCTCTTGGCTCTTGCAAGTTTTTGGCTCTTTGTTTTGAGTAGTTCCTGGGCTTGGATTCTCATAATATTATTAAACTAAAAGGTATCTCTAGAAGGATCACTTCTTCAGCCTGTCTCCTTCAACCCACTTAGGACAAAAAATGTATCAAAGAAGCAGACAGTCATGCTAGCTGGACCATTCCATTCCATAGACTGAGACAGAAATAAATTCTTCCAACATTCTAACAGCTTACCAACTACGAACACAGCTGTTTTCATGGTGAGCCCTCCTTAACTGCAGCTGCCAGGAAGGAAGAGAAAAAAGGCCCAGGGGTCATGGAAACTCACAGTGTCCAAAATATTAGCATACTTCCACACAAATTGCCCTCTGCCTGCCAAGAACTGCCCAGTGTGTACCCACTGTCCCACTCTTCCCATTTCTGCTCTTGTGTGGTGGGCATCCCAAGGGAACGTACTCCACATACACCTTAGCCTCCAATGTTGGCCTAAAATTGGCCAACATCCTGGACACAGAATCATCCTGGACATAGGATGACAGCTTTGGCAAAGAGTTTGGCAAGACCTTTATTATCTGAGAGGCACATGAGCAGTCACTGTTTAATGTAAGTCAGTGTTTATCTTCCCAACTCCTTGTTGTTTTTCCATTGTGCGTAGAAAGGCTACTGATACATAGATTCCCAAAGAGAGGCAGTCGTACGCTCTTTGTTCTCTATATCCTTTTCTGTTCTAGTTCTACCATCTTGTATGTGTGTAAAGGGTCATCGTCTTCTCTGAGGGATAACGATAATAAGTAGATCTAAGGCTGTTAAAAAGAAACATATGATATTGGACTAAACACACACACACACACACACACACACACACACACACACATCTCAGGAATCTCAGCAGTGGTTAGGCAAAGGGACTCTGGCAGTGTTTCACACCCAGGGGCAGAATGGCTCTCTTCTATACAGGGCATTTGTCAAAGTGGTGGGGAGTGTTTCTGGGTTGTGACACTCACTGAAGGAACTATTGGCACAGGAAAGCACTGAAGAGGAGCCTGATGAGGAGGACATGGGAGAGTTCCTATGGGATTTCTGGGTTAGCCAAGATCTACGACAAGTGGTTAAAGTGGTGCTTCTCAAAGTGTGGTCTCTATATCATCTTTATCAAAATTGCTTGGAGTGCTTGTTAAAATTTACTTTCTGGATCCTAATCAAGATATGCTTCATCAGAATCTCTAGGAGACAGACCAAGGAATCTGCATTTTAACCAGCACTCGAGTGATTTTTATGTACAGTAAAGTGTGGGAACCATTGGACCAGAAGATCTTAATTTTAAAGAAAAGGAAGCTGAAAGTTAAATTAATTGATCTGTATATATAAAGTCATAGCAAAAGCTGGCTATCCCCACTGAGGAAAGTTGGAAGTAGGCTTGGACAAGCGGTATTTAGGATAAACTTAGGGAGATAGAAGGAATCCTTATTTCTTCTTCTTTGAAAATATTTAGAATCTTATTGATTTAAACATGGCCCCAGTCTCAAAAGGCTTAAAAGAGTCAATTTACAACATACAAGCTACAAAGAGTCAATAAACCTATGAGAAAATGTGTAACTTCCTTTCCTAGTAATCAAGGAAATTAAAATTAATAAATCATCTATTTCTTAGATAAATATATTTTAAATAAATAAATATTTATAATATTGGCAGAAGGTGATTTCGTTTGTTTGTAATTTACTGACAGTGCTCACTGTTGAAGAGCATTAAGTTAAGGCTGCTATTCAAGTATACTGCAGTTGGAAAGGCACATTCAATCTTTCTGGAGATCACATTGACCGGATGTATCTAAAGCCTTAAAATGCATATATCCTTTGACCTTGTAATTCTACATCTAGAACAAAAACTAAAAAATTTCACTGTCATTTGTCTGCAGATCTGATGTAGATGTTCATTGCTGCCTTATTTATTCTAACAACAATGGGAACAACCTAAATATTCAACATTAGGGGATTATTTGGTAGCATATTATGTGGCCATTTAAAATGTAAGTGTATGATAAATTTTAATAACATGGACAATGCTATTATGTTGCGTTATGTGAAAAGACTGAGATATACAAGTAAGAGAGAAAAATTAACAATACGTGGAGAAAACTGGAAGAAAAAAATAAGCGAAGATACCGACGGAAGATTATCTCTAGTTGGTGGGCTTATGTGTAGCTATTAGCTTCTTTCTGCTTTTCCTAATTTCCAAATTTTCCACAGCAGGCATGTGCAACTTTAATTAGCAGAAATAAGTTAGTTTAAATATATCTGTGGCACAGACTAGAAGCATAGAAAGATGCAAAGTTCTTTAATTACATTTCAGTAACTTGAGGTGGGATGGGGATCCTAGATTTCATTTAACATAATACAATCAGTTATGTGCCCACTAGCTTATATCAATATAGCATTACCTAAAAGGGAAATTTGTGAATGCTTGCATTGCCCTTTCGGGTACATTCTATTACTGGTCTCATGTTGATTTAACACATGCCATTCCCAACGGAAAGGTGGTTGGAATGGAGTAGCCGCTTGGGTGGTAGTGGAAAGTTGGGCTTTATTTATTTTAATTTACATGTCATGAATATCAAATAAATTAGATTGACCAGTACGTTTCAGTAAGGCATCAGGAATTTTTGCAAATGAATGTCACCTTTTGTTTATTTTTTTCTGAATATGCTATTTGCATCCTATTCCCTTGAGCTATTTATTGTTTGTAGCTCTCATAGAGTTGCTGGATTAAATCTCTCTAGTGCTATTTATGAATACAGTACAGATGCAATGATATACTTACTGGGTCATTTTGGCAGAAGAACTTGACTTTTCAATAAATAAAATACAACTAAAAGTATTCATTAAATTCAAAACCGCCAAGACCATATCGATTCCATCTGAGGATTAAGCCTGAAGACGTGAGTCATTATCACAGATTACATTTAAAAGACATTGATTGTGCATGTATGCAGTATGACTTTACAGACTCCCGGGAAAATTAGAATGAGTTGCTGCAAATAACAAGAATTGACACACTAGAGACCTAGCAAACCAAACGGTCTGTAGATGCTATGTCACAACATGTAGTTTGTTTACTTCTTTTGATAAAGGGAGTTAGGTTCCAATTATTTGTAGAATTCTCACTGCATTCTTAGCAATAATAACATGGTCTTCATAATCAGATACCTCTTTGACTCTATCCTGTGAACATGGGGCTGGTAAGTAGGGTGTAGTAGCTCAGATGCTTCCTTCCTTCCTTCCTTCCTTCCTTCCTTCCTTCCTTCCTTTTTCTTTCTTTCTCTCTTTCTTTCTTTCTTTCTTTCTTTCTTTCTTTCTTTCTTCCTTTTTTCTTTCTCTTTTCTTTTCTTTTCAATGAAACGTTGAGTCTAGGGACTAGTCAGAAATACCTGGAAGAAGATACTTCTAAATCAAATATGTGAAACTACTAAGATGCTTCTGTGCCACAGGAGATAGAATTTAGAGGCTAAGGGGACCACAAGGGAGCCAACTTCAGATACACCTCTGTCTCCTGATGCTGGTGGAGATGATACATACAATGGCCACTGGAGCCCTTGCATGGGGAAGTAAAATACACGGTTCAGGCTAAACGTGACTGAATCTTTGTCACAGAGTCAGTAGCTTGCCAACCCTCCTGGTGGATTGAACTGATAGTCTTTCATTTTGCAATAATGTGACAGTCATTGCCACCACTTAGATTGTTGCTGTTATAATACAAGCTCAGCCATGCCTGCAATTGTTAACCATATGATAATAATTTTGATTTTCACAGAGCCCCTTTTCTCATGAACTCCTGGAATATTTACACCAACTTACGTTACGTCCTTAGAAAAATTGTATACGATGAGCAGGGAAGGTAGCACGAGTCCCCCATCTATCCAAACCCATTGGGAACCAGTGCACTTTGGAATACAGAACTATCTTGGAATGAGAATGGTAAGAAATATTATGAAACAGAAACTGTTCCTGGCACCCTGACTCCCCTGGACACCTCTTGTGAGCTTCTGCTCACTCCTGCACCTAGGCCCCTATATTAGCTCAGGTTGTTCCCTGGTCTGAAATGGCTTCCTCCTTCTTTTTCGCTTATTCTTATTTATTTATTTATTTATTTATTTATTTATTTTGAGAGAGAGAGAGAGAGAGAGAGAGAATCATTGGGGTAGGGGGAGAGGGAGAGGGAGAGAGAATTCCAAGCAGGCTCTGTGATGTCAGCCCAGAGCTCAATGAGGGGCTTGAATTTACGAAATATGAGATCATGACCTGAGCTGAAAGCAAGGGTCGGACGCTTAACTGACTCAGCAACCTAAGTACCCCTTCCTTGCTTATTCTTTTTTTTTTTTTTTTTTTTTTAATTTTTTTTTCAACGTTTTTTATTTATTTTTGGGACAGAGAGAGACAGAGCATGAACGGGGGAGGGGCAGAGAGAGAGGGAGACACAGAATCGGAAACAGGCTCCAAGCTCCGAGCCATCGGCCCAGAGCCTGACGCGGGGCTCGAACTCACAGACGGCGAGATCGTGACCTGGCTGAAGTCGGACGCTTAACCGACTGCGCCACCCAGGCGCCCCTCCTTGCTTATTCTTAATCATCCTCCAGTGCTAACTCCTCCCTTAAGCCTTCTCTTACACCTGCTTTTTGTACTGATCCTCACTATGAGACCTCCTGCAACACTTGTCTTCAGTACCACGGATTCCCTACTTAATTATTCTCTGCTTTATGTGATGTGCATATATGTTTCGTTAGTATGCATTGTTTGCTTTTGGTCAGACGCTGTATTTATTATTTTATATTGATCACATCATTTAATCCCTACTGCTCAGAATTGTCATTTTGACCATTTTAGAAGGTTCAGAGAGGTCAGGTAGCTTGCCCATGGCTACCTAGTTCAGTTAGTGATGAAACTGGGATTTGAACTCAGTTCTCATGAATTCAGAACCTATACCCTTAACCACTACATTATTGGGTATTAATTTATGCTATAAAAGAGCTCACACTATAACTGAGAAAATAAGAGTTTGACATCATGTATCTCATTGTTAAAGATGGGATATTTCCATTCCCCCCAAATTTATATGTTGAAGCCCTAAGTCCCAATGTGATGATATTAGAAAGTGAGGCCTTGGGGCGCTTGGGTGGCTCAGTTGGGTGAGCATTCGATTCTTGATTTCAACTCCAGTCACGATCTCACGGTTCATGGGTTCGAGCCCCGTATTGGGCTCTGCGCTGACAACACAGAGCCTGCTTGGTGTTTGTTTGAGACAAACAAAAATGGAAACACAACTTACCAAAACTTACAGTATGCAGCAAAAGCAGTTATAAGAGGAAAGTTTATAGCAATAGATGTCTACATTAAGAAAATAGGAAGATTTGGGGACATCTGGGTGGCTCGGTCAGTTAAGTGTCCAACTCTTGGTTTCAACTCAGGTCATGATCTCATGTGTTTGTGAGTATGAGCCCCATGTCAGGCTCTGCACTGACAATACGGAGGCTGCTTGGGATTCTCTCCCTCTCTCTGCCCTTCTCTCATTCCCTCTCTCAAAATAAACATTAAAAAAAGAAAATAGAAAGATTTCAAATGAACAGCCTAATTTCATACCTTACGGGACTAGAAAAAGAACACACTAAGCCCAAAGCTGGTAGGAGGAAGGAGATCACAGAGATAAGGGCAGAAATAAATTAACTCGAGACCAGAAGGGCAATAGAAAAGATTAACGAAACTAAGAATTGGTTTTTTGGAAAGTTAAACAAAATTGACAAACCTTTAGCTGGACTAATTAAGAAAAAAAGAAGACTCAAATAAATAAAATCAGAAGTGAAAGAGGAGACATAACTGATGCCACAGAAATACAAAAAAAGATCTTAAGAGATGACTATGAACAATTATATGCCAACAAATTGGATAACCCAGAAGAAATGGATAAATTCCAAGAAACGTACAACCTAAGACTGAATCATGAATAAATAGAAAATCTGACCAGATCAATCATGAATAAGGAGATTAAATCTGTAATTAAAAATCTCCCAAGAAAGAGAATCCCAGGACCAGATGGATTCACTGGTGAATGTAACAAAGATTTGAAGAAGAATTGATACTGATCCTTCTCAAACTCTTCCAAAAAACTGAATTGTAAGGAACACTTCCAACCTCATTTGGAGGCCCACATTACCTGAATACTAAAGCTGGGCAAAGCACTATGAGAAAAGAAAACTAGAAGCCAATATTTTGATGAACATAATTCTCAACATAATTCTTAACAAAATACTAGCAAAACAAATTTAATCCCAAGTGGGAGTTATCCCTGGGATGCAAGGATGCTTTCACATATGCAAGTCAATTAATGTGACATGCCACATTAACAAAATGGGAGATAAAGTCACGTGATTATCTCAATAGATGCAAAAAAAGCATTTGACAAAATTCAAATCCTTTCATGATAAAAAAAACTGTCAACAATTTAGGTATAGAAGGAATGTACCTCAGAATATAAAGGCCATATATGATAGCCTCACAGCTGACTCATACTCAGTGGTGAAAAGCTGAAAGCTTTTCCTCAAAGACCAAGAACAGGACAAGGATACCCAGCTTTACCACTTCTATTCTAGTAGTGAAGGTCCTAGCCAGAACAATTAGGCAAGAAAAAGAAATAAAAGGCAAAAGCATTCAAATCATAAAGAAGTAAAAATGTCTTTGCTTGAAGATGACATGATCTTTTATAGAGAAAATCATAAAGACTCCACAAAAAAACAGTTCAAACTAATAAATTCAGTAAATTTTCAGGATGCAAAATCAATATACAAACACCAGTTGCTTTTCTATACACTAACAACAAACTATCCAAAAAAGAAATTAAAAACAACCCTATCTACAATAGTATAAAAAATAATAAAATATTTAGGAATAAATATAACCGAGGAGGTGAAAGATCAGTATACCAAAAACATTAATAAGAAATTGAAGAAGACACAAATAAATGGAAAGATATCCCACGTTCATGGATTGGAAGAATCAGTACTGTTGGGGCGCCTGGGTGGCGCAGTCGGTTAAGCGTCCGACTTCAGCCAGGTCACGATCTCGCGGTCCGTGAGTTCGAGCCCCGCGTCAGGCTCTGGGCTGATGGCTCGGAGCTTGGAGCCTGTTTCCGATTCTGTGTCTCCCTCTCTCTCTGCCCCTCCCCCGTTCATGCTCTGTCTCTCTCTGTCCCAACAATAAATAAAAAACGTTGAAAAAAAATTAAAAAAAAAAAAAAAAAAGGAAGAATCAGTACTGTTAAAATGTCCACACTACCCAAAGCAATCCCCAGATTCAGTACAATCACTATGAAAAATCCAGTGGCATTTTTCACAGAAGTAGGAAAAACAATCCTAAAATTCATATGGAAGTACAAAAGATGCCTAGTAGCTAAAGTTATCTTGAGCAAGAAGTGCAAAGCTGGAGGCATCACCCTTCCTGATTTCAGACTGTATATTACAAAGCTACAATGATCAAAACAGTATGGTATTGGCATTCAAAATAGGCACATAAACCAATGGAACCGAATAGTAGTTCAGAAATAAACCCACGCATATATGGTCAGCTAATTTTTGACAAAGGGTGGTCAAGAATACATAATGGGGAAAGGATAACCTCTTGGTAAATGGTTCTGGTAAAACTGGATATCCACTTGAAAAAGAATGAAATTGGGCCTTTACCTTATACCATACTCAAAAATCAATTCAAAATAGATTAAAGACATAAATATAAGACCTGAAACTGTAAAACTCCTAGAAGAAAACGTAGGGGAAAAGCTGCTTGACAGTGATCTTGGCAATGATTTTTGGATCTGACACCCAAAGCACAGGCAAAAGTAAACAGGTGGACTACATCAAACCAAATAGTTTCTGCACAGCAAAGGGTACAATAAAATGAAAAGACAATAGGGGGTTAATATACAATGTAAATGCTTACAATTCAATTGAAAAAACAAATACAAAAAAAATAAACCCACTGACGCGTAGCCCCATTGCAAATGAATGAAGGACCTCAACAGACATTTTTCCAAAGAGAGCATACAGACAGCCAACAGGTAATGAAAAGATGCTTAACATCACTAATAAGGGAAATGAAAATCAAAATCACGATGAGATATCACGTCACACCTGTGAGAACAGCTATTTTCAAAAAGTCAGAAGATTACAAGTATTGGCAAAGATGTGGAGAAAAGGAAACCCTTAGGATGGGAATGTAAATTGGTACAGCCATTGTGGAGAACAGTATGGAGTTCCTTCAAAAATTACCCTTATCTCAGACTTCCAGCTTTCAGAACTTTGAGAAATACATTTCTGTTTCTTAAGCTGTCCACTCTGTGGTATCTTGTTATGGCAACCTGAGAAGGCTGAGTCACTTCCCATAGCGTGTTGAAACAGAGCCAAGAACCTCTTGGGTGGTCAATATTTGTATGTTGCTTGATTGCTTACTGTACCTCATTAGGGGCCAGCATGGCATATCTTAGTTTGGAACATGGAAAGCGTACTGGAAACATTTCTGGGATGATGTATTTCAATACCAGATTGTGTAATTATGCAAAAAAAAAAAAAGACTACAACTTGGTCAAGTTACTTGACCTCTGTGTGCCTTAATTTACTCATCTGTAAGATGGGAATAATCAAAGTACCTCCCTCAAGGGGTTATTGTGAGTAATGAACGAATTAACATGTGCACAGTACTGAGAACAGTACCTGGCAAAGAGCCAGGCATGATATACAGTTATAAAAGCAAGGATGCCACAGTAATAACTCTGTTCTCTGGCATATGAATGGGGAGGAGTTTTCTTGGAGCTCTCCATGCCTGCTGCTTTGAGTTATTTGTCGTTTCCTTTATGGGCCTGTTGAAGAGAGCTGGGCTATGGGATGTGTCATGAAAGCCACAGGCATTGTCTTCTCTTAGACACCGGGGAGATTTGATGGGTTTTCTTTTTGTAGGATTCTAAGGAGATGCCCTTCTAATCTTGGAAAGACTGCCTGTTGTTACCCTTGAGGTTTGGCGTGGTGGCATTAAATCAAAAGACTTGTGTTCTGTTGGGAGGGAAAACCATCAAATATGCTTGTTTGGAGGCACCTTTGAGGCCATCTGGTTGAAATACCCATCTAAGGGCATGGGCCATGTTTGCTTTTTCATCCTCAGTGCATAGCATAGAGTACATACTTGATAGATATCTGTTGATTAAATGAATATTTTGCAAGCTGAGGCCTGGAAATACTTTATATTGGCCTACTTGGACTTGGCCATTCTCATCTGTACTGTAGCAAACAAAGCCTTTTCTGTCCACCTGCACCCTCAGTCTATATTAACCAGGTCTCTTCTGTACCGCCCCCCCCACATCCTTAATTTCCTCTGTTACAGCACTTGCTGTACAGTGATGTCTGTCTCTCTGTCCCCATTCTAATCCCTACAGTTCTGTGTCTGTCTTGTCCCCTGCTGTATTCCCAGTGCTGAGCCAGTGGTTGGTGCTGAAAAAAATATTAGTTGGAGGAATGATTTTAATGCCTGGGGTTTACAGCAAAAACAATGACAATGCCACACATCATATTTATGTCACACAAAGGGCTTCTTGTGGACAAAGATAGCAGAAGAATGGTGGCATTCATGGGACAGCTACTAGGGGAATGATTGGTCACTGAGTTTCTTCATTTGTAACATAGGAACAAAAAAGGTTGTAGAGATTCAGTGGGAAGATTCTCTAAAGGGAGCGAGGTCATGACTTTTGTAATAGCAGGTAGAAGTGTGCTTTGCCCCTCACCTTCAGTTCTATGAGCAGGCAGACGGATTTGGAAGAAGCAAAAGGCAGTGCCTTGGGAAGTAAGCAAAGATGACCCCTCCTTCCTCTCCCCACCTCTTTCCCCTCCCCATCATCCTTGCTAAGCCAAAAGGAGTGGTAAATGCCAGCCATCAACCTTGGGGAGTCTGGGAAGCACCACCCCAGAGGTGGACCTGCTGGGCATGGGTCTTAGAGCCTCGGAGCAGTAGAGCACTAAGCTAGGTTCCAGGTAGGCTGGAGACATGGGAGCCTAGGGGCTCAAATGCTAGTGAACAAGAAAGTTCCTTTGTCGTTGTAATGAGCTAGATGAGTGTCCACAGAGACTGAGGTTGAGTGCTGGCTTTCTCAGTTTCAGTATCTGAGAATTTGTCTTGGCACATTTTTCCTGCTAAGGAGTACGGCTTGCAATGTGGTATTCTTAACAGCATTAGAATGGAATGACACCACACAATGGCAATCATCTAAACTGACAACCGGAGCGCTCAGTAAAAGGGCAAGGTAGCAAAGAGGATCATTTTCATTTCAGCTGCTTCTCATTCATTCATTGACTTGCCCATTCACTCATTCCTCCGAAAGCCATTTAATGAGCTGTCCTTGTAGGTTTAACAATTGGCCAGGAAGGAACAAGAAATATACTGGTGACCAAGATCAACATGAGGCTCTGCGCTGATGATATTTACAATCTAGCAGGAAGGATGAAATCACCACACAAATGTAATATAATGTGAGTTCCATGGAGGACATATGGGAAGCAGCTATAATAGCAGGAGGGGCTATTAAGAGTCCGGAAAGGGCCTTTTGAGCCGAGAATTGATGGATGAATAGACATTAACTAAGAAGCTGGTAGAAGGAGGAGGGAAATCTTAAGAGGCATTCTACTAAGCAGAGGGAACCAACATAAAAAGGCAGTCACAATTGAGTGAGATAAATGCTTGAGAGGGGAAGGAGTGGGTATTGCAAAAGCCACTGCCTAGTTTCCGAACGATCTTGAGAGACAGGCGGGGCAACTATTACTATCCCTTTGAATGCATGAGGAAGTTGAGACTCTGACATATTCATGTCTTTAAGTCATTTAATGAGTCATTATTGGTCACCTGTTAGGTTTAAGTCACGGTGCCGGGGCTGTCCGAACATGTTTAGATAGGGTCCCTGCTCTCCAGGAGCTCACTTTCTAGTAGGGAAGTAGAAGGGGTTAGCCTATGTCACAGAGATGAGAACAGGTAAGGCTGAAACTTGAAGTCTTCTGACTGCAAGTCCAATGTTCTTTCCATGTCGTCACATTATGGCTCAGCAAGCAAGAGGTCTTTATCAGGCATCCATGATGGCTTGGCTGGATGAGGCAGCTTAGCTTTTGTTCTGGCCGCTGGTGAGGGCTTCCTAACGTTGACTGAGCACGTCAGGAATCTGGGACTGTGAAAGGTAAAGTGGAAACAAAAGCAGAATTTGGGCAACGCAGCTCAACGGTGACAACGATAGCTTCCCCTTCTTGAAGTGTTTCTGGGGACTAGACGTTTTACACATACCACATATCTAATCCTAACGACAAGCCTATGAGTGAGGGACATAGCCATACTCATTCACCTGTTTTACAAATGAGGATGCTGAGGTTCAGTGAGGTTATGGAGGAGCATTGCTAAGCTTGCAATTCAGGGCTACAGAATGCAAACCCATAGAGT
This sequence comes from Panthera uncia, assembly GCF_023721935.1. Classification (NCBI taxonomy): domain Eukaryota; kingdom Metazoa; phylum Chordata; class Mammalia; order Carnivora; family Felidae; genus Panthera; species Panthera uncia. Next base: position 109,654,428 of record NC_064817.1, on the reverse strand, counting down.
CTCCATAGCCCGTGCCCTTCACTGCCAGGCTACATTGCATCTGTCTCCCGGACTAAAATGAAGTAGATGACACTAGCCCAGAGACAAAGGGTTAGTCTGGGACAAAGGCCAAAGATTACTCTTTCTGGCAGGACTCCCATCGTTGTTTAATAGGTGAAAAAGCACAAGATTGGACCCAGAAGAGCAAATTGACCGCATCTGCTAATTTCAAATGTCAAGTGACTATTGACTTTTGGTTTCCTACCATTTTGTCCATTGTGGTCATAATTTATAAGGCCTTTCTATCCTCCCAGTGGGTATTTTTTCCAAGTAATCAAAGCTACAAAACATAACCTTTATACAAGCTGAATTTTAAAAGCTTGCCGAGAGGGCAGATTTACCTCAAACCTCATGTGTGTCTTTCACCTTTATGATCTCCTGGGATCCTCAGAACCACCCCCCAGTGAGGGTCTTTCTGTTTTATAGCTGAGGGAATGTAAGGCTGGGGGAGTTCAAGGTCACGCAGCCAGTAAGGGTTTTAGAGTCATTGCCGGGCACCTTTGCTGTCGGAAATGGGTGAGAGCATATTCATTCCTCGGGAAGCTTATCGCAACTTGCAATTGTGTTTTTGTGCCCCCTCTGGAACGAACCCATTAGCAAAACATTTGACTTTTCAAAACATGTGTTGTGCATGTAGGTGTACAGTGATTTACTAAGATTTATTTCCCATTCCAGATTCAGAAAACTCATTCAGTAAGTATTGATTGTGTTCATGAACACCGTCTTATACGTTACCCTAACTAATACGAAAAGCATGTATTATTTTCTAGGTTTCCTAATATAAGTAGCACATATGGATAGCTTTAGTTGATAGAAACCACGGGGATTTCTATTCAGATACAGCATATTTGGCTGAGGCCGGGGTGGGGGGCAGCTTTGGTCCCTTTTAGGGTATACCACATACTTAAACTGCATTTGGATTTTATCTGTCTACTGGTTAGTGTCAATGGATTCTTTCTTGCAGTGTCTTATCCCCCATGACTGGCAGGATTAGTTGCTTCAAACATTTTTACTTTCCAAACAAACATGACTCATAACCCATGTGGAGATGATGACTGTAGAATAAAGCAAGGAAGAGAGATGGGGTTGCTTGAGTGTGTGTGTGTGTGTGTGTGTGTGTGTGTGTAGGTGTGCAGAGCCAAGCTAGAGAAGGCTAAATAGAAAGGATGACATCCAAATAATGGCCAGAAGGAGGTTAAGGGAGAAATAATGCAGATACATGCACAGAAAGAGCTTCAGGTACAGAGAACAGCACGTTCAAAGACCTTAAGATGAGTTCATGTTCAGGGAGACCAGGGTGGCTGGAGCGGAGTGAGCGAGAGAGAGGAGATGAGGTTGGAGAGGTGGCCGGGAAGCTGACTCACCCATGGCAGTAAGTTTTGTTTTCAAGGCACCCGGTTGACAGTCAACCAGTGGAGTGGATACTGTTGGTGCCCTGCCCGCATTGCCTTTGCCAGCCGTGTGTACCTATCCCTTAGCTGCTGGGGGTATCGCTTCCTACGGCTCACAGTTGCCCCCTCTCTGGAGCAGGAGGTCTCTTGCCTGAGAGGTACTGCTTCCTCATCCCTCGGAGCAGCCCACAGCCGATGACTGGTCGGACCCTCCTGCCTCAAGGTGGGTGCAGCCACGTCCTGCAGTTTGTGCTCCAGAGCTCCTCCAGGGCTCCGGTTACAGCCAGACTCCAGCCGAGACCACCGCCTTGCTTGGTCAGCTCCCCTCCCCTGCCCTCTCCCTCCTTCTCCCGTTCTCCCCGAAGAATCTCCGGCTCAGGATCTGCTTCTAGGGAACCTAACCAAAGAAACCAGCTTTCAGCAACCTGATTTTAGAAAGCGAACGTGCTCCATTTTTCTCCTCAGAGGTCGACTTGGGGTTATATTTTATTGAACCAGGCACCCGGGAACCAGTCTCCGCTACCGTCCATTTAAGAAGCCGGGAAAGATATTTGTGAGCTAGATGGCACTTGAAGTGCCACTGTTGCCACCTGTGACGGCCTTTGACTGTCACAGGAGGGCACTTTGACTAGGGTCTTGGTGGTATTGTGTTACAGTGATGGATTTGTTTTTACATGGGTAAGTGAATCCACGGGGGGTGGGTCCCTTTAGATGCCTCATTTTAGTTACTTGAAATCCTAGTCAATACATATTAACTTCCTTCCTGCAGTCTTATAATCGTGTGTGAGTGAATACAGTATCTGTCCTTTTCTGAGAAACGCCAGTGTTTTACACACCTTTTGTCTAACCACAGCCTCTCATCCCTGCTCTCTCCTTTTGGAAGGGGAGATGAGCTGTGGCCAGAAAATCTGAACCCATTTCAGAAATACCAAGTGATATGTTGGGATGACCGCTGGGTGTTGTATGGAAACCAATTTGACAATAAATTATATTTTAAAAATAATACCAAGTGATAAATTTGCCTTTCCCCCACTTCTCACTATGTGGGCAGACTGACTTCGTTGTCAAGGACAAGGTTTTGAGAACAAACGCTTTGTGTTAACAAACATCTGGTTATAAATCTGACCTTTGGCCATTAGTGTGAGAAAACTCCAACTGAAGGCCCTCTACCTTGTGTGGGTTGTGAATGAGCAAAGCCAAGTTCCTGAAGGGCCTCTCCAACTCTCTCAGGTTCTCCGTTACCCACTGTTGACATAGGACTTGCCCATGGTCTTGAAGACGTTTGATTCACCTTTCCCAGAGCCACCATTAAGGTATCATACCAGGGCAACTCACACTGTATAAGATACTTTGCAGTTCTTTGGGATCACTGCAACATAATACCATCAAGATCATAGTTAAAATACCCTCCTTGGCTAAGGATCAGAATTAGGAGTGAGGAGAAAGTAGAGTGTATTAGTTTTCTAAAGTTGTGTTGTTGAAAGTTGGTTGTCTTAGGTTTGGTTCTCTAGAAGCCGATCCTGAGACAAAGGTTCTCCGTGGGGAGAATGGGAATAAGCAGGAGAGGGCAGGGGAAGGAGCTGACCGAGCAAGGCGGTGGTCTCAGCTGGAGTCTGGCTTCAACCTGACCCCATGCGTTCAGGCCCTTTTGCCCTGCTTTCTCTTCCCTCAACATGTTCATCTAGAGTAGTCCAGATGCTGTGCTGACTCACACCTCAATTAATACTACCCTGTGCAATTGTCCTCACTTTGCAAGTGATACAGTAAAGATTCAGAGACTTAAATGACTTGCCTAAGATCACAAAGCTAGTAAGTGGCAGGGTCCGGGATAGACCCCAGGCGTTTTGACCGTGACGCCCTTCCCGAGAAAAGTGTTTTCAGAGTGCGGTGACTTATTTGTAGCATTCTGCTTGTTAATAACAGTTATTCTGCTTCCTCTTGGTGTGGGGAAGCCAGTGCATCCCAATCTACTCAAGCCAAATCTTTGTTCTCTCCGAGTGATCTGTCTAGGTAGTGCTCTCCTCATTAAAGCCACTGACTGGCTGGCTGTGCTTCCCATGGATTGGTCCTTGTAAGCCTAGAGCTTCTGGATTGTGGCTGTGTTGTTCCTGTACTTCGTCTTGCATTCTTTTCCATCAGTTGCGCAGCCTCCCGCAGCCTTGTCCATCTCCAGCATCTGGCAACATGTTGGCCACTCCAGTGTGTTGCTTTGGCTCCTAGTTGATTATTATTGAGAAATGTCATCAGTTAATGCCATGTAGATGCTGGTCTAGACTCCTGAGAACTGGTCTCAGTGCCTACGTACTGAAGCTCCAACGGTTCCCCCAGGATTTTCCAAAAGCAAACAGGCAAATAGTCAAACGGACTTACCAACCCACCTCGGTATGTTTACATCGGCTTGCTTCCAGTTCAACTGGAGGGTTAAAGTCGTAGAGAGCAGGGGAGCTGGTGGTGAGATATGGTTCAGAGCATCAAAGAGGGCTCTGATTTTTGCCATTGCTCTGCCATTATTTTAAAGGTGGCCGAAGGGAAGCAAAACAATGACAAATGTTGACATAGCCCCCATCCTGGGACTCCTAGGGAACTTTCTGGGGACCTAGAACTACAGGGCCTTCATGGGCTGTCTTTGTGGCTGGTCATACCTAAGATAGGGCAGCTCCTTGGAATTTGATCCTTTGGGTAATTAATTGCTACGCTTTCACAGACACTGCACGCCCTCTGTTTCCATGTCGTCTCCACTCTGGCACTTTGTTCTCCTTATGCCCAAGGGTGTGCATCAGTGACATGCCAGCCAGGGCAGGGCACAGGCTGAAACTCCCACCTTAAATTTGTCCATTCTGTGTATGAAGTGGCCAAGCTGAATCGCGACAGACCCTGTGGTGAATGGGTACGTGAGAGAAGCCTCCCACACCTCTACACAAACGGCAGGGAACCTGCTAGGCTGGCACTAGGCCCCATCCAGCAGGAGAGAGTAAGCCCGGTCTGGGAAAAACACCCTTTATAAAGCAACCACCTGGGCTAGGGTGGCTCTTGTTGGGCATTTGGCTAAGGAGGGCTGCTAACCACTCCCAAGTAAATGCTAAGTAACACGTATACCTTTAAATGACAGCGTTCACACACTGGGGTTATATACAGCCGACTGTATCCAGATTCATGCCAAACCCAGGGGGCACAGCTACTTATAATTTTCTTGCCAAAACATGGAAAAAATTAGGGGGTTGTTACCTTGTAATTCAATGAGGAAAAGCACTATCATCTCCAGCAGTGGCTAAGTATGTAGAGAGGTGCTGATTAAATCTTTGTGTTTCCCTCTGGAAGTACAGTTCCTCAGCCTGTTTTCTGGGACCACCCCCCACCGCCCGCCTTCAACTCTTTTTGTTGCTGCTGCTGTATTTAAATTCAAAAAGGAAAAAGATAAAGAGTTGTCTGCAGGAATTTTCTCTCAAGAGGCAATACTGACAGATCTTAATTGAATAATCCCTGTCTGATGGTGTTTTCCTTACCGGGGTTGCTTCTGAATTTGCTACTAGCCCTCAATTTGCCTAGCTCAGAAGGTTTTTAGGTTGTATGTGTTGTGCATGGTGTCAGTATGGTGTGTTAGATGCTGGATTTAGGATTTGGAGACCTGGTTCTGTTCCTACTTGTGGCGTGTATTTTCCCTCATGTAACAGTCAGAATAATACTTGCCTTGTTTATTTCACAGAATCGTTAGGAAGATCAAAGTCAAATCAAAATGAGGAACTCTATGGGAAAATGCTTCTTAAACTGAAATGCTAATAAAACACATTGAACGGGTTACCATAGTACTGGTCGCGCATGACATTGGGTTTGGGTCTCCTCTGTGTCATTATGATAGCAGCATTCAGTGTTTTTCACTCACTGCATCAAAACATTTTGATAGCATCCGATAGAAATGATGCTGATTACTGACAAATTTCAATTATGATAATTACCTCAGAGCAAGGAGAGCACGGGATTACATTGAAGTGTTGATTTGAATGTTTTCCACTGTGTGTCAACACATGGATGTAAAATATGGCCTGAAATACAAAATATTTTCCCATCAAATAAAAATTCACTCTGTCATCACACTGAAGGAGTTGGGGAGAAGATTCTAATTCTGCAGACCCCAGTATACTGCCCAGGGCACTTGGGACTCTTGCCGTGGGATGAGAAAGCACCGAAACCCACAGATACTAGATTTATGATTGGGATGGATCAGTCTCAAATCCGGAAAATGAGGGAGTAAAATGGTGGGGTATTAGAAGGAATGGGGACTGAGAGATGAAGATGGGAAGTTCATGTCCTGCAACATTTGAATAGGTCTGCCTCCTGATCTTCCCGTTGCTAAAACATCTACGGGCTTTTCCAAGTCTCGCATTCTGGCAAGAAGCCTGGGAAGATCCCTAAAAATCACATGGGAAGAGGGCCTGTGACCCAGTAAGCATTCAGTAAACAGTCGCTGCTACCATCATTGATATTTCATTATTATTCTTACTCTTTGTCATTACCATCAGCACCAATGTTAGAGAGGCTGAAGCTTATATAGTCTACACTTTGGCACGCTCACCCAATTTAGTGTTTGCTTTTGAGGCTATACTCCTACAGACTATAGGAGGAATCTCGTCTCCCAACTGTTTCATTTCACAGAGAAGGAGACTGGGACCCAGACAGGAAGCAACCTGTTCTAGGTCCCGCAGCGAGCGAGAGGCAGAGACACGACCAGAACTTGGAGCTCATTGCTTCACGCAACTCTGTGCATGTCACTGGCTGTCCCTTCTGGCTCTTCCGTCGCCATTGGAGACGTGGGGACTTTGCAGCCTGAATCCTGTGTTTCTCTTAACCGTATAGTCCTCTGATTTCTCTGGGCATTTCCACTTTAGAATAGTGCCTGGCTCATGGAGGCTGCTCAGTTAAAAAGGCAGAATGAGTGGATGGTTGCTGAGTTTTTGTTCCCCGTAGCTGAAGTAACCGAGCTCACGGCCTCCCGTTGAATTCGCCTTTTTGTGACCCCTGCCTCCTAAAGCCTGACTCCCATAGGTCAGCTGAAGATACGGCTAGATCCAAATTATGGCTGATAGAGATGAAGTTGGGCTTTACCTCCGAACCGGAAGGGCTTCCTTTTGCAGTCTTCGGGAATTTTGTGTCTGAGAGAAAATGTTTGCCCCAGGCTGGTTTTATTTGCTTGGTGCTTATTGTTGAAGCCAGTGCCAGCATCGGACAACTGATACTGAAGATGGCAGCACTTAATGGAGCCATATGTCTAGACTTCTTCTCCACACCCCATCTGCTTGTGTGCCTGACTTGGAACTCCAATTGCAGGTGGTGGCTGCCACTGTCCTAGAGAACGGAAATGTTTTCTGGGGCAGGCTTTTCTATCCTTTCTCCCAGCCTCAAAGCCTGTGATTGGGGGCAGTGGTTTTCATGGACAGTTTGAGGGAGGCGAGGCAGAGGAGGAAAGCCAGGAGGGCTGTGCTCCCTCATGAAACCAGTTCGTGTGTTGGGTTTCATGCAAGTTTGTTTGAAACAAAGTTCTGCTACTGAAGGAAGTTTGAAAAATACTGATCTGGGATGCTAACTTCAAGTCTAGGTGTCAGAGGTCCCTCTGTTCTGAAATCAGTCCCGTTCAGGTATCCTGAAAAAATGAGAGCTGAGGCTAACCACCAGTCGATTTTGCGCGGCTTGGGTTGTCTGAGCCACAAAATGAAACGATGCTTTCACTGATGTAACACCTCACTTAGGGAGGAGCTAAAGGTTTTGCTGGTTGTCTATGAAAAATTTGGGGCTGCTTTGAGGATGGGTGAGAAGGAAGGAGAGTTAGGTTTTTCTAAAGTCATGTGATTCCGGGGCACCCGGGTGGCTCCGTTGGTTGAGCGTCTGAGTCTTGATTTCAGCTTAGGTCATGATCTCACAGTCGTGGGATCAAGCCCCCATCAGGCTCTGCGTTGGAGCCTGCTTGAGATTCTCTCTCTCCCTCTATCTCTCTTTTTCTCTCTCTCCTCTCTCTATGTCCCTCCCCCACTCATGCTGTGTCTCTCTTAAAATAAATAAAAACTGTAAAATTAAAAAAAAATACACACTCCTGGGGTGCCTGGGTGACTCAGTCGGTTGAGCGTCCGACTTTGGTTCAGGTCATGATCTCACGGTTCATGAGTTCGAGCCCCACTTTGGGCTCTGTGCTGACAGCTCAGAGCCTGGAGCCTGCTTCAGATTCTGTCTCCCTCTCTCTCTGCCCCTCCCCCACTCACACTCTGTCTCTCTGTCTCAGAAATAAATAAACATTAAAAAAAACTTTAAAGAAAAAAAAATACACAGTCCTTTGGGGGAAAAAAAAGAAAGTTTCCTAGTCAGGGACATTACAAATTAAAAAAAAAAAAAAAAAAAAAAAAAAAAAAACTTCTCAACAAAGAAAAGTGCAGGACCAAATGGCTCCACTGGTGAATTCTCCCAAACATTTAAAGGGGAATTATCAACATTTCACAAATTCTTCCATAAAATAGAAGAAAACACTTTATAATTCATTTTATAAGGCCAGCATTACTCCGATATCAAAGACAGATGAAGACATCAGAAGAAAAGAAATTACCGCCCGATATACCTTATGAATACAGATGCAGAAATCTTCAATAAAAGATCAGCAAACCAAACCCAACAGCATATGAAAAGGATTATACATCATGACCAGCTGGGATCTATCCCAGTAATGTAAAGGTGGCTCAACATAAGAATATCAATCATGCAATGCATCATATTAATAGAATGAAGGGGGGCAACCCACATGATTATCCCAACAAATACAGAAAAGACATTTGATAAAATCCAACACCCTTTCATGGTAAAAACTCTCAGAAAAACTTAGGAATAGAAGGGAACCTCCTCAACATGAGAGAGGGCATTTCTGAAAAACCCACAGCTAACATCATACTCAAAAGCTTTCTGCCTAAGATCAGGAACAAAACAAAGATGCTCACTCGCACTACTGCTATTCCACGTTGTACTGGAAGTTCTAGCCAGGGCATTCAGGCAAGGAAAATAAATTAAAGGCATCCAAATTGGAAAGGAAGAAATAAAACTATCTCTTCACAGGTGACATGATATTATATGTAGGAAATCCCAAAGAATTCACAAGAAAGCTCCTGGAGCTAATGAACTAATTGAGGAAAGTTGCAGGGTACAAGGTCAACATGCAAAATTGGTTGTTTCTTTCCACCATCTATAAAGGAAAATAAGACAGAGATTCCATTTATAATAACACCTAAAATAATAAAATAGGAATAAATTTAACCAAGAAAGTGAAAGCTTATACACTGAAAACTATAAAATATTGCCAAGAGAAATTAAGTAAGACCTAAATCTAAATCAAAAGGCATCTTGTGTTCATGGATAGAAAGATTGAATATTGTTAAGTTATCAGTACTACCCAAAGTGACCTATAGAGTCAGTGTAATTTATATCAAAATCCTACAGATTTTTTTTGCAGAAATGAAAAAGCCAATCCTCCAATTCATATAGAATGACAAAGGGCCCCTATGTAAACAAAACTATTGTGAAAATGGAGAACAAAGTTCGAGAACTCATTCTTTCTGATTTCAGAACTTACCACAAAGCTATAGTAATCAGAACAGTGTGGTACTGGCATAGTATAGACATATAGACCAATGGAATAGAAATGACAGTCCAGAAATACAGCCATACATCAATGTCCAATTGATTTTTTGACAAGGGTGACCAGTCCATTCAATGAAGAAACAGTTTTCTCTTCAATAGATGCTTCCAGGACAACTGGAATTTCCACCTGAGAAAGAATCACATTGGACCCCTACCTCACACCGTATTCAAAAATTAACTCAAATGGATTAGCAAACTAAATATAAGAGCTAAAACTATAAAATTCTTTAAAGAAAACATAAGGGTAGTTTGCCATGTATTTGGATTTGGCAACAGATTTTTAGATACGATGCCAAAAGCATGGACAAGAGAAGAAAAATGAGATGAACTGGACTTCATCAACATTAAAACGTTTGTGCAAAGGAGAGTAGCAGGAAAGTGAAAAGACAACCTACACAATGGGAGAAAATATTTGCAAATCACGTATCTGATATGTGTTTTTTAAATGTTTATTTTATTTGGGGGGAGGGGTACAGAGAGAGGGAGACACAGAATCAGAAGCAGGCTCCAGGCTCCTATTTGTCAGCACAGAGCCCGATGCAGGGCTTGAACCCATGAACTGCGAGAACCTGAGCTGAAGTCAGCTGCTTAACTGACTGAGCCACCCAGGCGCCCCTCTGATATGTGTTTTATATGTATAAAGAACTCTTAAAACTCAACAACAAAAAGAGAAAAACTGGGCATAGCACTTAAATAGACATTTCTCCAAGGAAGATATATAATATCCAATAAGCACATGAGAAAGTGTTGAACAGCATTAGCCATTAGATTAATGCAAATCAAAACCACAATGAGCTACCAGTTCATATCCATTAGGAAAGCTATATTTTTTTTTGAAGGAAAATAACAAGCATTTGTGAGGACGTGGAGAAATTGTAACCTTCGTATAGTGCTGGTATGAATATAAAATGGTGCAGCCTCTGCGGACAACCGTTTGACAGTTCCTCGAAAGGCTAAATGTAGACTTACCTTATGAACCAGCAATTACGCTCCTGGGTATATACTCCAAAGAATTGAAAACAGGAACACAAACAGATACTTGTATGCTAATGTTCATTTCAGCATTATTCCCAATAGTCAAAAACTGGAGACAACCCGAGTGTCCATCAACAGATGAATGGATAACAAAATGTATGTACATTTAGTGGAAGATGTGATTTATGCTACAACATTGATTAACCTTGAAAATACTATGTTAAGTGAAATAAGCCAGACACCAAAGAATAAACATTGTATCGTTTCACAGGCAAATTCACAGAGACAGAAAGTAGATTAGAGGTTGAAGAAGGGATGGGGAAGAGGGGAATGAGGAATTATTGCTTAAGAGTTACAGAGTTTTGGGGCACCTGGGTGGCTCAATCAGTTAAGCGTCTGACTTTGGCTAAGGTCATGATCTCACAGTTCGTTGAGTTCAAGCCCTATGTTGGGCTGTGTGCTGACTGCTCAAAGCCCGGAGCCTGCTTCGGATCCTGTGTCTCCCTCTCTCTCTGCCCCTCCGCTACTTGCACTGTCTCTGTCTCTGTCTCTCTCTCCCCAAAATAAATCAACATTAAAAAAGGAGTTATAGAGTTTCTACTTGTGGTGATGAAAAATTTTTTGAAAGGGATAGTGGTGATGGTTGCACAGCATGGTGAACGTAATTAATGCCCTGAATTGTACACTTAAAAATGGTAGACATCACAAATTTTTATGTTCTGTGTATTTTAGCACAATAAAAGATATAAAGAAAGAAAACCTTTTCTAATTCAAAATAAGGTTATTCAAAAGTGCTTATATTATTTAAAGGGAAGTGACAGTGTTTTCGAACAATCTTTTTCTCTGAAAGAAGAAATAAAGCTAACCACAAAGGAGTTTCTTCTAAGAATAGAAATTTTCTCATAAAAAAGAGGCTTTCATATCTCATATTTAGAATGACTTTACTTCAAATGGAAGAAATATTACTGATACTTTAGTCTACTCCTATGGAGAAATTTTTCTTTTGTTGTAACCTTTCTGAGGTGACTAATGCTAAATATTCAGATGATAGTTTTTCTTAATCATGGTAATCTTTATGGAACACACAGAGATCCATCCTCATTATTCTGGTCCATCACCAGAGCCTGTTTCTTCGGTCTTAACAAGCAGAACCTGAAAATACAGCAAATTCATCGCTGATAAAGTCCCTGCCGATAAACGTGCAGAGGCCATGTCCTAGCTGGCTTCTCTGTTCAGGATCTCACAAGGCCATAATCAAGGTGTTGGTTGGACTATATTTCTTTCTGGAAGTCAGCACCTCTTCTAAACTCAGGTGATTTTTGGCAGAATTCACTTGTTTGTGACTGTAGGATTGAAGTCCCCATTTTCTTGCTGGCTGTCATCTGGGAACCATTCTCCGATCCTAGAGACTGCCCAGAGTTCCTTGCCACATGGCCGCCTCCAAAGCCTTCTCACATGGCCTGGTTTTTCCAGGCCAGCGGATGAATCCTCTCTTTTAATGTTTTCACTTGATTTAGTCAGGCCCACCCAGATTAATCTCTTTTGATCAACTTAAAATCAACTGATCCTAAAATCGTTTTCAACTTTGGATCTTCTATTGGCTGGAAGGACGTCACAGATTTCACTCACATTTTAAGGGAGGGAATTATACCAGAGTGGAACTCATTCAGATTCTCACGTAGCGTTGGTAACAAATGGGGAGAAGAAAGATGATTCTTACGATGAAAAACCAATGTAGCTAAGCCGAAGTTTGGTTGAAGAAATGGGCTAATGGTACTTTTATGTTTCCCAGATTCCCCGTGGTGTGTGTTTGCATTAGTCAGGGATCTCTAGAGAAACCAACAATAGGATTTATTTGTTAATTATAAAGAATTAGTTCACACAGTGATGGAGGCTGGCAAGTCCCAAGATCTGCAGAGTGAGTCAGGAAGCTGGATACCCAGGAGAGCTAATGGATTAGCTCCAATCTGTGTCTTAAGGCCCAAGAACCAGGAAAACTGGTGGTGTAGCACTAGTCCAAAGGCCAGCAGACTTGAGACTGAGGAAGAGCCCATGTTTCAGTTTGAGGTTAGAGGAAGGAATAAAACTTATGACTCACTTCAAACAGGCAGGAGTCCCCCATTCCTATGGGAAAGTCAGCCTTTTTAGTCTATTCAGTCCATCAACTGATTGGGCGAGGCCCACCCACATTAGGGAGAGCAATCTGCTTTACTCATTCTACCCATTCAGATGTTCATCTCATTTCAAAAACATCCTTACAGAAATACTCACAATAATATCTGACCAAATATCTGAGCATCCTATGGCCCAATCCAGTTGACACATAAATGAACCATAATAGTATTCTTCAGTGATTGCATGCCCTTTGCTCTGACCAGTGAGACTAATCCAATTATCATGGCAATAGTATTCATCCAGTTACATATTTTCCCAGGCACCTGAGTTGAGGCGGAGGGGCTTCCCGCAGGCTGTTCCCCACAGCCATTGCTGGGGCACTCTACAAGTCTGGTGACAGTATTTTCATCTGTGTGTCTTCAGGGAGCTTTTAGGAGAAGAGAAACAAGTGGCACTTGCTCAGGGGCAAAGAAGCAAAGATGAAGCCAGGAGCATAAGCAGGAGGCCTTCCTTTCCTGGGGACTCCCAGCCAGGCATGCCTAATGCCTTTTCAACTTGCTTTTGCCACTTTGTCCACTCACTGTAACCACCCTCAATATGGATATCAAAAAGAGAACCACGTTCCCTTTTTGCCCACCAGAAACTGGTTTGGGACTCCCAAACTGTCCTAGAGAACAGAGGAAAGTGTAAAGAAATAGCCCACTGGAAAATGTTGGCAACCAAGAATAGCATGTGGGTCAGCCCACTGTCATTCCCACTTCCTAAATCTGAGTGTGATCCACCCTGCTCTCAGCCCAAATGTTGTCCAGGTTTCCATGGCTTGACCTAAGGATCTCCTTGCCAACCAGAGACTGACCCAAGGGTGATGTCTCAAAGCCTCTGAGGACATCTCACATGCATTAAGGTCATCTTTGCAAGTTGTCGGTTAATCAAATGTTACACAGAGACCTTGGGAGACAAGAGAGGAAATAACTGCTCTGTAGACAGCTCTTTGATGTTGCTGGTTGTAAGTCTTCTGCATTTCATAGGAACTCTAAAGGTATGTCTTTCACCATTCAGCAGTTAAATGCCTAATTGGGAGAGCTTTTACGTGGGACATTTTGTCCTGGCTTTGTTGTGTGCAATCTTGAATTCTACTTCACTCTACATTAAGGAGAAGGCAGAGGGCCACCTTTATGGGAAATGGTTCCACTCCCCCAGCTGACATTTTTCAAGCTTGTGAAGATCGGCATGTTTCAATTTTTTGGTGGTATCGATAGACACTTCTCAAGTGACTACAGTTCTTGGTATGAGCCTAATTAATGCAAATATTAGAGGCATGTCAGAGGGGATTAAGTGGCAGAGGTTATCAGAAAAGAAACGGAAGTCAGATTTGGGAAGCTCGGGCTGCCTCCTAGTGTGGATAGTTTGCTCCAGTGCAGCCCAAGAAGAATGAATTCACAGTTGGTGTTTCCCCCTTGCACTGGTGTTTCTGTCCCCATGTATGACCTGCATTATCCCTTTTTGTCCCTTTCTTGCCGCTTTGAAACGGGACTTTCAACTGAGGCTCCTGTGGGACTATGATAACATCATCAATAGGGAGTTCCATGGCGACAGCAGGTTTTTACTTTTTACATCTTTTTCTTTTTTAAGTTTATGTATTTATTTTGAGTGAAAGAGAGCATGAGTGAGGGAGGGGCAGAAAGAGAGGGAGAGAGAGAAGACAGCTCCATGCTGTCAGCACAGAGCCCGACGTGGGGCTCAATCTCAAGAACCGTGAGATCGTGACCTGAGCCAAAATCAAGAGTCAGGCACTTAACCGACTGAGCCACCCAGGTGCCCCTTTAAGTCTTTTTCATAGGTATTCTTTTTTATTGAAGTATAGTTGACACACAGTGTTTCATTGGTTTTAGGTGTACAAAGTAGTGATTAAACAAGTCTCTATGTTATGTTGTGCTCCCCACAAGTGTAGCTCCCATTGTCCCCGTACAGCACTATGACAATGCCATCGACCATATTCCCTATGCTGTACCTTTCATCCCTGTGACTTATTCATTCCATAACTGGAAGTCTGCACCTCCCACCCACCCCCACTTCACTCATTTTGCCCATCCCCCCACCATCATCAGTTTCTTCTCTGTATTTATGGGTCTGTTAGCAGAAGGTTTTGAAATTAACATGGCAGCCAGCTCCTTCCATCTGTGGAGGAGCAAGTCAGCATTCATGTCTTCCTTTCTGCCTCTTCTTTTCCTCATTCCTCCCTCCTGGTTTTCCTGGCCTGGGAGTACAGGTCCCCTGGTACTGATCCTGGCCATGAAAAACAGTGGTAACCATCGTGAGCTAGATTGGCCAACAGAGGGTTTAAGACTTGGCCAATACTCTAGAAGCCATGATTCTGACCATTCACAAATATTGATGGCATTTTGTGGGGCGGGGAGTGGGAATACTCTTTCTCTCTCTGTCCAAGTTGTGAACAAATTAAGAAACCAGTCAAAAGAGAAAGGTGTGTGGACAACAAAATATCGCCTTTATTCTAAATAAGGCTAACACTGGGAGGTGAGGTTTTTGTCTCTGAAGAGGTGGACATTCTAATGGGGAACCCCATAGTTAGATGTATCTACTCAGCCACAGGCAGCTCTGGATCAGAGCAGACGCCCATCTTATTCTTCGGTCCTTCACCTGACACGGACCTCCACCTGCAAAACTTAAGGCAGAGCATAATGCATGCTTTCTGTGATGAGCCGGTTCCCAGGGAGAAAGGAAAAAGGAAGGTGCTAGGCTAGGGCTGTTAGTTTGTCTTTTAAAAACTCATCAGTACCCCATCCAGGAAACAGTGAATGATGGGGCAGAGAGAAGCCAACAGATGGGGCAGAGAGAAGCCAACAGTGTTATACTGGTGAGGTTCATATTGAAGAAACCATCAAGGAGAGGGAAGAACCTCCCACCTCCACCCTGAACTGAAACAGTGAAAAGACTTTAGAGATCATCTGGTCCATTCCATTTGAGGAAATCTGGGCTCACACAGATGGTGTGACTTATATAGCAAGGGGTGGGTTCTGAGGCTGGGCCAGGAGTCCAGGCACCTGAGTTCTACAGTTGTTTTCTCTCCATTTATTTCCTCCAGTAGCACTTGAAGTGTTAGATTTACTTGGTGGAATCTTTGACAAAACGACAGAGGGAAAATAGGTTTGTAGAAGAGAAACAAGAATGGTGTAAAGGGTCAGGAGAATTGATTTCTCAAGAATGTTGTTTTGCAAATTGCCCGTCGTCATCTCCATGGCCATCTCTGCCCATCCATCCCCATCATCTCCATCATCACCGCCGTTAATACTCTTCTGCAATGTTAATGTTTGCTGGGTATTTACTTGATCATATTCTGTACAGATGTGTGTAGTCCAGTGAGATACTGCAGGGGAGAGGTAACGGTGAGGTGATGTCTCTCCAATGTCTATAAAGAGGAGAATTAGCTAATCTACAGCGAATATTTTCCCTCTGGGAACTGTATAGACCACGGAATTACCATCAAAAGGTATCTGTTTGAAATAGTGTTGTTAGATGTTGCATACTGTTAGATAGAACTTTTTTTTTCTTAAGTATAGTTGACATACCGTGTTATCTTAGTTTCAGGTGTACAACAAAGGGATTCAACAATTCTGTGATAAGTGTCGTCGTGCTTGCTGTGATAAGTGCCCTCACCCTTTGTCACCATACAATGTTATTAGAATATTATTGAATGTATTCCCTATGCTGTACTTTTCATGTCCCTGGCTTCTTTTATAACTGGATGTTTGTACCTCTTAATCCCCTTCACCTTTTTGCCCACCCCCCCAGCCACCTCCTTTCTGGCAATGACCAGTTTGTTTTCGGTATCGAAGAGTCTGGTTTTTGTTTGTGCATGTGTTTTGTTTCTTAGCTTCCACACATAAGTGAAATCATATGATATTTGTCCCTCTCTGACTTATTTCACTTCGCATTATACCCTCTAGGTCCATCCGTGTTGTTGTAAGTTACGAGATCTCATTCTCCTTTGTGGTTGTGTTAATATTCCATTACATGTCTACATCTCCACATACACACCACTTCTTTATCCATTCTAGATAGAACCTCTGTTCATAAGAGTCTGTGTTCCTAGAATATGCACCCAGAATCCTTTCTACCTACACTACTAAGTGCTATTATCATCTTGCCTGTATTGTAGCAGTAATCTCCCAACCGGTCTCTCTGCTTCCTCTCCCCTGAAATCTGTTCCATCGTAGCAGCAAGAGGGAGCCTTTGAGCACCTAAGCCAAATCACATCACTCTTCTGCCCAAAACCATGCCATGGCTGCCAGCCACTCAGAATTAAAGCCAGAGTTATTACCGTGGCCTATATGAGCAGGCTTCCCATTTCTTTTCTGCCCTCACCTCCCATCACTCTCCCCCTCACTCTCTCAATCCCGGCCACACTGGCCTCCTGCGTTTTCTACAAAAACACCAATTCCTACTCCTACCTCAGGGTCCTTGCATTTTTGATCCCTCTCCTGGGAACGCTCTTCTCCTAGATATCTCCATGGCTCACCTTCTCAGTGAGGCTGTCTGTATTATTTTGACTAGGCTAGGTTATGCTACAGTGACAGAAAGCTGACATGGCAAAGTCAGAGTAGCTGTCTTCCCACGAGTGACTCAGAGACCCTTGGAGGACTCATCTTACCGACGTGTTTCCTGTATGCCCTCCACCCCAGATGTGTAAACTCCAGGAGGGCAAGGGGTTCTTGTCTGCATTTTTAAGTGTTTATTTTTGTTTTGAGGGGGGAGGGGACAGAGAGTGACGAGAGAGAGAGAGAGAGAGAGAGAGAGAGAGAGAGAGAGAATCCCAAGCAGGCTCCCCACCCAACATGGACCCCGACGCGGGGTTCAGTCTCACAACTGTGAGATCATGATCTGAGCCAAAATCAAGAGTCGGATGCTTCACCGACTGAACCACCCAGGCCCTCCTACATTTGCCCCCCATCTGCTGTGCACCGTATGCATTGACTAGTGAGTGCCTGGCATACAGTAGGTTCCCATTACATATTTGTTGGAAGAACATTGCAAGTTAATATGGTGGAGGGAACGGAAAATAGAAAGGCCAAAGGAAAGCATCTTCGTATGCATGTTTTCTTCTCGGGCTGAAGATTAAGATACATCAATTCCACATGAAATATTTGGTTGTTGTTATTAAAATAACTGTAGAAGGCTTATGAGCTATAAACCCGAGTTCGGTTTTCAGCATTGAACTTTGGATATTGTATTAGTTTTCTATTTCTGCCGTGGCAAACTGTCAACAGACTTTGTGACTTAAGCCATGTAAGTTTTTTACCTTGGAGTGCTGTATGTAGATCAGAAGCCAGACACACATCTGGAGGCTCTAGAGGAGGATCTGTCCCCTTGTTCGTTTGGGCTGTTAGCAGAATTCCATTCCTGGTAGCATGGAGCTCCCTGTTTCCTTACTGGCTGGCAAGTGAGGGCCATTCCCAGCGTCTCCAGACTATGTGTACTCCTTAGTTCAGGACCTCCTGCCTCAGTCTTAGAAGCCAGCAACAGTAGGTTGGGTCCTCTCATACTTTTAATCTGTCCTGCCTCTTTTTCTTTTTCATTTCTGTCACCCACTCGTCTGCCTCCCTCTTTGGATCTTAAGAGCTCGTATGATTACACTGGAACCATCTGGATAATCTAGGCTAATCCTCTCCATGCAAAGGTCAACTGATTAGCAACCTTAATTACATCTACTGCCTTAAGGTAACGTGTTCACAGATCCCAGGGATTTGGATGGGAACATCTCTGAGGGGCCATTATTCCGCCTACCACAGTTATACAAATGATTATCAGGTATGGCATTGTGAATAACAGTATAGACTGTAGAGGCCTGAGATTGAGTCCCACTCTGAATCTTGATAGCTGGGTTATTCTGACCAGGTTCCTTAACGTCCCGACATTGAGTTGCCTCTGTGCTGAGTGGGCACAATAACAATATTGTCCTTGTTGTGGATATTGGAAATGATAATGTGAAAGTGCATGGCCCACACCGGGCACTCTATTTTACTCCTTTCAAAAGTATAGGGGCGCCTGGGTGGCTCAGTCGGTTAAGCGCCTGACCCTTGGTTTCGGCTCCGGTCATGATCTCACAGTTCGTGAGTTCGAGCCCCTTCATGGGACTCCGTACTGACAGCATGGAGTCTGCTTGGGATTCTCTGTCTCCCTCTCTCTCTGCCCCTCCCCCACTCACGCTCTGTGTCTCTCAAAATAAATAAACAGACTGAAAAATATATATACAACGTGGGCGCTCCTAATGCTTTAAATGTGAGCACTGGACCCAGCTTGGAGCCCACCTCCGAAGACCTTACCTTTAAAAGGACAGAGCACGCTGAGTGCTCTTTTGTCAAAACCTTACTTAACCAGCTGGGTTTGTAGGGAATGAGGAGGAAGTTTAATCTAAGTGTTTATGATTCATTTACACCTAAATCATTAAGTGCTATTTTAAGGAGATTTGATGGCTCGAGGCTTTTAAAATAATTGCAATGCCTCTTTCTTAAACAGAAATGTTGCCAAGAGTAAACAAACTCAAATACCATGTGCTTCGAAATTCTTCTCAAACAAATTTAGAGTGGGTTCTAACCTGGCACAATCTAGTCTCCCATCTGTAATTCCTGCAGGGCTGGAAGAAGAAACACCAGCCCTGCTCACTGAATGGGGAGTTAGGAACCGTGGCAGGCGTTGAGTGCAAAGAAAAGGCTTGATGAATTGGAATGTTTCTTTTTCAGAGCTATTTTCTGGATTTTGGCTATTGTAGTTGGGAATTTTGTTGGTAAGGCTTTCTATCAGCTAAAAATGCGCCTCTTTTCACTCCCTGAGGGGTAAGAATTCTTCCAGAGCATATAGGCGAGAGCTGCCTTTCCGGGAGGTTGTTGAGGCCCATTTGAGCTTGCAAGTTGATGAACATGATGTCGCAGCTGAAGCGGACTAACTGCCTTTTGATGAGCTTGCGTACGGTTTGTGGCTAACTAGGGAGAGAAGGATTTAACCGGCGCGTATCTTAAATCAGACAAGACCTGCCAGGACTCACGTCTTGATCAGTTAATTAGAAGAGCCTTCTCCCTCTTTTCCTGGCGCCTTCTTTCTCCTTTTACTACTTCTCAAGTCCCTGGCACAGCCGTGTTAAGTGGAGTGCCAGGTGCACAAGCCACGATGACATACACATTTTTTATTGTTTCCGAGAAATGGTTTTGATAGCTAGCCCACACGTTGGTATTTGCTTTAAGGTTCCTGCCAGAGGGTCAGTCATGACGGACTGCCGATGGACTTGAGTGAACTTTCTTCCGTGTCACCTTGGTGGAAGGCGCACCAGTAGGTGACAGAGGCACATGTGATCACAGAACCCTAGCAGAAAGGGGAAATAAAGGAACTCTATTTGCTTGAAAATAAGGGCAGTGTTTCCTGACTAATAAAGTACAATAAGTTTTCTATAGATGCCTTTTGGGGGGACATATGGAGAGGTAGAGGGGAGTCTGATGGCATTCATCACTCTTCCCGTCATCGTTTCCAAGCAGCATTACGATATTGCTTTCCAGCTACTGTCACTAGGACCAAGGAATCCCAGGCTGTCACAGAGCCCGTAAGGTGGGTTTTCCTGAGCTCTAAAGACATCCCGGGAGACCTGGAACAGCCAGGAGATTTAGATGAGAGATGAGCCTTCAAACCGTGAAATAGGAATATGAGGGAAATAGTGACAGTGAGTCGTGCGGGACTCTCTTAGCATGCCATGTGAAGACGTATGGTGTCGACGACCACATTTGCTAGGGGGACGTGGGTGTAGTGCTGGAGTGTGCTCTCTGGTGTATTGGTGAGGAAACCTCAGTCCTCTGAGATTTAATGCTCGAAAAATGGAAGAGATTGACAGGAGAAAATAGGATTTCTGTAGCAATTTAGCCCATGACGTTGCCCAAGAAAGGTCTTAAGATCAAAGGCTGAGGTTTCAGACTGTTGCTATAATAGCTATGACATCATTTTGTGAGGCTAACTGGAGTGCCTATACTAAGTTTTATTAAAAGCAAAGGCATGTCTCTAGCCTCAGACACACACGCACACACACACGCGCGCACACACACACACACACACACACACACACACACACACCAAGGCTGGCTGAACAAACATGCATCAGGCAGTGGGTTATATGGGAACCCTCCCCTTAGCTGATTGTGTCTGGAAAAAAAAGGCCACTGATTGAATGATGCCACTGACGCCCTATTTATGCACGGAGGGAGACGCAGAATTTGATGCCAAAGCTATGCCTGGAGTCCGTCTTGCAGCCATCTTTAAAGGCTGCCTAGAATTTCAGTCTCGAAGGCACTATGGCCAAAAGCACTCTGCCTTCAAAGCAAAGCGAGTGAGGCCAAATAAAAGTTTTCGATGGAGCCGGTCGCGATGAAACATCTTCAAGAAATTGCAGGTGTCATTCTGACAGAAATACCATTTGCAGTCAATTTACTACTCGGTGGGCGGCACGGCCATCTTTTCTTCTCCTGCGGGCCGTCCCCCCTACTTTGGTTCGAAAACCAAAATGAAGGTTGCGTGAAGCCTTGTGGAGGCCCACAAGACTTGTGGTGAACATGTTCTTGGGAAAGGCTCTTTCACGTTAACTTGGATTCAGCCTCAGGTAACACTGAGGGAGTGTACTTCACGCGTATGGAATACCTCTCCAGCGCTAGGTGTTGTGCCAGATGCTTCCACCCACATCGTCTCTTAATTCTTAAAACAGCCCCGCTAGGAGTTGAACACCGTGATTCGGTTAGGTCATCTGTAAAAGCTGGGAAATTGATGTGCCCGAGGTCATGGTAGGTAGGGGTGGCAGGGGTCTCTCGAGTCCAGAAGTCTTTCTTTTATCCCGTGGCGGGGTTCCCACAAATGCCGCCCAGATAGTTGTTTGGCCTCAGGAGAGAAGGGAACGCCCCCGTACTCAGTCCCAGTCACTGTTCTAGGTGCGTCCCAACTTTAAGGTGCGCAGCAGTCACCTCAGAATTTTCTGGAAAGACAGATTCTGATTCCATTGGTCTGAACTCGGCGAGGCTAAGAGCCTGCATTTCTAACAAGCTCCCATGCGATATCTGTGCTGTGGGGTCAGGGCCCTCCTTTAAGAACAGCTATCATCCCATTTTGCGGGTGAACAAAGGGGATACACGGCTTGCCCACGGTCACGCTGTGGAGACCACTTAACGGTCTCAGAGGCAGGGTTTGAAAACGGGACAGATGGATTGTAAGGCCTTTGCCAATACACCTTCTTGCACTCCCTGAGGCTTTTGGAATCTTCTCCTTGAGAGACCCATTTGTATTCCTTACTTAATTAAGGGGTCTAGCACTTGAAAGTCCTAGTTTCTTTACAGCCCTTCCTTCTTTGCTCAGGAAAGCATCTTTGCGGTTAATCGTGGTTGCACTTGGGCCTTTAATTTTTCTCTTGTTCCCTCAATCAGACACGTTGCTTTGCCACCCGAGCTGCACCTGAGAAACACCTGAGAAGCGTTTCAAGGTCTACCTACCAAGACCCGTACCCCACTCTGACACCAATTGAGTGAGAATCTCTGGGGGCGAGAATGTTCTAAAAGCTACCCAGGTGATTCTAATTCCGCAGCTAGGGTGGAGAACCCCTGAATTACGGGGTGCAAGGAAGCAATTTCTGGGAGGTGTAGCCCAAGTCCCTTAACTGTGCGATGTCATGAAAGAAGGACCAACATATTTAGCCAATCAGCAACAAAGCTCCCGATGAATTCTGGGCACCATTTCGTTCTGTGACTATTTTGTTCTTAGCCTGCACTGCGGTTGAGAGTGTAGCATGTGTAAAGTTTGAAACAGCTGTGTGGCCCCTGAGGATGAGGAACCTATAGGAGAGAAGCTGATGACGAGGGACCAGGGTGCAAGATGGAGCATCAAGGACTAGATTCAGGCCAGATACACATGTTCTCACCAGCCCAAGACAGTGACCTTGAGGGGTGCTAATAAGGATAGAGCTTAGTTTGACTCGATTCAGCAAAACTGGCTAGTGAGGTAGTCACATTGAAAAATAATGAGGGCGCCTGGGTCGCTCGGTTGAGCATCCGACTCTTGATTTCGGCTCAGGTCATGATCTCAGGGTTCATGGGATCGAGTCCCGCATCAGGCTCTGTGCTGACAGCGTGGAACCTGCTTGGGATTCTCTCTCTCTCTCTCTCTCTCTCTCTCTCTCTCTCTCTCTCCCTCCCTCCCTCCCTCCCTATCAAAATAAATACTTTTAAAAAAAGAATGAGGACACAGGGCAGGGGTGGATTCATGCTATGGCAGGGCTACGGACAAACCACCGTGTTGCTCAGGCCAGAGTGGAGCTGCTGTGTGGGGATGCCGTGTAGTTTTACACAGCGCATAGCCCACCCACACAGAGGTATGTGGCAACGCTGGGCTGAGATGTGGAAGGAAATGGCAAGAGTAAGACGATCAGGGGCCAGAGACCTCCTTCCGGGGGGGGGGGGGGGGGAGGACTTTTCACTGAGCGTAGTGCGGAAAGGCTTAAAATAGTCGTTCCCAACCCTAACGGTGCAGTTGGACCAGCTGAGGAGCTCGGGGACCTACCAGTGCTCCGGCCCCAGCCTGGAGATTCTAGCTTAATCGACCTGGTGTGGCACCATGGGTTTCTTAGTCTTTGAAAGTTTCCCAGGTCACGCTAATGGCCAACCACCGCCGAGAACCACTGGCTTAGATGGCGTTTGCACTGGGCCCGGGACAATGGAGACAGGCAGAGATGGCCGGGAGAGGCCCAACCAAGCAGCTGGGGCTGTCAGTCTCCACGTGTGATCCTCGCCCAGCAGCGTCAACAGCACGTAGGAACGGGTTAGGGGGTGGATACTCACGCTCCGGCCCAGACCGCCTCCATCAGAAACTCTGAGGGAGGGGCCCCCCCCGGCCGTGTCTTCACAAGCCTTCTGGGTGAGCGTGACAGGCGCTTCAGTTCTGCTGGGACTTCGGCGGGGTACATGGCAGGGCGGTGCAGTGGCACAAAGCTGGAGCACGGTCCTGCTCATACGCGCGCGCGTGCGCTTCGCATCGCAGCAGGGATCGAACGTGGGCATCCGTGCAGGTGTGCGGGACCTCTGACAGCACCCTCCGCTCCGCCGGTGCCGAACCCTTGCAGGATGCTGAGCGTCTCCAAGGGTCACAAAGGGACTTCCGGGATTGGCGCTCACTCTTTACAAAGAGGTTCGTAAACCAGAGGCGCTTTACCCATCATCATGTCCGGCGGTTCGCAGCTAAGGTTGATTTGGCCTTCATCCCGCTAGGGAGGGATGTTTGGCAGTATCTGAAGATCTTTTTGGTTGTCACCACTTGGCCGGGGGTGGGGGGATGCTACCGGCATGTAGCGGGTAGAGGCCAGGGATGCTGCTCAACATCCTTTGGTGCACAGAACAGCCTTTCAACACAGAGAATTTTCCAGCCGCAAATGACACAAGTGCCGATGTTGAGAAACTCTGGCCTGGTCCACACCACTCATTTTTGAAATGGGAAAGTTGAGGCTCAGAGGCAAAGTGGCATTCCACAGGTCCCCCAGAGAGTCAGTGACCTTATGCGTGCAAAGCATCGTAGGCCATTAGGGAAAGCAAAGATGATGCCAAAAGACATGGTTCTTGCCCTCTGGGAATTTACAGTCAAGTAAGTTGTGGAGGAAAGACATATATATGAAAATAATTTTCTGGGGCGCCTGGGTGGCTCAGTCAGTTAAGCATCTGAGTTCAGCTCAGGTCGTGATCTCGCAGTCCGTGAGTTCTAGCCCCGCGTCGGGCTCTGGGCTGACAGCTCGGAGCCCGGAGCCTGCTTCGGATTCTGTGTCTCCCTCTCTCTCAGCCCCTCCCCCGCCTGCACTCTGTCTCTCTCCCTCTCAAAAATAAATAAACATTAAAAAAAATTTTTTTTCAAGAAAATAATTACCAACCTACCTTTCCAGTAAAAGCCTATGATCATAACCAAAAAGCTGTCCCAAGACACGACAAGATAAATTTCCGACCAAGTAATACGGAAATCAAGAGTTAGAGTGAGCTGTTTACCGTAGCTTTGTGGGAAGCCTGCGTGAAGAAAGAGGGCATTCTCCATTTGATTAATGAGAATTCTTAAGCGTATGTATTACCAGTGAGGCGCTATGCTGGACCCCCCATATAGAGTGATAAATGAGACAAATAACGTGCCTGCTTCAGAGAGCTTGTCTTCTTGTGGGGAGAGTGAGACAAGACACACGCATCCATGCACACAGACACGCAGGCATACCTACGGGCATTTACAAATCGCAGATGTGACAAGTACAGACCTACCTAAGGCAGCGGAGAAGACATCTCCGAAGGGGTGACATTTAGGTAGAGCCCTGAAAGACATAAAGGGGGCGTCATAGTGAACGGCAAGGACAAGGCCTTGAGGCAGGAAAAAGCCTACCGTATCCCGGGTACTCGTGGAACAGCTAGCGTGAGTAAGAAGCGAAGAGGCAATAATGGAACTGAGGAGGTGGGAAGCCACGATGAGAGGGAGTCGGCATTTCGTTCTGCCGGGAAAAGAACAAATCGGCCTGAACAAGCAGAGTTTGGAGGAAGTCCTAATGGCGGTTGAGGGGGCTGAATGGAGACGGGGGAGGTTGCCAAGAAGGCAACTGAAATTTCTAGAAGCATTTTAAGTTGTTCTTGCGTCAGTATTCAAATCCATTCAGTGAATTACTTACTTAAGTTACTCGTGTACATTTAAGCCTGCCATCTTGATCGTGTCCACTGTGGCGGTAAAGCTTGAATATCATATACAGATAAGTGCATGATAGTTATCTGGAAGGCGAAATGGAGGTCCTGAGCTAACTCAGCCTGTGGCTCCAATTACTCCATTTTCTCCTCACCTTCTTTCTCATTATGTGAGGACATTTGCTAATGTGTATATTTGGCCACGCTTTCTGATTCATGGGGGTTTTTATGTATTTGCTTGTCGGAGTCACTAACATACGTGTAATGGCTTCGATGGGTAGCCCCAATCATTTCGTTTCTGTCGCCCTGGCGATCTCAGATCTGCTTTGATTTAAAATCATGTAGCATTAATTAAGTATGTTGAGTCATCTCTGGGAAGAGTTCACTTGAAAGCAAAACAACAACATCATCCAATAATTGAGGGCTTGTTAACGATTTCCAGCTTAAAGCCAGCAAGCCTTGTGAATTACAGTGGCCTGGTGAGGGGGCCAGGTGCCTGTGTGGCGTTGTCTAGTGTCCTAGGCTGTCTCTGGCGGCTTTCCCATCTTTGAATAAAGGAAGAAAAATTTGTTGGAGACAGGGGTAATCTTTTAAGCTAAGTCATACTAAAGATCCCAATCCCTTCTTAATATATCGCTAGTTATACAAAGCAGTCTTACTTTAGGTTTGCTGGTAAACACACTGGAATCCTGGCTTGTAGGCTGGGCTGTTCCAATGACTCTGCGACTTGTCTAGTTACTTCCCCTTCCTGAGTTTTATTTTCCTTATGTAATCGTCTCTAAAGAGATTTTGTTTGGAATAACATGGAGGATGACCTTGTAGTGTTTGTGATACTAGTAAATATTTGGGTAGTTGTTTCATGTAGCCAAAGTTGTATTTGTTGGTAAAAGTTATGGAGTAAAGCCACTGGATGTTTTGTCAACATAGGGATAAATGTTAACCTCTCCGATTAAAAACATATTTAAAAGGTGCATTGCATTGGGATCATTTTTTTTTATTTTATCAATAACTAAG
This sequence comes from Panthera uncia, assembly GCF_023721935.1. Classification (NCBI taxonomy): domain Eukaryota; kingdom Metazoa; phylum Chordata; class Mammalia; order Carnivora; family Felidae; genus Panthera; species Panthera uncia. The sequence goes on along the minus strand of NC_064817.1, from coordinate 109,628,498 downwards.
TTTCGATATAGATTGCTGCTTTCTTTATGTCTAGTTTAAAATGGGAATACTGTATTTCTGTGAACATGAGTAGCTTAGGCCAGGTCATCAGGCTTAGACTTAAACTCCCTTCCCTTGCCGTGGCTGCTCCCTGCACCCTCCCCCCCGTCCTTGATCTTGGTGATTGCTGAGAGACATAGAGAGTGGGGATGGTTTAGTGACAATCCAGTCCTGCTGCTGGGAAACCAATTCTAGATGCAGGCTTGCCCACCTGAATGGTTAGTCAACAGAACACCTTTTATGACAGGCCCTAGTTCTTCCATAAATTGTGCTCCTAACTATCATCTCACCCCTAAGGTCACTTATTCTTGTCCCTTCCATGTCTGAGTATGCCACCTGCCAGTGTCTGTGTGTCTGGATGTGTGGATTTGCGTGCGTGCGCTCGTCTTCTCCCAACTTTCGGCCAGTCCTGTGGGACTTTGGAATTCCCGAGTAGGTGGGCTGGATGATCAAGGCCAAGGGCACTGGCTGTGTGTGTGCAATTTCCCGGCAGAGGCCCGCCCCTCGGTAGCTATGGTCATGGGGCTCAGCAACCTTTCTCAGAGCGCGGACCTCATGGTCCAGAGATCAACCAGGGGCCGCTCGTACCATCTTGAATTTCTGAAACTGGAGGAGGCTTTGTGTAAATCCGTTGTCTACCTCAGCACTGGAGTCATCTGTCTACCTCCAAGATTGGATAAATCTAACACTGGGGAGGGTAGCGGGAGTCATTGAATACATGTGGACAAATGGTTCAAATGAACAGAAGAAGTGGTTTTCAAAAGAGAGCGGTCATGTGCAAGAAGGAAATGCACTAGAAGGGGGAAAATGGCAGAAAACATTAGACTAAGCCAAGGAAAGAAGAATCGCATTCTTTTTTCCTGTTTTGATGAGCTGGCTTCTTCACGAGCCTCCTCTCCCTTTCATAGAGCTGATGCTCCGTGGAAACTTTGCATCCTTACCCCTTTTTTAAGAGAAATACAGTTAAGGTGCCCACCTGCCCTAGTGCTGGGGTCCTGTGGCAAGTCCCCTGTCCATCCTGTTGCTGTCATTGCACATACAGCCACTGTCCTACTTGAGGGAGCCCTGGGAATAAATGGATTTGATGTAATAGTTTTAATTTTTTATGCAGAATATCGTCAAGTTCAAAGATTTGATAGACCCGTGTGAGGTGTTGCCTGTACACCGTCACTTTTGCTAGATTGACTTTTTTTCTGTTTTGCCTGAATTGACTGATGTTTGGGGCATTGAGCAGAGACAGCCTGAGACCCAAAGCCGAGCCATTAACTCCCAGATGTTCACAATTTCCAAGGAAATGTTCTATGCCTGTGGTTATTACTCACATGGCTCCTTAAACGCTCTCATCTTGGCACCTTTTGCACTTGCTGAATTCAATCTGAAGGAAGAACAGGAGAGCGAGAATTTTGTGGAAAGCAATTATCTTGCACTTTTGTGACCTTCATGCTTTCCCATCGTGATGAATTTGGGGGCTGGTTCTTGTATCAGTCAGCATGTCGCTTTTATTAGAATTTTGTTGTATGTTACAGATAACCAGTTGTATCTAATTAAACAATAATGATGGCAGCGCAAGGCATTTTCTGGGAATTAATGACCAGCTGGGAAAAGCTGATGGCTGGAGAGTCAGCGAAAGGCCATTAGCTTCAGTCTGCCATTAATCTCCGGAAATGCCCATTTGTGACGTCATTGTTGGTACCGAAACATGATCGTGGGAGACAATATACTGATGTCTATCAAGTGCTTCTGAATGACAAGTTCCCCGTGTATTATCAAAAAGTTGTTGTCTTCTTCTCACTGCTCCAATTGTCTTTTGATCTTAAAACACGTCTCTCATGTACGGCGCATGAGAATGGAATTTCTCAGCTTCTGTATAATCATGGGAGTTTCTTTTTTTAAAGGGCTCCAAGTTTGGGAGGTTTCCTTTAAATATTTTGGGTGGTAAAACCAGAATCGGTCTTCAGCTGTGATGCTGGAATTTGATAAGTGTCTATATTATCATAACTATCTGCTCATAGCAGGAAATGGCTGCAAATGTTTTGAATAGCAGCTGTTGCTAGCAAAGATGTGCATTTCACAACGAGATTCTATGGAGTTATAGTCACATTCCTAGTAGATGAAGGGAACTCTCTGCCAGGAAAACTGTGAGGGTGTGCCTATACAATATTTTTGATTACTGCTGCTGAATGCTAGAGGAAAATAGAAAGAGAGCTGACTAAAATATTCATCACCTTCGTGCATAATTCAATGACTTATAAAGGAAGACAACAGTTCCACACACAAGCCATCTATCAAGAACTTGTTCTAAACTCATAATGCTAATTTGACAGTTTTGTTGGTTTTGATACCATTTTTACCCGAACATGAAAGTAAGTTCTTAAAGGTCATTAAAATCCCAGCCGGTAACAAGCCGGGAGCGTTTTGCCAAACACAGACGCTTCAGGTCCCACCTAATGTCAACCGTAGGCTGTTTGTAGTTTACAAACACCGCAGCATGATTCTCCCGATAGGAAGCTTGCTGGTGATACGGGTCCTTCTAAATGCATGCTAAGTGTATGCATTTGGGGGAGTAGAATGAGTCAGCCTGCCATTAATCACAGCTTTAGAGGCACTGACTCACTCCTGGCAAAATGGAATGGCCTCACTGGGAAGGGTGTGAAAGAGGAAAAAAAATCCACTCTGGGGTCAGTTCCCTGTTTCTGCCAACGCGGATCAAATTTGCACCCCCTTGGGTGGGCGGTTTGGGGGCTCGAGAATGCTGCAGTAGACCCCGTAAAAGCGGACCCCGTGTTTTTTTTTCCGGGAGAGGGCGCTAGACGTTCACGGTCTTGGCTTGGGAAATGCAGAAAGGGTCTGGAAAGAAAAGGGGAGCCGAGAGGGGCTTGGTGTATATCTAAGGCCAAAATTAGTGAACCGGCTCCTGGCCTTCCAGCTCCTCAACCAGGTAGGTCTTTGATCCAGATCCACTGTTGGTTGTCAGGCTCGCAACTGGAACCCCTTGTGTTCGTGAAGGGGTTCTGAAGGTCTGAAGAGTATTTGCAACAGCCCCGGTTCTCTTTGCAAATCAAAGGTTAAATAAAGCAGCGCCCTCGAATCTTCTGCCCGACCCGGTGTATGTTGCACTTGAAGCCAGCCAGGTTCTCCGAGGAAGGAAGCATAAAGGAATGCGCTGATATTTGGTGGACATCACCTGCAAATGTCTATGTTGTATCTGAACTCGAAACAGAGGGATGGGTAGTCGAGTCAGGGCTTTGTTATTTTCAAGCCAGCCCCTAAAAAAGAGCCACTAGCAAGCTGTTACACGGTTTTCTTTGCAACTTTTCTCAGGAATGTTGTTTCTTTAGTCTTCCCTGGGAGTAGATGTGATTTAAGACGTTCGCTGCTTTCTTGAAGCTCTAACTTGAGTTCATTTTGTTATGTGGTGACCACAGTTCTGGATGACGCCCCCCCTGGCACACAGGAATACATTATGTTACGGCAAGATTCCATCCAATCTGCGGAATTAAAGAAAAAAGAGTCCCCCTTTCGTGCTAAGTGTCACGAAATCTTCTGCTGCCCGCTGAAGCAAGTACACCACAAAGAAAACACAGAGCCCGAAGGTTTGTGCACGACGGACGTGTGTTTTGCTTGTTTTCTCTCGTTCTTCTTTCTTTCTCTCTCTTTTCTTTGACTGTGCATTGCCCCCCTGGTGTGCTGTATGTTGTTCGGCCCCTGACATGGTTAGGAGGCCCCTGGCTCGCCGGTGACTGTGTTATGCAGGCTCAGATGGGACGCTGTATAACACAGTCATCCCTGGCACAGCGCGCGGGCAGCCCCCTGCTTCTCGTAGCCCAAAGCGTTTTCCGCTGCTGTCCTGACATTGCCCCATTTTGGCTGCTGAAGTCGCTTGCTCCTGTAGCCAACATCTGGCCACGTCTGTTCCCATCACCTTGCATTCCTGAAACAGCAGTCGGCTGAGGAATGATGCTTCCAAAATGAAATCGTGAGAGGATTGTCCCAAATTTTCTAAGCCTCCTCCACTCCATACGGCTTCTGCATTGCGCTCGAAGAATGCTCATCATCTACTTAGTTTGCCATCGTGAAATGCATGCCTCAAGGAAACTATGAGTAGTTTGTTTTTCCTTTCAGCTCGAGTACAGGTTTGGAAAAGTCCACTTGCCGTAACGTAAACTGAGGTCAATAGCGTGTTCACCGCAATCCGTGCTACAAATCTCTCTCTAAAGTACCTCGTCGGTCTAGAAAGAGCATTCGCACCTTCCCCCACCCCCACCCCCACCCCAGGACATTTGAGAAGTGTCCTGTATGTTGCTAATTACTTACTGTGAAACAGCCTCTGTCCCCTGCACATCAGATACCAGTGATGCGGTTTCCGGGCGAACGACAACGAAAGTGACCAAAAAGTGCCCCTGTCCTTTGGCATACACTTGTGCGTAAATGGCTCTGGTGTGATTTCTAAAAGCGACTTTGTCCCTATTTCAAGTTGCCCTTTTGCAACATGGTGGGTCTCTCCCTTACAGCTGTCTTTCTGACCTAGAAAAAAAACACTGCCATGTGGTTCTGTTTAAAGTTTGGTGGGTAAAGGAAAGTACTCCAAATTGACTCGAGCCCACAGTTCTGGTACCAGTTCTTTACGCCTCAGAGTCTCCCTTCTCCTCGCTTCCAAATGGAGTTCTCCATGTTCATCGGCAAAAAAGGAGAAGTGTACGTTTTTCTGTGTTCGTTTGTATTTCAGCAATAGACTAGAGCATTTACGTTTGTTACTGCCCATACTGTGGTATCCAAGCTGTCTCCTTTGGGTAGGAGTTCTGATGTCAGCCCTTGCTCATCTGGAGATGTAAATGGTGACCCCTTTACAGTGAGTAAACGAAATCTTTTGGTGGTTTAGTACAGAAGATGCCAACTTGATCTTATGCTTCGATGAAACAAAAGCTTTCAACCAGTGACAATTACTTTACTATATACGATGCACTACAATATTTTCTGCTTTCTTTTCTCTAAAAGAAAGGAGTTTACAAGAGCCCGAAGGTTTGTGCACGACGGACGCGTGTTTTGCTTGTTTTCTCTCGTTCTTCTTTCTTTCTTTCTTTCTTACAAGTGTGTGTTTACAAGTATAAAACCAGTATCCATATGAGAGATCTACACCGTTTATTATATAATGATATACATTAAACATATATAATATAATGGAATATTCGTGTTACAGATGCTATACTGTTTTTCTAGTTGCACATCAGCCTGAAAAACCAATTTTGATTTGAGCAAGAAAAAGAAGCAAATTTAAGAAGCACCTGGTTAAATTCAGTCAAACAAGCAGTTAGAAACTTACTTCAAATTGTTTTAACAATACTCAGATTTAAGGAAAATACAGTTGCATAACTAAATTTACACCCCCATCCCTTTTCTTATTACATACGATTTTTCAGGCTCTGTGAATTTGCAAAATATCATCTGGAGCGTTATTGTGTTTACCGTTACGAATGTTTTCAGACATGAAGAATCCTTTAGAGAACGGGTAGCAGTTAAACTCCTTAGACAAGGTTTGGACAATTTTTAATCTGTCGTTTCATCCACACATTCAGTGGCTGCCACCGTGCTTAATATGACTGTCATTCTTTTACTTGTACGCTTTGATTTTCCTGATCTTGCCCTCCTCCAGGTCCCCTGGAATAGTGAAGCTAATATCTCCCTCCTCACTCCTGTGGGCGATGTGTAAATAGTATCAGACCCATTATAGGTTTTCTGGAATGACATTTGAATACTGTTTACAATTTTGCCGTACTCCCTTCAAACAAGGTCCCAGAAGTTAATGGCAGACCCAGACCTTGAAATGAAAACACTCTGTACAAATTAGCAGGGTCCCGAAGACCTTAGACGGGGACGAAAGCGATCGTGCTGTGGAAGAGATCTAGGATAAATCAGGAAACTATGCCAACAAATGAGCATGCTTACTTCACGTAGGATACCAAAGCTCGTCATTTCCAGGAGGTGGAGTGACCGCGGGTTTGGAAGGGCTCGGTGGTCATTCTGGAAGATGTTTGTTTTCGAGGCCGCAAAGTACAGTCATTAGTTTTCGCTTAAGGTTGCTATAACATGTTGTTACAGTTGGTAGAAACGAAAGGCCTCGTTAATACAAACAGAATCTCAGTTCCAAACTATATCCACACCTTGAAACATGTCAATATCGCGTGAAGCATTTTGAAGAGAGTTCCTCTCGTGGTATCTGTGCCAAAGCATGAGACCTTAATTGACCTTGGCTGTGGGTGCCCACCAGTCCCACCTCATGTGAAGGCAATGGACAGGATCTGTGCAATGCCAACCTTGGCAGTATGACCCCCTTCTAATGAGGTGGTTTTTCTATAAACCCTCAAGCGTGAAATGAAAACTTCTTTGAAACTTGAGAGGAAACTAAAAGTTTGAATGGGGTAAGTTTTGGAAATGATGAAACTAGGTCAAAGAGCTTTATGTCCGTTGTGATAAAGTTGCCATTAATTTTCTTCTTACTGAATCGATAGAAACCGACCAACTCTTTTTATGTTATTATAGGCCAAGTCTTGGTGTTTCTTTTGATTGGTGACGTCTTTGTGAGGGCCAGATTATTCTCATAGTTTATGAGCGCTTGAGATTTGGTACAGATCGTTTATTTACGGTTCACGGTCTTCTCTCTTTTAAAAGGTATTTTTGTATTGTGTCCAGGGACCTCAGAATGCACGTGAAATCATACATTGAAGGACGGAAATATCCCGCTGGCTTTTCAGGATACACTAAGGCCAAATTACACTTTGCCAAAACCAGGTTTCTATTTCTGAACAGCCCGTTCCAAAATAAGTTCTTTAATCTATTCCGAATGCTTGTGATTTTCAGTGATGTGATTATTTCCATAAAAACCACTTATGATGTAATCTTATGTGAGTACCGGAATTTGGCCGAAGACACACATACAAGTGTCTGAGCGTCTATCGTGGCTCAGTACCAACAACGCTCTGTTGTAAGAAAGCCACATGGAGAGGGGAGGTTATTACCAAAATCTTGTTTTCTTACTGTTCCAGGAGCCTTTTGGCAAGAGAAAATACAAGCCTTGTAGCTTTCTTCTTTCTTTCGTTGTCGCGCGTGCCAAAATGAAATCACTGATTTGGAGTAACTTTTGAAAGCCAGTCTATTATCCTCATAGCTGCTGCTTCCTAAATGCCAGTCATAGGGCTTTTACTGATGTTTGAAGGTTGTTCAAAAGAATCACACCAAGATACCCGGGCTTGCAAGGTGACACTGTTGAAAATCTACTGAGAAACATAAATCATGGATTTCCAGCCTTTGCTTTTAGGATTAACAATCCTGATTACAATAGTAAATTTGAAGGAGTTAACACAATACAGGAAGATGTTATGGAGCGCAGGGGTTTGTCACCCACCGTCTTTTAACCAAGCATTTGGCCTTTTTCTTACAGTCCTGCTTTCCTGTGATTTAAATATCTATATATTCCATCTCCCTCAGGACGTCTATAACCTTTTAATTCAGAGAGGCATCCAACCATAGTGACTTTGGTTGGAGGAGAAGAGAATCTGTGCTCCAGAGTGGTGATGAGGTGCGGCAGATTTTACCAACTAAAAGAAAGCCAAATGTTAAGGGGCCATATTTGTAACTAGTGCCAATGACTGCTACTCTCATGTTGCCTTGGTTTCTTTACACCAGAAAGAGAACATGATCCCATGGATATCATCAGTCTGGCCTCAGTGGGAGGGGAGGAGGAAGGGAGAAGAATATTAAGGAAACAGGCGAAGGGAAATGTCTTTATTTCCATCCTTAGCTTTTCTTCAACGTTGTTGTCTCCTGTCTTCCTCATTTTAATAATAATTAACCTTTTGAGAGCAATGGGTCTAATAGCATTTGGCTCACTCGTTTGATAAAAGACCAAGCAACCCCTGATGCTCGATACCTTGAAAACGTCTTGACTTTCAGAACGGATGTAACTGGGTTCCATATCCGTCCCCTTGAGGACGAGAATCGAAGGGATATTCCTCTTTTATTAGAGAAACATGGAGCCGTATGTTCGGGTGACTCTGAAGAGATACAAGACTTTATTCTTAATCTTTTCATTTCAAAATAACTATCACTTAGGGTCACCTTGCCTTTGATGTAGTACCTGCAGGATGACAAAACAGCACCGGAGAGTTTTCTTTGCTCATTGAAGCAAATGGCAGCTTAATTGCAGAGTCACAAGAAGGATTTCAAAACCGGTTCAAATTGAAGCCAAATTAAAGCCAGAAATCTGAAGGCCTTGGTGATTAGTAATGAATAAACACTATCCTCTCCCCAGAAAGTATTCAAATGTGTTCCTCTCTGTTGCATGTCAGCTAATTCTTTTTAAAAAAAAAATTTGTTTAACGTTTATCTATTATTGAGAGACAGAGACACACAGAGCATGAGCAGGGGAGAGGCCAAGAGATGGAAAGACCCAGAATCGGAAGCAGGCTCCAGGCTCGGAGCGGTCCGCGCAGAGCCCGACGCGGGGCTCGAACTCACGGACCCCGAGATCGTGACCCGAGCCGAAGTCGGACGCTTAACTGAGCCACCCGGGTGCCCCTCAGCTAATTCTTAATAGACAACTTATGTCCTAACGCATCAGGAAACTAGCAACGGCACATTCTCTCTTGGGTCCTATTTTCTAAAATTTTTTTTTTTTCAACGTTTTTTAATTTATTTTTGGGACAGAGAGAGACAGAGCATGAACGGGGGAGGGGCAGAGAGAGAGGGAGACACAGAATCGGAAACAGGCTCCAGGCTCCGAGCCATCAGCCCAGAGCCTGACGCGGGGCTCGAACTCACGGACCGTGAGATCGTGACCTGGCTGAAGTCGGACGCTTAACCGACTGCGCCACCCAGGCGCCCCTCTCTTGGGTCCTATTTTCCACCTATGGCAGCAAACACGAAATCCAGTCATATTTGGGGAGATAGTCTCTTCTCTCTGGAAAACTCATAATTTGATCAAGGAAGTATACTTAACAGCCAGTAATTCAGTTTCAGGCCAGGATGGGCATTTATTATTCTCTTTTTAGTCATACACATCTAAACTCCATCTCCAGGCTGGCCTTTACAGTAGAAACTAACAACCATTCATTTCTAGAAAAGATGACTCACTTTCTAAAGCAACAGGCCTCCTTTCTTACTTGAGCCTAGGTGTTTCCATCGAGCTGGCGGTGACGTTTTCCTGAGAAGAAGTGGTCTCTCCTTTACAATTCTCTTGGCTGAGGTTTTCCTTGGTTAATATTGAAGGCAAATATTTCCCATGCGAAGCCAACACTGATGACCCGTTTCAAGTTTTTTGTGGTTTTTTTTTTTAATGTTTAAAATAACACCACCCTGGGAGAACGCTCTGAGTGGTTTATTGGCCGAATAACAGTGTATGGTGATGATTTTAATTAAAAAAAATAAAGTGAAAATCCAAGTGCCGATACTTGAAACCATTATCCGTCCATTGGGGATTGTTTCTGAGGGTCTGATCCCTCAGCGACTCCTCGTTGTTGTTTTCTTTTTCTCTTCACAGCCAGTTGATAAGCCACGTAAGAAAATAATGCCATTCTGACCCAGCATGATAGGAGCCAGGTAGGCTGTGTTCCTTGTCCGAAAAGGCATGGCCTGAATGACTTTTAGCTGTTTGCCCAAATCCAGCTCAACCCTAATGTGTGGAGGTCTCCCTGTATTAAGGGGACACACGGGAACGTGCCGCTGTCTCTGCTTCAATTGTCACCTCGTCTTTTGTTTTCAGTGATAACTTGATGGCCTGGTTGAAGAGAATGCGGGGACTAATTATACTCTCTTTCACATGTTCTTCAATAATTAGCTGATGGATATTTTCCAAATGATGTTTCCCGAAACACTGATCGTGCATCTCTGTGAAAAGACAGATTCTGTGGTCAAATACATATTTCCCAAATTCCACGCCACTCGTAGAGGGTCTGAATTTATCAGAAGAGAATGTGAAAGGTTTTGAGGAGTCTTACAGATCAGGAATCTTGCTTTGAGCGATTCAGTGGCGAACATCTTCCAGCTACCAAACACGGTTTGTTCGTAACATCTATCCATGTCCCCAAAACACACTTCGGGGAGCATCGTGCTGGGCATCAGTGTATTCCTCGTCAAAGCTAGGCTTTGACGAGGAATACACTTCAGAAAATGAATGGTGGCCCCCACCCACTGTCTTTAGGGAAGTGCTCCTCAAAGTGTGGTTCGTGGATCAGTGCTGGGTCTGAAATTATGCCTTCCAAGTCAGTGATGAGATAAGGAGCTTGTGCCAGAATGTAAATCCACGCCCTTCTTTCTTCATCAAGAGAGCCTTACTGTCTTGCTGTGGAAAAACAGTGTCAGCTGAAGGAAAGAAAAAGTGTGCTTAGTGGCAGAGTTCACAGATCAGCGCTAAGTCTGCAGACCATACTTTGAGTGACGCTGCTTCAGATCACTTCGATGACTCTCAACCTTGCTACACACTGGAATCACCTGAGGACCTTTGAAATAATATTGATGCCTGAGTCCAACACCAGACCAAAACCAACCACCTGAGCAACAACTTGTCCAGACGAAAACCCTGCAAAATCTCTTGCGGCAGAGGTAGTGTTTCAAAAGCTCCCCAGGTGATTCTAATGTGCTAACAGCGTTGGGATCACTGCCTTGGGAAAAAATCACCTTGGCATAAGGTCTGGTGTGTGACGTCAACGTCAATTCGGCATTCTTATCATGCTGATTGCATGGGCCTCTTTAGGAGGTGCCCTGTGATGAGAGGGCAATGCTGGACAGGCAGCACTTATATGACCTTTAGAACTCATGGCCATGTAAGGTAGCCATCATTCCCAACACACACGCATGCACACACATGCGTACACACTCTCACACACACACACACACACACACACACACACACAGACACCCCTTTCCGTTGATTGTTTCCTTTGCTGTACCTTTTGTTTTTATGAAGCCCCAAGAGTTTCTTTTTGCTTTTGTTTCCTTTGCCTCAGGAGACATACCTAGTAAGAAGTTGCTTCAGCTGATGTCAAAGAGATTACTGCCTGTGTCCTCCTCTAGGACGTTAACCGTGTCCCGTCTCACATCTAGATCTTTCATCCATTTTGAATTTATGTTTGTGCGTGGTGTAAGAAAGTGGTCCGGTTTCACTCTTTTGCACGTTGCCGCCCCGTCTTCCCAACACGTTTGTTGAAGAGACGGTCTTTTTTGTCCGCTGGATATTCTTTGTTACTTTGTCGAAGATTAGTTGACCATATGGTTGTGGGTTCACTTCTGGGTTTTCTGTGTGGTCTGTTGGTCTATGTGTCTATTTTTATGCCAGTACCATATTGTCTTGGTCACTAGAACTTTGCGATATAACTTGAAGTCTGGAATTGTGATGCCTCCAGCTTTGCTTTGCCTTTTCAAGGTTGCTCTGACTATCCGGGGTCTTTTGTGGTCCCATACAAATTTTAGGATTGTTTGTTCTAGCTCTGTGCAGAATGCTGGTGTTATTTTGATAGGGATTGCATTCAATGTGTAGATTGCTTTGGGTAGTGTAGACATTTTAACAACGTTTGTTCTTCCAATCCATGAGCATGGAATGCTTTTCCATTTCTTTGTGTCATCTTTAATTACCTTCATCAGCGTTTTATAGTTTTCAGAGTACAGATCTTTCACCTCTTTGGTTAGGTTTATTCCTAGGTGTCTTATGGTTTTTGGTGCACTTGTACATGGGATTGATTCCTTGATTTCTTTATGCTGCTTCATTATTGGCACACACCCCTTCCTGAAGTTTTCCTGCCTCTGCTGCTCTGTGCTTTTAGAGAAATAATCAGCCTTCTCCATAGGAGCGTGGTAATCTGCCACCTTGTGACCAACCTCCTTTCTTGCAAGCAATTGCTGCAACACGTGTCTTCTCAAACTATGATCCAGCTTGCAAATGTGGGTGGAAGAGTTCCTCGGGACCACGTATGTGTGTACTTGAAGAAGAAGATGGAGAAGGAGAAGAGTGTGCAAACATGCCAGGAACGTACTACTGTTTCTTCGCTCGATTGCTCCCGCTCCAGGGTGAGATTGCAAAATTTGGCTCAAACTGCTCATGACCTGGGTGTCTGTCCCTGAGTTACACCCGAGGCTGTCGTGATTGTAGCATTGCCCTCTTATCACGTACACACCAGCTACCACGGCATCAAATTAGTACAGCAGCACGTATGGGAGACTGACTTTGATACGATTGGGACACTTTAATTGCTATCCATGATTCTAAATCGTTCCTAGCACCGTATATTACACTGGTTCAGGTATTCATTTATTATACTCTACAGCATTTCTTAGCGTGCTCGAGAATACACAGCTTGAATAATGCCCGCGGGAAAGTGTGGAACAAGAGGTATAACATCCTGCATTTTATCAACACTTACCCTTGTCTTGCTTCACAGCTGATATCCGCACTCACTCCAACACATCAAAATCACATGTCCACTTCCAGCCATGTGCTAGCATATTTCTACTTACGAGCCCCAGCTATTTTAAGATATATATTCTTGGAATGGCTCCAGGTCAATCTTCAAGTCCATCCAGCTTTGGAAGTGACAAGTGTACATTGGCTGAAAGTCCAGATCTCCCGCGGAGGAAGGGGAAGAACACGGATCCACGTAGCTGCCTCTCTCTACAGTGAGAACACTGTGCAAAGCAACCTTAGAGCCATGATCACAAAATCCCTGTAAGGTAGGGCTGCTACCAACATTTGACAGATGCCCAAACAAAGATACAGGAAGTTTAAGTCACTTCCCTAATAAATGACAGGACTTGATTTGAACCTGGTTTTTCTGGCCTCTGAGGCCCATGCTTTTTCCCTCCGTGGCCTCTCCATATACCCAGTTTCCCCCCTCTTGCCTTCTACATGAGTTTATTGTCTAACAGCAATTTTAGCGCAGAAGAGATCTGTTAGGTTGAAAGGAATGAAATGCTGTCCACACTCCATTCTCAATCTGTGCTATGAAAAGGAGCTGCCGTAAGTAGAAGGGACTCAGGAGGTAGTTGTTAGTTCTGTGGGCCTGGAGTTGGATGTAGTGAAACACTCAAAGGTAGGAGGTGAAATGCCCCTTACCTTCAAGGGGGTGATGACTTTGTCTAGGACACACACACACACACACACACACACGCACAAAACCAGTATAATGATTGGCGAATAGCTAAATTCAGTTAGAATGCAATAAAACTGTCCTTAGATAAAAAACATAAACAGGATGGGGTGCCTAGGTGGCTCTGTCGGTTAAGTGTCTGGCTCTTGGTTTCGGCTCAGGTCATGATCTCACAGTTTGTGAGTTTGAGCCCCGCGTCAGGCTCTGCGCTGACAGCGTGGAGCCTGTGCTTGGGATTCTGTCTCTCTCCCTCTCTCTCTCTGCCCCCCCCCCCCACTCTCTCTGTGTCTTTCTCAAAATAAAAAATAAACTTTAAAAGATTTTTTGAAAAAACATAAACACATAAACAGGTTACTTGCCTAATCTCCTTTCTTTAAGCCAGGAGCCACTCCTCCCCTATAATGCTAGAACTGAGGAAAGATGTCATTTCTAATTACTAAAGAGCTGATTCTGCTGCTGAATGTTTTCTCGGCTCAAGAAAATTGCCACCAGTGACAGAAATGTTATTAAGACTTGCTCTGAGCATTTCCATAAGATTAGGTGTTACCTAGAGGTCCGGATATTAGCATTGAATTCTCTTTCATCACTTGCTGGAGCCCCACTTTCTAGCCTAAGGTAAAGGATAATAAAAATAGTAATTGACAATTAAGCAGAATTTACTACGTGCCAAGCATTTTTACCTAACGCTGCCTTGATTCTCGTAACAGTCCTTGGAGGCAAGTAGGTATTGTTTTCCCGCCATGTTATGGATGAGGACACTAAGAGTCAGATTAAGGGAAGTAACTTGTCCAGTGTCGCCTTGCGCCTGCTCTCAGAGGAACAATAGATTAAAAAGGTGGCATGTTCTCCAAAGAGGAACACCCAGATGTCACATGAAAATGTTGGCAGGGCAAATTCCCATCAAATTTGACTTGGTCAGAATGCTTTCCACGCTGTAGCATCAGAGTTGAGATTTATTCACTGTGCTGATATACATTTATTTAGCTGTGGGCCGGGTCTTCATCACCTCAGGCCACCTCATCTTCCACCTCAAGACATCATCTCACAAAACAGCCGTTGACCCAAATCCCTGGATGATGAAACCTTCATTACAAAGCGAGAACCGACTTAAGGCGCGTGACCAAAAAGCCCCGCCAAACCGGGTTGGATCCTTGTCAAGATACTGTTCTGTGTGACCTTCACGAGGAGCCAGGTTGCGTGAAATGGCCCGTTGCCCTCCAGAAGCATGAAGAAGGAGGTCTCGGGAGTTCGTGTGGCACATTCGGTGCGGGACGTTGTATATCGTGCTCTGGTTAGATGCTTAGCTATCAATGTTCAGCATCTTTTATGCACCAGGCACTTCAGGTTTATTATTGCTAATGTTCCCGACCCATGAGGTAGGCGTCATCCATCTTGAAGGACGCAGTGGGGAAACTGGAGTGTAAAGATACGAAATAACTTGCTCAAAGTCATACGACTAATAAGTGTCTTCATGGGGATTTGAAGCCAAGTCTGGTCTCTCTGGTCGCTCTCAAGCCTGGTTGGTCTCTTCTACGTTGTGCTGCCTCAGCTTGTCCCATACCCTGACACCTGCCACCCCCTTTCGGGTGCAAGGCATGAGAGGAGAGCTCAGCACCGTCCTTTCCACTGCTGGTGACACGTGCTGTTTGGAAGAAAACCGTAGAACTGTCTTTAACCTCTCGGCAGCGTTCACTTACCCAGTGCCTCAATCAGGAGAGTTCTTGTGCATTCCCCCACAGCCCGCTTTGAATGCTGGTACAAGCAGTAGGCCGAGGGCTAAACAAAGCAGCGTCCTCAAGATTTGTCATATGTTTCTTGTTCTTAATTCTTTTTTTTTTTTTTGGAAATGTCAATGCCGTTATTTCTTTGAATTTGGGTAATCTATGGCTATATTCCCTATGCTATGCTTTTCAACCCCATGACTTGTTTACTTATTTATTTTTATCGAAGTATAGTTGAGACACAATGTTACATTAGCTTCAGGTGTACAACATAGGGATGCGACCGCTCTGTGCGTTATGTTGTGCTCCCCACAAGTGTAGCTACCGTGTGTTAACCACGCAACGCTATTATACTACCATTGAATTTGTCGCATGCTTTTGTCCTTTGTTCCCTATATCAACATCTGCTAACTGGAGGTCATTCTCCCTGTAGTCCTTCCTTACATAAAATAATACTTCAAAGCCATGGTTTTCCTCATGGAGCTGCTGGACCTTAAAGCAGCCTTAACTGGCTCTGCCATGAGCCACCTCCCCAAGGAAAGAGAGGAGGTTCCATTCTGACGCTGGATTTTTGTGACCACCTGGGAGTGGAATGATCTCATGCACCAAAGTTGGCCCCCTTTTTAAGGTGGTCCATCTGCAAATAGAGGGCAGTGATAAGGGCAGATGTGTCTGTAATGGAGTGATTTGCTCCTGCTGTCCCTCTCCCCTGGTGTGGGCACAGGGGACTTCCCTGGATCAGACACCTGCCATTGTCCTTACGGTGGCACCTTGGGCTTTGCCCCTTCCGGAAACACAGCACACTGGGACAGGTGAAATGTGCCCCTCGTGGTTGCTAGTTGCCACGCAAAGGTGCGAACACACTCCCACGCGTGTATGCAGATCACTAGTTAAAATTGTGTCTTGAGAAAGACACGGACAAACAGGAGAGTCCACATGGTCCCTCCGCTGGAGCCCCTTCTGGGAGCCAGCCAGCCAGCCCAGCTGTGCACAGCCTCATCACAGACTCAAGCAGCCCATTCAGACGGTGAGGTCGGCTGCCTAGCAAGCTGCCTCAGGCTGTGAACAAAATCTCCTTCTGTCCATGCAAGAAGGAAGGAACAAAGGGCATTTGAAAACATAGGGGCAATAGACACTGCCAACCAGTGGCTTTTCTCTTTTGTTCCCTCTTCTGGCACTTTTCCTCTATAATCACTTGATTTTTCTCTGAGAAGATAGCATTTCGGATCCGTGTTAGAAGGTTCATGAACTGAGTCAGTAAATTTCTCATTGACATGCATCGTTAGCTGTTCACTTAGGGGATAATTGGCTAAACATACCCAGAATATTTACTGAGGGAGGAAAACGGAGTCCCCTAAGCCAATCAGGATAGTTTGGGAACCTTTTATTCTGGTGCAGCTTTTTCTTTGGGAGCAGTTACTGGTGTTTTAAAAGAGATCTATCTCCCTTCCCGATTAGGACTCCATTTAAACATACATCTTGATTTCATCCCTACTGAATAGAGCTTTATTAAGTAGATGCCACAGGCATAGCACGGTGTCCATCCACAATAAATACCCAATAAACATCTCTCATTAGCTACCTCGTCAAATAGCAAATTTTGATATCCTGAGTTCACCCGGCCATTTGCCTTAATTCTGGGCAGCAAGTGACTTATAGCACTTCTGGTCACCATTAGCAGAATTGATGTCTTTGCCAACAGAAACTTACTGTCTTACAGGGGCGCCTGGGTGGCTCAGTTGGTTAAGCGTCCGACTTCGGCTCAGATCAATGATCTCATGGCTCGTGAGTTTACGCCCCACATCGGGCTCTCTGCTGTCAGTGCAGAGCCCGCTTTGGTTCCTGTCTCCCTCTCTCTCTGCACCTCCCCAGCTCGTGCTCTCTCTCATCTCAAAAAAAAAAAAAAAAAAAATCAAAAAAACTTTAAAGAAACTTATTGTCCTGTGGAAGCTAGGCATTTAGCTGGTTTCTAGGCATGGCATTGAATAGGGGCACTGCCTCTGCCCTCAAGGAGGAAAGACTGGAAGGAAGGGAAAGACTTTGAACTAGTCTATCAGTTTGGCTCTTTGTGTTTTAAGTCACCCTAAAATATAGTGGCTTCAAACCGGAACAGTTTTATTCTTTCTCGTAGTCTATGGGTTGGCTAGATCTGCTGTAGGTCAGGTATAGGTTCTACTGACCTAGACTGAGTTTATTCATACGTTCGCTGGTGAGTCAGGATGGTTCTGACTGTTCTAGGATGGGCTTGCCGAGGACAACTCAGCTCTCCTCCACAGGTTTCCAAATGAAGTCCCATGAATCCATTTGTATGTTCCCTTCATGTATTCATTTAGCACTTAATGAGCAAGTGTTGCGTATCAGAAACGACAGGATCCTGCCTTCAAATTGCTCAGGAGTGAGTTCCAGGTGGGTGGCGCACATTTAAGACTTGCCAGCCTGTGGAGGGTATTAAAACCACAAGAGCAGAGGAGATCACCTAGGGCGGGACAAGAGGCAGAGAAGCGAGCCCTGGGGCACGCCAGTATTTTAAGGTGCTGTAGGAGAGAAGGGACTCGTCAGAAGCGAAAGAAGGAAAGCAAGGAGAATGAGGTGCTGAGGAAGCCAAGGCAGGACTGAGCTTTAGGGACTAGGGATAGATCAGTGGGCAGAATGCAGTGCGGACTTACTGATTTATCGCAAGCCTCTTACGTAGCCCTTTTAACACCTGCACTTTGTGGCTCAATTCATTTCAATATAGAACAGGTGTCTCTCCACTTCTCTCACTGGAATAAATGCTGGCCTAAATCACTGGAGCGCGCGCGCTTGGTGAGAATGACCCCCGATAGGATGGAGTGATGAGGAATCACGTGGTACCTGTTATTCTTTAGTGGTAGGTCTTTGTAGAGACGTCATTGATTTTTCTTCTCCATAATGCATCTGAAGTTTTAAGTCTTTGCCAAGACTGATTTATTCTTTTCTTGTTTGTCCTTTTTAACATAGTTAAGCTCGCTCGATACTTTTTAATAGCCTAAAAATATTGGACCGCTGGGAATTCAAATTAAAAGTAATTGCCTCTTGAGTTCAGTATTTAAAAACGGACATACTTTGGAGTTGTATTAATATGCTGCAATCAAGGATGACATTACGTGAGTTTCCAATAAAGCAAGTTTTCTGCCAACTTTACAAATGTGTGCTTTTGCTAGACTATGGAAATTGATTCCTTGTCTAGCAGTGAAGGTTTCTGGCTGAATCAAAGAGGTAGTGTTTAAAAAGAACAAATACACCTAGGGTTTGCGAATTTGGATCCCAAGGAAATGTTAATTTTCCGTGCAAAACTGGATGGCGGTTTTCTGTACAGGGTGTCCCCTTGTCCAAGGTCAAATAACTCTTCCTTAGCGGCCTCCAGGGAGTCAAAAGAAGCTTCATGGTTTCAGGATGAGAAAATAAAAAAGTAAAGTAATTAGCTTTTTGTAGTGCAAGCTGGCCCGAAAGGTTTTTAGGGGAAAATTCTTGAAGGAAGCCTTGTACTTGGATCACCCCTGATGAAGACGACAGGAGGCTGCTGCTACCCATTTCTAAACTAAGACCAGAGCCTACAGCTGCCAGACCCTTTGTGTTTGGTACTCTTTTTACGAAGACCAGAAAATGTCATTGTAGAAAACACTGCATTCGTGCACATACCCCTGACAACATTCAATTTTATCCTTCGCCTATCCAGTGCTGTTTTCCTTCCTGACCGTGTCTCAGTTGAATCTGTGCTGAGACAGCAACCTGTACCGTAAAATGTAGGTGGGGTCTCAGTAGTGGAACAAGGAGGCTAACCAAGGAGACTGTGTATTCCTGTGGCTTGTGAGGCCATTTGGTACCTGTCTTCCTTTTCTCACCTTCTGCTGGCCCCGAGAAAGGGCTTTGAAGAGGAAGGAGGTACATCTGTGCAGGTAGGGGGAAGAAGGTTCGATCTGACACATAATGTGAACTCGGTCTTCTCTCTTGTTTAGCACCATTCTTGCTGACAGTACAGGGGTGAACCCTGGGAAAATCAGAAACGGACCTGCACCCCTAAGGTCCTCTAAGTTGTGGTATTTATCATCCTTATGCAGTGGTACCTAGTTTTTCCTGTATGGAAGACCTAGACAAATCAGCCAACACATCCCAACACTTGGAAACAAATAACATTGGATTAAAAACGATACTAAATTAACATGGGAAACCACGTGAGGACTAAAACCCAGTGAGCGCATTTTTTAATACTTCTTTCCTGCTGTAAGAAGTAGTTGACCTATTTTTTTAATTCAGTCACCCCATCCCCGGCCCAGTGTTGAGCTAGAATAGAAGGATTCTCAACCTTAGCACTCTTGACCTTGGGGGCCAGATAATTCTTTGTCTTCAGGGGCTGTCCTATACATTGCGGTATGTTGAGCGGCATTCCCCAGGCTTGTGACAACAAAAAATGTCCCACCGGGAGAGAAACTGCCCTGTTAAGAACCACTTGGCTATGTAACAACTATGTAAATAAGAAAGATACAGTCTTCGAATTACTCCTCCTTTAAAAGCCAGTCCAAATGCTTCTGTTTAATCACAACCAAACCAATGTTCGCCTTCCTTGGAGAACTTAATCCAAATTCTGCCTTTCCCCTCCCAGTCTTTCCCTGACCTCTCCAAAAGCGTTTCAAGTTATCTGAAGTATTTATAAGGCTTTCCAGTAAAATCCAGTGCTGTTATTCGGTATGAGAAAACCGAGGCCTCTGGTCCAATCAATCATTCCACAGTCATTTAATGAGAATCTACTTGGTTTTCCCCTGTGTCTCCTATAGGAGATCTAGAGCTCCTGCCTTCAATGAACCTAGAGTCAGAACTCTCACATGTGAAAAGTAATGTAAATCAATTTGTGTAAAGGACCCACGCTCAACTTCAGGAAGTTCTTTGTGTTGTGGTCCTTTCAGGATACTCTCTGTGGTCCTGTCCAGTCCACTTCAGCAGAGCCGATGATGAGCAGAGGTGACAGTATTCCTCAATATTTTTTCACAGGTTCGCATATCCAGTTGAAAATTCAAAAGTTTTGAACATCAAATCTAACCATGAAGACTCAACTGACATTGGCTACACTGGGCTATTTGCTTCCGTCCAGGTCCTTAAAACAACCCTAAAAATGTACCCATCAACTTTTCCCTTTATCCTCTTGGTTCCCTTTACAGCCACAAACACAAGATCAGGAAAAAAGGAATTTTGTGAAGCGTTACTTCATGTTTTAAGGGATATAGAGAAACTAAACGTATCAGCGTTCAGAAAAATTAATATTCTAAAGGACAATCAGAAATCAGAATTAAATTCACCTCTCAGCTAATTTAATATTTTTTTCCAAAAGCATTTGTGGTTTATCTGCTTCCTGTTTTTTAGCCTTGCTTTTATTCCCTTATCATACTAAAGTGCCCCTGGTGGGTTATGTAACTCTGGACAAGATCCATTCTTTCCTTGGGTCTCCATATGTCTTTCCGTCAAATGAAAACAAAAATGGATTGAATACCGAACTCTCTTCTTGTTTTAAATTTCTCAGATATATACAATAAGAATCAATATGTTGTCAGGCTTCCTAACAGAACTGCACATAGTCAGAACGGAAGTTGCTGCCTTCGGGTGGGCAGTTCAGTGATTCAGAGCTAGAGTGCTTTGTGCTCCATATGGTGACGGCCATGGGCTTCTCCTTTTCCAGATCCTTGCTGAAACTGCTAATCTTGCTTCTGGGCTAGCTTTGAGAAGAGTAAAGCCTAGGCATGAGCTGGGGTGGGGATGGGGAAGAGTAACATTTTCTGAATCCCTGACTGTCTTCATTTCAAATTTTTTTAATGTTTATTATTTTTGAGAGAGAGAGAGAGAGAGAGAGAGAGAGAGAGATGGAGTGCGAGCAGGGGAGGGAAAGAGAAAGAGAGAGAGGGAGACACAGAATCCGAAGCAGGCTCCAGGCTCCGAGTGGTCAGCACAGAGCCCGACGCGGGGCTCGAACTCATGAACCGCGAGATCATGACCTGGGCCGAAGTCGGATGCTCAACTGACTGAGCCACCCAGGGGCCCCTTGATTGTCTTCATTTCAAAAATTAATTCAGGGGCCCCTGGGTGGCTCAGTTGGTTAGGCATCCAACTCTTGATTTCAAGCTCAGGTCATGATCTCACAGTTATGAGATTGAACCCTACATTGGGCTCTCACTGGGCATGGAGCCTGCTTGAGATTCTCTCTCTCCTTCTCCCTCTGGCCGTCCCCTGCTTGCTTGGGTGTGCATGCATGTGCTCTGTCTCTCTCTCTCTCTCTCTCTCTCTGTCAAAAAAAAAAATTAATTCATATGATCAAATTAGCTAACTAACTTACCCAATATCACACCATTAGAAAATGGGGGAGTTGAGGTTCAAACCCAAGAGTCTTGCCTCAGGTACATTCTGCTTTCTCCTCAAGGGAGGCTTTCAGGACCCACCTGAGGAGGGTTAGAAGGTAAGCTTGCTTTACCTTTGGTGACCCTTTAATTCCTCCCTTTCCTTCCTCCAAACTGGACCTCAGGGTCCTAATTGCTGTTAGGACCCTAATGTGAAGAACCTCCTGTTTGTACCCTTTGTGGAGAAGTGGTTTGGACCAAGGACAACCCCTTCACCACAGACAGTCAGAAGCTGGGAGTGAGAGAGAATGGTTGACTGGTTAGTTGGTTGGTTAGTAGGTTGGTTTGTAGACGAGCACAATACGCTGGCCGCCAGACTTCACTCCTCTGTTTCCTGGCTCAAAATCACACATATCAGACTTCACATCAGTCCTCAGCTTACCGCCCCTCCTCTTGGGGCTGTCCTGGCATTTATGCTCTCCTTCCTTCTTTTCCAGAAACATGGTGAGAGTGTGTAGGAGGTAGAAGAGAGGCTCTGTTCTGAAAGTAGCCAGATATGCTTTCATTTATCTTTCCTTTTTTTTTTTTTTTGTTTCAAAACCCATTGTTTCATTATAGTTCCCCTGTGGGGAAGTAGAAGCACGTGGAGGCAGGGGGACTTGGGCACATGGAAATGTAGCATTCATCTACTCCCACATTTGCCTGTTGCTGCTAGAAGTTAAATAGCAATCTATAGCCTCCCAGTGTGTAAACTAATTGTGGGTGAGCATTAGGGACAAAGGTGGGACATTTAATCATCTAACTAAATTTTCGAGTTTTCCAAATGACCCAGTTTTCTTGTAGACGACAGCCTATCATCCACAGAACCACCACCCCTCTTCTGTGAGCACCACACCTGTTCTGATATTCCTACAACTGCTCCAGATGCTGGTGGTTTAGGGGACAGAGAAGTTTAGGGAATGGTTAGAAAAACAGAGTGAAGGATGCCTGAGTGGCTCAGTCATTTGCGGGTCCGACTCTTGATTTGAGCTCAAGTCATGATCCCAAGGTCATGGGACCAAGCCCTGTGTTGGGTTCCACACTGAGTGTGGAGCCTACTTAGGATTCTCTCTCTCTCTCTCTCTCTCTCTCTCTCTCTGCTCATTGCCCTCTTGCTTGTTTGCATGTTTTCTCTCTCTGGAAAATAAAATAAGATAAAATAAAATAAGAGTGATATGCCAGTTTGATTGGAAATGAGAGAACCTTGCAGAGTATCACCTCAAGGCAGGCTCTCTATCTCATCTCTCCTCACCCCTGTCCCCAGCACCTTGTGTTGGCCCAGGAGCAGAAATAACCGTAGCCACCATTTATTTGAAGGCCCATGCAGGCCAAATACCATGTCAAGTTTCTCTAATCTCTATTATCAATCCGTGAATGTAGGTATTTTATCCCGATTTCATACTTCGGGTAACTCAGAAAGTTTAGGTTAGGCGGAACCAGGGAAACTACTAGGTGCTTAAAAATACAATTGGATTTGAATTTTGAACTATAAGCGATCTAAACTGATCTCTTGATATATCAGCTCCTCCATCTGGGATATCACCTAGGTTGGTGGCTTGAACTATTAAGATGTGACTGAATTTAAATGTGTAGTTTCTATATACAAGATAATTTACTCGAGAATAATAGCTTTACCACTACTCTGGCAGATCTCCTTATGAGCTGTAAAGATAGTAGCTGCATAAATATGCATTCAAATCTGTTTGTCCATAAATAGCAGATCTGATTTGAGTATCTTCATTTCTGGACTTTTTTTTTTTTTTTTTAACTTATGGTCTTTCGTCTTTCTTTTACTATGGACGACCCAGCTCATCCCTGTAAGTTCGAAGTGGGTCATGTTCAAAATTCTTAAACCCAACCTCAGCTTTTGCCTTCCCAGATCTATTCCAAACACTCCCACCCTGCGACCTTCTTGGAATCAGTCTCTCCTTATCAGCTTCCCTCCATATTAGATCTTATGGCCACCTGCCTAAGATTCAAGGGTTTTGTCTTCCCAAAGAGGGCAGGCCCTGTGCCTTCATCCTGGCGCACAGTAGGTGCCCAATACAAGCTTCTCCATCGAAGACTGCAGCCCTGCTATTTTAGAAACGAGGCCGCATGGCATATCAAGCAAATAGAACCTTCTGTCGCCTCTTGACGCACAAAAGAATTGGAAAATACTGTGTGTTACACATCGCTATTAAGGGCATGTGTGTCCTCTGGCAAGAGGCTATCACAGAATGTGTTGTACGATAACGTCTGTCTCTTGAGTGCTGTTTTACCTTAATGGAAAATTTAAAATGCAGAGTGAACAATAGATTGATTACTTTATCAAGGCAATTAGCCTCCACATAGAATTTGCTTGCAGGTTACTTCGGGTTAAAAACATTTGGGTTGCCGATTGTAATTTTTCTGTGTTTTTAATTCTCTGCCGTGAGAATCCATTCATATATATCATTTTCTCCTTGTTCTTTCTGCTGGGTACAATTAACTACAGCATAAACCACTGTACGTGGCATCCTACAAGTCCTTCTGAATTTGTCTTCACCGATGTGTTCACGAGAGACAGCTGTGGTGGAATGCGAGGAACACAGAACTCATTGTCCTGCAAACCTGGGTTTCACCCTGACCTCTGGCAGTCGTTGGGTGATTGGGACAAATGAGGGGAAAATAGAGACAGTGATAGGATTGAAATTATGGGGCTGTCGTGAGGATTGATTGACCATGGTGCCTGAAACATAGCAAGTGACCAATAAAGGTGAACTGTTTTATTATCATCATTGTTAAAGCTCTTGAAGTTTCAGCTCTGGGTCGTTTAGCTCATCAGGCCATCCTTGAGCCAATCCAGCCATTGCCATGCACAAATGGACCTTCAGAGCCCTCATCAGCTTGTAGCCGCTGTCCTGAACTATGACATGGAAACCATCGTGCACTGTGCTTCTAGACTGGTTCCTGAGTTTCGCATATTCCGTTCTTGCACTTAATAAATGCTGCTTGCTGTTATTAAAATTGTCTTTAGCACAGCAGATGTGTTACCCACATGAAATGCTCCCCTAGGAAAGGTCCCAAGAGTAAAACTGAGGAACAGCTACTTGCCAGATCCCTGCCCCAGGGAGTTGCACTGCACATTAGAATATTGAAGACTCTGAAAAGTAAAAGAATATTAAAGACTCTGAGGGGTCCTGTATCGTCCTTAGTTTATGCGTATGAAATTGGCTTTTGCCATCACAAAGTACCTCATCGCAAGGAAGGCTCTTCTGTTCTTGCTGTCTTCGCTTTTGTATCAACAACCCTTACCATTCTTTCACTGTCTTTCCACTTCAGGGGAGTCCTTCAGTGCCAGGTGCTATGAAGTTGTAATCACTGCAGCCAGGCCACCATAGAACATGTCAGGACCGTAGAACCAGCCGGGACCATAGAACATGTCAGTCCGTTCATTGGAAGCGTCCAGGTGGTTGGTATTCAATGCCGCTTTCTAGCTTGTACACACGTTCTTCTAACGTCACGATGTGCTCTGATAGCTGGCAACTTCCTCTGAGATCGGCTGAGTTTTAAAGTGTAGCCAATTAAACGGGAAGTATGATCTCACGTAGAGGAGGCTATCCATCACTTATACACCCCCATGCTGTGATTCCACGTGTCACAAGCTTATGGCTTGTCTTTCAGTTTGCTATGCATTAATATACCCGTGCACCAGTTTAGAGCCCTAATGGCCATCTTGGAATAAAAGTTGCTCGTGGTATATAGCTATTGTGCTAGGGTCTCCTGGGTCATAAGTAAATCCCGCTTTAAGTATTACTGTTTGAGCATTTGAATTTATAGAAGAGGTAAATGGGAAGAATGATTCATTTTGCTAATGGATCCATTGCAAGATTGATTTGTAGGGCCCTGGCAAAATATATTTAAATAAGCATTGAATTATACACAACTTTCCAAGATCAAACCATTTTATTAGATAAAGAAGGGGATAGCTGCCTTGGGCTATGTGGTTTGATTCCTTCCCTTAGCAGCATTCTTTGGATCTGATATATTTTTGTTTGTTTGTTTCTGCATAGTTGGCATCTCCTGAAGAGGCTTTCGTGACTAGAATATTTTGTCAAATATTATCATTCAGGCCTCTCCTTTTACCGCTTGAGAAATCTGTGCTGTAGACCTGTGTTCTTAGGTTTTGTGTTCTGTGAAAAGGCACCATTCTTCGGTTTGGTTTTGGCTAGATTTTGTTTGAACACTGTAAATGTCTTGTAGGGAAATGAGTTAGTACATTATAGACATACGTTGTCTAATGATACTCATTCAGCCTAAAAGAGGGAAGAGATTGTCAGAAATAGCAAACTCATTCCCAAGAGCACCTAATGCATCGGGTGAATCATCCTGAAACTCTGAAGAGTTATAATACCGAGATCCTGGGGGAAATAGCACAGCCAGATATTTAAGAAAGGACAGATATCATGATCTTCTGGAAAGGATCTTTATAAATCAGAAAGCCGAACTAACTGACAGAGACTGGGAGGATGAATTGCTTTTCAGTCAGGCACAACTTTCTATTAGGTACGTTTCCGTCAATGCCCTCACCCGCACCGCGAGAACCACCGTTGGGGGTCGTGTTTTCTAGAATCCCTCACAGGTTGGTCCAGCACGGCCACACTCTGTCTTCATTCCCTGAGGAGTTAGAAACTGCCTGTCTAAGAAGCTAAACAATTAACCATCCTGATGTGAGGTTGGCCTGCCAGCATGGAACCAAGTATAGCACGGGGCTTTTGGACACTATTGGGAAACCTAGAACTCATTTTTGTCAGACTGCCTCTGGAAAACGTCGCCTTTACTTCAGGAGCTAGGAGTGAGCCTACCCAACAGAATATCGATTGCCTACGTTTTTAGTGTAGCTATATGCCAGTCACCATGCTTTCCATATGTGACTTCATTTACAGGTGGGAAAACTGGAGCTTAGAAAGGTAGCTTGTAAGTAGCAGATCAGGGACTCAAACTTGACCCATAGAGTCCAGAGGTCAAGGTTGTTTTTTTTTTTAATGTTATTTATTTTTGAGAGAGAGAGAGAGAGAGAGACAGCGCAAGCGGGGGAGGGTCAGAGAGAGAGGGAGACACAGAATCCGAAGCAGGCTCCAGGCTCCGAGCTGTCAGCACAGCCTGACGGGGGGCTCGAACCCATGAACCGTGAGATGATGACCTGAGCTGAAGTTGGCCGCTTAACCGACAGAGCCACCCAGGTGCCCCCAGAGGTCACGTTCTTAATCCTAGCAGTCCACTTTGAAAGGGCTTGTGTGCTTATCATGAGGGCATGGAAAGGTAAAGGACGAGTTAGTCTTCCTTCTGAAACAAAGGCAAGAGGAAGCACTGGGTTGCTGTCACTGAGCTCCACATCACGGAGTGCCACCGTGTGCCAGGTACCATGAGAAGGCTGTACATGCATTATCTTTTGTAATCCCCCCCCAACGATATTGTGAGGTTGAGCTTATTATTTGCCCCCAATGTTGAGATAAGAAAATGGAGATTGGAGCGTAACACTTAAGGAACACTTTACTTTAAAGGAACGTTTTACTCAAACTCTGTGGGCTGGGCTCCTGTCTGCACAAGACGTGGGTTGGGAGCTACCTGTGCGGTGGAGGAAATGCCCAAAAGAGAAACTGTTTGAGCACGAATACCGTTCTTAAGCACAAATCAAGTAGGGCGTATAATTCCTTTGCAGCAAAGATGGAACAGCCTGCTCACTGAAGCAGAAAGACGGCGTTCCTTTTCTTTAGGGATCGTGAAGCCAGAGGGTGAGTGAAGGAAGGGGTGTGAGTTTAGAGGGTTTTTCACATAGAAAGTCCTAACCCCTCCCGATTCCTTCTCTTTAAAGACCGAATGTTATCATAGTATGGGCTCTTTGAGTACAGTTAGAATAGAGGCAGCATTCTGTGAAACGTGGCCTGTATTTATGGCCAGGGTCTTGACACAGCTTGCTTTAAGATGCGTTTTGTTTGTTTTTTTAACACTAAGAATAAGAAGTTATTATTATACGCTCTCACGTATCCCTTAACCTTTGACGTCCGTAAGGTCGGTTTGTACAAAAACTTTTGATCCTTTATGCTGGAAAGTGGGTAAACAAAAGGCGCCCAGGAAACAGAGCCTTGCCACCGAAGTCGTCGGGTCAGTCGTGTATCCTCTCGTCACCCCATTTCTTCTCCCACAGCAGATGCCCTAAACCCCTGCCGCTTGGCTCAAGCCTCTGCCCTGTCTGAAGCCCACCATATTACTCAGGATTCTCCAGAGAGACAGAGCTAATAGGGTATATATAGGAAGGGAGGAAGAAAGAGAGAGTTCGCCGATAAGCATTGGCTCGTGGGGTTATGGAGGGCAGGAAGCCCCACAGTTGACCGTCTACAAGCTGGAGAGTCAGGATGGCCAATGGTGTGGTTCATTCCAAGTCCAAAGGTGTAAGAACCAGAGGAGCCAATGGGAGACGTTCCGGTCTGAGTCCAAAGGTCTGAAAATCAGTATGCGGGGTATGTCAGTCGTGTAAATCCTGGGTCAGAGCCATCAGACCGGAGAACCAGAAGCACCAACGTAGGAAGGCAGAAGGCAGACGTCCCAGCCCGTGCAGAGAACCCATTCACTCTTCCTCCATGTTTTTGCTCTATTCAGGCCCTCAAGGGATTGGATGATGCCCGCTGCCATTGTGGAGGGTGATCTCCTTTGCACAGTCCACTGATTTCAAATACTCCGCTCTTCTGGAAACACCCTCCCAGACACACTCAGAAATAATGTTTTCCCAGCTATCTGGGAATCCCTCAGCCCAGTCAAGTTGCCATATAAAATTAACCACCACACCTTTTCGGTGGATATACTCTCAGTGTTGCAGAAAAAGGTCCAGGTGAGCCCGCATAGCTCCCCTCTTCTGCACCTTCAGACTGCTCGTGCTTGCCATCACCCTCTGGCCCATTTCCCTTGACACCGGAGATGTCTCTCTTCCTGCTCCGAGATCATCTTCCTGTACACGCACAGACTATTCTTCCAGACACTTCAGTGGCCTTGTTCTCAATCAGTCCTCTCTCCCTTAAAATTCTAGCGTTTTCCTTCCCTCTGGCTATGCTGTCTTTTGGAATGCAAATATGCTCAGGTGGGGCACCCAGGTGGCTCAGTCGGTTAAGCCTCCGACTCTTGCTTTCCGCTCAGGTTGTGATCTCACAGTGTGTGGGTTCGAGTCCCACATCGGGCTCTGCACTGACAGTGTGGAGTCTGCTTGGCATTCTCTCTTTCCCTCTTTCTCTGCCCCTCCCCCACTTGCATGTGTCCCCCCTCAAAATCAATAAATCAATAAACAAACAAACAAACATTTAAATATGATCAGCTAAAGGAGTTCTGGAGACTGGACACCCTTTGGTGCTAATTTGTGGGGAAGAGAATAGAGGAAAATGAGTTCTAGGTTCACTCCCATGTCCTGTCCCCTGTATAAAAATAATCCATTAGTGAAATGTTCTGGTCTCTTCAATGAGTATGATGATATAGACATGATAGGTCTCTTTTGAGGATCAAGTGGAATAATGCTTATCACTGAATAAATGTGGATCCTCAAATATAGAAACTAGAACCCAGTAAATATTCAAAAACGATGACAGCTGTGGTCATGGTATTATTTGTAGTACTTCTGGTAGTTGTAGGAATAATTATACGGGGGAATTGAGCTGCAATATTTGCAAGGCACCCTCTACCTGTCCACATACAAGTTTGGACCTTGTCATGGCCTGTCCAGTCCTTTTCACGGTGTTCAATACATTATAGCCGAATCCCAAGTCTCCCAGTTTCATTTCCTCTCCAAGAGACCCTTGTTGCAGGCATACTGGACCACTTACCCTTCCCCAGTCATGCTGTGGAGTTGCGTGACTTACGACTACGTTCATGCTGGTTCCTCTGCTTTCCCAGTCTTTCTCCCTTCTTTATAAGACCTAGAATGGTACACCTTGATCACTGATATTTTTCTCACCACCACACTCCTCAGGGCAGAATCCGTGATCCCACAGCCTTTATATGTACCGTTCCCACATTGGATGACCACTGTTGACTTGCTTTTCTATCTGCTACACTGCGAATTCCTGGAGGACTCAGATGAGTTACACTTGGCCTCTCCAATGACTGGGCACTCAATAAAAGCCTAGCAATCGTGGTAATGAACCACTGACGGGGCCTCATGATACTGTCCCACCAGGTGAGAAACCCTGTGTTCGCTTTCACCAGATTTTTTACCACATGATTGGAAATTCTTCCTTTACTTTTAAAGCCATTAAATAGCAATGTTCCTTTCTTAGACATTCTGAAGATGGGAAGTTAATACAGTGTTCAGTTCCCTCCTTTCTACTCCAGTTGATGCTAAGAAATCGAACCTTTTAGCTTCTTGATGATAAGGGGGAGGTAGCCTCTTAAATATAATTGATTCCAATAAGCAGAATCCCTTCTCAGCCACTTTTCTCTTGTCTCTCTGTGAGAGCATGAATGATTTTAGTGATTTCTCATCAATGTGAAAGACAATTCTGCCATCTTCCCTGTTCAATGTGTATGAGGCCACTTAGCAAACTTGGAGGTGGTAATTATCATCAACTTACTCTTTCATCCAAGATGCAAAGCACGGCTTCAGCATTTAACGAAGAGTTGCAGGCAAGAAGAGAATCCGATTGGTTCGGCCTCAGTCTTATTGGCAGATTCGGAGGTATGATGCTGGTAGGCAAGAAATTGATGGAGGAGGAAGGGAGCATACAGGGCTCCCATAGCCAAGGGGCTGGATTGTTGCTTAATTTTGAGGTTGGCAACTTTGCCACAGCTAACAGCTTCTTTGCATTTTAGTAACTGGCTACAGATACCCTACAAACCTTATCACTTTGTTTTTCCTGCAGGGAGATCAAACCCTTTCCTCCAAAAGTGGATTTTCTACTTAGTTCTTCACTTGTTGGCAACCTCAGTTTTAGAAATGATCTAAAAAGTCAATGTCTTCAAATGTCCTCTTTTATTCTCTCTTTTTTTTTTTTTTTGAGAGAGAGAGAGAGAGAAAGCAGGGGAGGGGCAGAGGGAGAGAGAGGGAGAAAGAATCTTAAATAGGCTCCACACTCAATGTGGAGCCTGACATGGGGTCTTGATCCCATGACCTGTGATCATGAGGTGAACCAAAATCAAGAGTCGGACTCTTAACCGACTGAACCATCCAGGTGCCCCAATAAATGTATTTTCTGTTAGAAAGTTAAATTATCAGGTTTTTTTTTTAAGTTCTTTGGTTTGGCGTACTGAATCTGAATTTTTTTTACCTTCTTTTTTTCACATTCTCTCTTTCTTATTATTTTATTTCTTAAGTTTATTTATTTTGAGAGAGAGAGAGAGCATGGGAGGGGCAGAAAGAGAGGGAGAGATAGAGAGAGAGAGAGAATCCTAAGCAGGCTCCACACTGTCAGCACAGAGCCAGCCATGGGGCTCGAACTCATAAACCTTGAGATCAAGACCTGAACTGAAATCAAGAATCAGATGCTTAGCCAACTGAGCCACCCAGGCGCCCCACATTCTCATCTTCTTAAATCAACTATAATACTTGCTTTTAAAACACAGTTTCTCAACATTATGGACAGATTGGGCCAGATAGCTTTGTTCTGGTTGATTGTCCTTTTCATCATAGGATGTTGAGCAGCGTCCCTGGCCTCCTACCCTTGACATACCAGCAGCACATCACCCCTGCCCTTGAGTTGTGACAACCAAAAAAGTCTCTAGAATACCATATGTGCACAGGGGTGGGGTGGGGTGGCAAAAACACCCCCAGTTGAGAACCACCAATTTAACATACTTTGTCCATTTTGAAGCCTCCGTGCCAGAACATGGAAAGAATTCTCTATTTTAGAAAGGAAAAGAGAAAGAAATGATGGGCAAGGCAGGTTTTCTCCAAAGAATAATGGAAGTCAATCTCATTCAGCTTCCAGATATTTCTGTAGTGTTTATCTGGTAGAAGGAACTGTATGGTCTTATTTTTATCCTTATTAATTGATTCCTCTTTTCATTAGGTTCATGATCTGGACATAGGTTATGCCTATGTTTTAATTTCTGCTGTAGATTTACAGATTATATACCTGGTCCGAAGAATGAATTTGGAAGGCAAATGTTCCCCATTTGCCCCTCTATATCCATTCTCTACATTTTTTTATACCTATTCTGACCACAGGGTGTGGGCTAAGTGAATCATCCAGAAACTTTTGCCCTCGGGCTTCAAGATGGTTCAGTTAGAACAGACCATTGGCTTCAGCTCATGATCTCATGATGGTGAGATTGAGCCTTGCATCAGGCTCTGGGCTGAGTGTGGAGCCTGCTTAAGATTCTCTCTCTCAGGGTGCCTGGGTGGCTCAGTTGGTTGAGTGTCTGATTCTTGACCTTGGCTCAGGTCATAATCTCATGGTTTGTGGGATCGTGCCCCACGTCTGGCTCTGCACTGACAGTGTGGAGCCTGCTTGGGATTCTCTCTCTCCCTCTCTTTGCCCCTCTCCTGCTCGCTCTTGCTTTTTCACACTCTCTCTTGCTCTCTCTCTCTCTCTCTCTCTCTCTCTCAAAAAAAAAAAAAAAAAAAAAGGACAGGTCACTGGGGATCACTGACAAGAGATAGGAGGATAGAAGGAGAGAAAGGTTGGGATTCCTCTGTCTTTGGCCACAGTTTTTTTCAGGTGGCCCTTCTTCCAAGGCTACAATTCTCTCTGGCTTCCAATAATAATTCTTCGCGTGTCCTCTCAGGTTTTAGTGAGATAATGACTTTCTACTCTTTTCGTCCCTGGGAACGTCGCTATTTCATAAAGGTCTTCTGAATGCTGGCCTTGTTTCTGAAAATGGTCCCTTTATTAGACACTCTTCAGTTACTCCCTGGAATATACTATCTGTTTCCTTCTAGAGCACTGCCCATACAAGATGATCCTTCTTTTTTCAGTAAACCCAGGTAGCTTTTAGTAACTTGTTTCCATCAGGACCTTGACTGCCTTTGTGAAGTCTTGTAAATTTCCCATCCCACTACCTGTAACTCTGGTCCTGGAAGGTTACTGACAAACCTTGGCATTGCTATGTGTAACAAAGTGAAGGTACGGAATTATTTTGACTCTAATAAGATTATGGTGGTTACATCTGTCTTTATCTATGCAGAGAGATATAAAGGAAGCTTTCTGTTTGCTTTAGAGTGTTTCTCACCAAGCACAGACTCCAAGACAGAGAACTATCACATTTCTTGACTTGATCTGACTTTGAGGTTCCATGTGTATTCATGATCATGTGATCTTTACCATCAATAATAGCCAATGATATCATGTACCCCTCATATATGAAGGCCTATACTAGGTGCTGGGTATAGGGGTGCAGAGTATATGAACCTTGGTCCTCCTGCCCAGATTGAAGAAACTTGGCTAAGCATGTAGACTATGAGAAGATCATTTGATTGTTTTTTCTTTTAGAAAGCATTAAAATCATCTTTCTTTCATATTCTTCCTCATATCATTCAATCTGGTTGCCATTGATACCCGCACTCAGTTCCATGTAGTCACTAAATCATAGAAATCCTCCCTTTAAATTTGTGCTATACAACAGCAACATAACATGAGCCATATGTGTAATTTTATATTTTCTAGCAGCCACATTGAAAAAGCGAAAAGAAACTTAATTTTCTTTTAGGTGCACTTAAATTTAATAGTATATTTTATTTAGTCCAAAATATTACGAACATTTTCATTTCACACTTAACTATTACAGAAAAGTTTAGTAAGTATACTTTGTAAATACTAAGTCCTTAAAATCTGTATATTTTATACTTACAGCACATCTCACTGCAGATACCAAATATTCATTGGAAATATTTAGCCTGTATTTGGACTTCATCAAATTTACTGTTGAAAGAGTAGGTCCATGTTACCCAAGTTGTTCCAAACATACTTGAATATTTGCAATAGCTGGATTGAGTACTGGTTTGTTTTAATTTAAATGTTAATTAATTTAAATTTTAAACTAAATATTCAGTTCCTTGGTTGTATTACCTCATTTCAAGTGCTCGTGGCTACCATATTGGACCACGCAGGTCTAAATTATCTCCAGAATGCATTTCCTCTTGTCACCTAACCACTAAAGACTTAGATTAGATGAAAGCTTAGATTGGTTGTTTGGACTATTACCACATTCTCCAATCTGACCTCTTTGTCTTTCCACTTCTCCCATCTCACCTGAGCCCATCATCCTCACTGGTTCCAGAAGGATTTTGGTAAAAGATATATCTGATCACATCACTTTCACTGCTTAAGAGTTCTCCAGTGCCCACTGTTGGCATCAGGATAACGCCCAATTTCCTCAATATGGCCTGGGAGGCCCTCTCTGACCTGGTCCCTGTCAACTTCTCCAGCCTCTTCTGCTCGTTCCCCCGTGCTTCAAATACACTGGACTATTCCCTGTTCTCTAAGAGCATCATGCACAAATAACTGTCTACAAATTGACTTGCACTAGGTTCTCCCAAATCCTACTGTTTATCCAGGACCCAGATCAAATGTCATTCGCTATAAGAATCCTTCCACTAGCCCTCTGCCGGCTAACAGTAATGTCCCTATTCATATCTCAAATGAAATGCTTTGCCCATTGCATTATCTTCCGACGTAGTTCATCTGGCTCCTGAAATAGTCTCAGAGCTCAGAACAGAGGCCACAAACTATAGACTGTAGGCTCAATCATGTGCCTTACTAAATATGCTCTTTCATTTACATAGTGTCTATTGCTGTGCTTATGCTCTGTGGCAGAACTGAATAGTCACACCAGAGACCAAATGACCCACAAAGGCAAAAACTCTTCATACTTGGCCATTGATGGGAAGTGTTTGCCTCCCTCAGTCCTAGAGTACCAGGCACATGACAGGTTCTGGATAAATGTTAGTGGAATTGGATAGTAGATGAACTCGATGAAGTTGCATTGATGAGTTGAATGAAAGTTGATGTTTTTGTCTGTAATTGCAAAGATTTTAGAGACTAGAACCCTTTTTGCTTCCTCTTTAGAATTCTTTAGGATGCCTACCTTGTTGCCACTTTGTCACTGTTGGCCTGAATGAAACAAGTTTTGATTTACCACCTTCATTCTTTTTTTTTTTTTAATGTTATGTACCACCTGCCATTTGTCCTGTGATTTCTATGTGATTTCACTTGTTTCCCACAGACACAAATTGATCAGCTCCTGAGAATTTGAGTGCCTCCAACACACAGACGTGGCAGAAGCTGTGGATTCAAGTCTTGACTCGATCTTTGGCCTAATTGGTTACTTTGGAAAAGACAGTTGACCTAACTAGTTAGTGTTCTTTTCTGATTCTTTAGTGCAAATGACAATATCCCACCTTCGAGTTATTGCTTGTAGCGTGTGTGGATACAATCGGCAGTTTTGCAATGAGTATTATTAACATAACAGATTTTCCTCAAGTAAAAAGCTATTTTTCTTCCACAGAGAATGGAAAAACAAGCTTAGAGTCAGCCTCCGTTATTAAAAGTTGCCCATTTGGGGGGGGAAATTATCGGCCATCAATAATCCTATCATAATTGGGTACTCGCACCAAAAGACCACTTGGCCATGACTTCAAATGTTGCATTTAAAATCTAGAATTCTGAAAGCAGATATTGGAGATGGCTCTCACCGTTGAGCCTATCTTTATGAACGAAGAACTTGAAGGATGCGAGGCTACAGATCATGTAGAAAGATCTGGAGGCTTTATGACACGAGGGCAAAAGATGGAGGGGCTGTCAGTGGGAAGTTTCATTTCTAGCAGGATGTTCTACCTAATAGTGGCTAGAGGCATTCATTATCCACACCCACATGCACACCAAGCCTTAGAGTTTACGTCTGTACCTCACGGTTTTTCTCAGAATTCTTGGGTTAGTGACAGATTCCACTTCTTGAACACTACGGTATGCCATTAATATATCTTGTTTCTATAACTCCTCTCTTGTCCTAACAATAACCCTGTGAGGTAGGTGCTATTATCTCCAGTTTGCAGATAAGGATACTGAACCCCCAGAAGACCAAATGCTCTGCACCCAGCTCATGAAACAAGCAAGTGGCAGACCTGGGATTTGAACCCAAGTCTCAGGAGCCCATGATCTTGACCACTACGGAAGCTATAATGTTTTCTGAGATGAAAGAAATTAGGCTTTGGCGGGGGTGGGGCAGTGCCCCTTCTGTGCTTTGGAATACTGTACGTTTTTCATTTGAAGGACTGAATCCTAGAACTAGGAAGGGCCAGAGAAATCACCTAATGTAACCCTCAGAGGTTGAACAACTTGCTCACACTACCGCAGCTAAGTTAGCATAGTGATAAACACAATATGTTTTTGTTGACTCCTAGCCAACTCCTAGCCTGACTCCTAGCCCAGTGCTTGCCATAATCTACATCCCAATTCACATTTACGGCTGAATATAAATAAGCCTACACCCATTACACCCATTTCTTTTTATTTTAAGATTCATTTTAAGAAAAGTCTTTCTGCGGAAAGAAGAGGAGAAAAGAAAACAGTACTCCAGAAGTAAATGAAAGATGATTTATTTTTACCAAATCTGCAGGGAATCCAGTGAGAGATGCCAGCACACATCAAATTACCTACTTAAGAGTTTTGCTGCTGACAGTCGGGGCTACTGTGGGCAACTCTCTGGATCTCTTTGAGCCATAATTTCTTACCTGGAAAATGAAGAATCTGAGCCAGGTGAAATCTAAGGTCCTTTCTGGCCCTTAGTTTATGATTTCAGGAGTGTGATAAGGAGGTGCCAGGACCAATGAAAGGAGACAGTTTTGGGCTCAGTATTAAGAAATTCTTTCAAAAGGGCACAGCCTTCCTCAAATGAATCGGGGTGCCTTAAGAGATGAAGAATTCCCATACGCAAGCAAAAATGGACAGCCCCTTGATGGGAATGTTGTAGGAGCTGTTCAGATGTTATATTGATGATTGGGTGACCATTATGCCTGAGGTTATTTCTATACTTCACACCCTGAGAAATGAAATCCGTTGAACTTTTCAGGCATAACCACACCATCTGACCTGTGGTCACCTACATAGTCATTGAACAAGTAGTTATTGAGTACCCTTGAGGACTGCAGGCAAGGGGCTAGAACTGAGGATGTCAGGACACGCCCTCTGTCTTCAATGTCATAGATGAGGGATCAACAAATTATGGCCCTCAGGCCACATCCCGCCCACCGTCTTTCTTTCTAAATAAAATTTTACTGGCACACAGCACACCCATTTACTTTCATGTTGCCGATGGCTCCTTTTGCGCTACCGTACCAGAATTGAGTCATTGCAACGGGGACCGTGTGGCCCACAAAGCCGCAAATATTTGCTCTTTGATTCTTCGTGGCAAAAGTTTGCCAACCCTTGGTGTAGACGAACACGGACATCTTGACCTTCAATCTAGTGGCCTACGTACAGAACTGGAGGAAGAACAAAGGCAGCGCATGTAATTACTTCTTCTTCAAGAGGGATCAGAAAATGTTCAGAGGGATCAAACCATGTAACCATGACGTCTTTGAGTGGGAAGAAACCTAGGCAGTTTTACCTGTCCCACTTTTTCAGCCATTCCTCTACATCTTGCCTCTACAGCACCCCTGATACCCTGAATTTCTTTCATGAGGAAAGTATACATGCTCCCTCCAGAGAAGTGGGAAAATTTTGGGAAATGTAGCCTGCCCGTGTCTGCAGAAGCGTAAGAGGTTCATAGGTGGCCTTTGCGTTCTAAAAGGGATGAAGAGCCACCCATCTTCAGGTTACTGTCTGAATTTCAGGTGAAGCAAGTTCATACTCTATAGCTGGCCCGTGCTGATGACGCTGACCTGCAGTAAATGAGGGACTAAGGGCTTGGGGCCAGTCCTCTCTCCCGTACACAGGGATGAAACCCCAGCTTCTGTGGCCATGTTTTTATCTCCCCGGCTATATACCTAAGTCCTACGAAGTAGGATTCCAAGATACTCAATAACCAGTTGTAGGGAGACGTGGAAGAATGATCCGGACCACCTCTGTCGCTTGCTTGTGCCCTAATGTCATATAGGACCTCCTGGGGTACACTCCTCACAGTAGGAATTCTCAAGATAAGTGGCATGGACTGGTTGACTGGCTTCTTCTACAATTTATTGCCAGTCCAAAGAGGACTACGACAGCGTGATTAATGATTTGTTGAATATCCCACTCACTTATATGTCAAAGCCTTGACGCTCTATTTTTAAGATTCCTCTGATAAACTCACGAGGGTCTCTCTAGAGGAAAAATTCCTTTTTTAAAAAAAATTCTAACTTTGACATGATTTCAGCCCTCGGAAAACTACAAGAACAGCACTCTGTGGTATACCACTGTGTCCCATATTTTCACAATCACAGTGCTGCAGTAAGTAACCTTGTGCTTATGTGTTTTCGTATTGTCGGAGATACGTGTTTAGGATAAATTCTGCCGAGTGGGATTGCTGAGTCAAGAGGTAAGTACACATATAATTTGGTTAAATACTGCCAAATTCCCTTCGGGAGAGTTCCACCAGTTTGCAGTCACACCAGCAGCATGTCCGCACCTGTTTCTCCTCAGCCTTACCTACGGAGTGTGTTATACTTTTTAATTTTGGCCAATATGGTACATGAGAAATGGATTCTTTTTTTTTAATGTTTGTTTTATTTTTGAGAGAGAGAGAGCACGAGAGCCGGGTAGGGGCAGAGAGAGAGGGAGAGAAAGGATCCGAAGCGTGCTCTGCACTGACCGCCGAGAGCCCAACACGGGGCTCGGACTCATGAACCGTGAGATCGTGACTTGAGCTGAAGTCAGGCAATTAACTGACTGAGCCACTCAGATGACCCAAGAAATGGACTCTTAATGTAGTTTTAACTTGCATATCCTAACGTGCATATCACTTGAGTGAGAGTGAATGTGTTTTGTAAGCTTAAAGGACATTTTAATGTCTGTTTTGTGTGTGAATTACCCACATTTTTGTACATTTTTGTATCTGGGATTTGTTTTTTTCCCCTCAGAATTTAAGAATTATTTATGTAGTGAAGATAGTAGTCACTTATCTGTCACACATGGTGCAGTATTTCTCTTGGTTTGTCAGTTTTCTTTTTGTTTATGGTATTTATTGACATTCATTAGGGTTTTTCAATTTTTTTTTTTTTTTGGTGTTTATTATTTATTGAGAGAGACACAGAGTGTGACTGGGGCAGGAGCAGAGACAGAGGGAGACACAGAATCCGAAACAGGCTCCAGGCTGTGAGCTGTCAGCACAGAACCCGATGTGGGGCTCGAACTCACGGACCTTGAGATCATGACCTGAGCTGAAGTTGGATGCTTAACCAACTGAGCCACCCAGGCGCCCCCATTAGGTTTTTTAAAGTATTGTTAGGTAGTGAGATTTAACTATCGTTTGTTTTATTGTATTTGCCTTTGGAGTTCTAGTTAAAAGACTTCTTACTAAACCTGGCTTACAGAGGAATTCACCCATGTTTTCTTCTAGTGCTTGTATGGTTTCACTTTGCATTAGATCCCTGACCCATTTGAAATTTATTCTTATGTATGGTGTGAGGTGTGGATCTAATTTATCTTTTTCCAAATGGCTAATCTTTGTCCCAGCACCATCTATCAAAAAAGCCTGTCTTTGCTGCAGTTATACAAGATATGACTTTTATTATATACTAAAATTCTGTATTTACTTGGGTCTATTTTTGAACTCACTGTTCTTTTTTAATGATCTCTACTGATGCACGAGTGCCATGCCTGTTCAATTACAGAGGCTTTATAATATGTTTTATGGTCTGGTAGGGATAGTATATACTCATAGTTTCTTTCTATCTTTGTGTTTTTCCATGACTGTGTTCATTTTTTCACATGAGGCTCCATGACCACTTGTCTAGCTCTCTAAAAAAAGCTTGTTGATATTTTTGTTAGGATTATGGTAAATTTATAAATTAGCTTTATAAATTAAACCAATAAATGAAGCAACATCTTTATACTGTTGAGTCATCCCATCAGCAAACAAGTAATGTCCTTCCATTTCTCCAAAGCTGTTTTTCTGTCTTTTATGAGCAAAGAAACTTTAAGAAAATCAGATTTGTCTTTGGACTATTGGTGTTATTCAGAACATGAGAAATGTATTTCGTGGTGATTCCATGGACATATCTAACAGTAGAAAAGGGAAGCACAAATCTGCTCCAAACCTATTCCAATTGTATTCCAAGATGAAATGTCGCAGTCCAGCACTTACTCATTCATTCATTCATTCTCATCAGTGACTTCACTGAAGCCAGAGAGAACAACTTTTCAAAACCCAAGAGAATAGGTGTAAAGGATGATAGTCATGACTGATAATAATGATTCAAAAATATTTTGACAGTCGGAAATGATCAGCCCAAACTCAACAAGTAGAGAAAAATCTACCCGGAGCTTTAAAAGTAGAATCACGTATGTAAAATGCAAGAAAAAAAATCTGCATTAGCTGCAGTACTTTTGATATCTGGAGGAGGTATCTAGATTGACCCATAAACTTCATAGGGGCCAATGCTTCCTATTTAGCAGCTCTTAAACTTACATATTTATCCAAACTTCATTAAAACATGTGTGGTGACCAGATCAAGGTAAGCAGTGCACTGCTTTGGTCTGACCAACCTGTAGGGAACACTCTTTTCATTTGAGAAGAAGAATCCTAAATTAAGTAAAGAGGGACCGCTAGGGAGAATCTAGAGGAGAGCACCCAGAGATGTCAAGCTGTCAAGAAAGCATCTGTTATTAGGAATAGTTGGAAGAGCTGAGGGTATTGGGGAAAAAAAGAAGAGAGAACTTGGAACTCTTACCTGTCTTTGATAAATGGGTGTCAGGAGCTCAGCACTGCTCTAGAGACCAGAACAAGAAAGTGGAACAAGGGGGAAGCTGTTGGTTCCAGTTGGATTTCCTAGTCGAGTTTCAGTTTACCCAGAGTTTGTGGGAGAGAGGGGAAAGGTGGAGAAACGGGGCAGGCAGAGAGAATAAGAATGAATGTACTATAATGGAGCCACAAGCAGAAGCAGAGAGCTCAGTTAGGAGGATGTTGGTACAGTATAGACAAAAGGTGATGATGGTTTGGTCTAGACTGCAAAGTGATAGTGGAGAAGATAAAAGGTGTTGGATTTGGCCTTTATTTTCTAGGTAGAAATAATGAGATTTACTAGTGGATTGGATGTGGGAGGTGAAGGAGAAAAAAGAATGAAGGATGAATTTTGGTTTGGGAGTTGAACAACTGGATGCATGGTGGTGCCATTTAATGAGATGGAGAATATTGGGGGGGGGTCGGGATGGACTAGTGGTGGGGTCGAAAATCTAGGGTTTTTTCTATGATCATGTCAATTTTGAGATGTGCACTAAACATCAGAGCGCATTCGGTGTGCAGTTAGCTTTATGGATATGGAAATAAAGGGATAAATCAGGGCTGATGCCATTGTTTGTTCACAGCTCTCTCCTATATGGTTTGACCTTGAACTAAGTGGTTTATTACTATATATTACACAATGTTTATTCTAAAAGAGCCTCCAGTCCAGCTTAGGAGACAGAAAACCATCTTTTTTTTTTTCAGTTTTAGTTATTTGAGAGAGGAGGGGGTGGAGGGGCAGAGAGAGTGAGCAAGAGAGAGAGAGAGAGAGAGAATCCCAAGCAGGCTCCACACTGTCAGCACAGAGCCCAACATGGCGCTTGATCTCACGAACTGTGGGATCATGACCTGAGCAAAAATCAAGGGTCAGATGTTTGACTGAGCCTCTCGGACGCCCCAGGCCAAAAACCATCTTAGAACAATTTAGGAAGCAAAAGTAAGCAATTAAAAAGAGGTATGGTAGAAAGGGTAAGTGCAAATGAAAGCCTGAGAAGAGAGAGATTATTGAAGACTATAGTTGAAGAGGGCTTCCTGCAGGAGGTAACATTTGTTCTGCGCCTTGGAAGGCTAGGCCCAGGGCAAGAGAAAGGAAGTGAGCATTCAGACTTCTGCTGAAATATAGCGTGGCCTTAGTTCTTAGTGAGAATGTGCTTCCATATAACTTGCCGTGATGACTTTGACATTTACTAAGTGTGCTCTTGGTGCTGTGCTCCGTTTTGCTTTGCGGTAGAAATGCCCTGATCTTGCTATAGCGTTCGCTCATGGTTAACGGATGTGACAGTGGAGTACAGCAGGGCACATGACTTTCAAAGAATCTCAAATATTTGTGCCCTATATGGCCTATCTCCAGCACCAGAGATCTCCAGCACTCCCCTCCTCCTGGGATTACACCCTGTGATTGGACCAGCACGCAGAGTGGTTTCCTCAAGTAGTGTCAACTCAGTCTCTCAGGTGGAGAATCTATGGAAAGAGATACAGATGTGTGAGTGCGAGAGCACATGGGGAGAAAGCGCCTCCCACACTTGGAAGTGTTGACAGGGGCTGCATCAATGCACGCTGAATATAGACAGCAGGTTGTGTGTTTCTGCTAAGGCAGCTGCCGCCAGTGGCAGCATGGGCTGTGCTATTCTAGGAAGCTCACTTTACCTTGTGATGCATTCTTTCAAGTCAGTCCATGTTGTCCAGCTCCAGATTCACGTCCTCACATTCCCACCCTGAGATAGAACTCGCTGGGCTTTCCTTCTCTCCCCTTTCCAGAGGGAGTCGTAGAGCACTAGTTTTCAAACTCTGCTTTGGGGAACCCCAGGCGTTCTGAGCTGTGGGATGCTAGGAGAGAAACGATGAAGTTCGAGCCCTAACTTCATCAGGGTA
This sequence comes from Panthera uncia, assembly GCF_023721935.1. Lineage (NCBI taxonomy): Eukaryota > Metazoa > Chordata > Mammalia > Carnivora > Felidae > Panthera > Panthera uncia. The sequence goes on along the minus strand of NC_064817.1, from coordinate 109,586,498 downwards.
GGACTAGAGGCTGCCTCCCTCTGCATACCAGCTCCGCGTGGTCATTGTTTTGTATTTTGAGTTCTACCTATGGTTTCATTAACAATACGTTTGAAATGTACTGTTCTAAAAAGTAAAAGTAATAGATTCAAACTCTTAATTTGACGAGACCCTTTGGTTAAGTTGGGATCAATTTGCAAACTGGTTTTCATATTGTTGGTCCACATAAGAACATGTTTATTTCAATGATCTGGTAGGTCATCCAGCAAGAGAAAGAGGCTTAAGGGGAGAAAAATCCAGCAAGAATAACAACAGAAATGTTAAGGATGAGATGGGCATGGAGAGGTATATATATAACATTCGCCATTGAGTTATGTAATTAAAAGAGGATTTGGGAAAACAGTGTTATTATTTACAGATCTTTTTTCATTAATCTTATTCATTCATTGACAGCCATTTATTGAATACTCATTATGTTCCAAGCACTGTGCTCCATCCCGGACCCACAAAGATGGACATAGCTTGTAGACTCTTTTATTCAGGTAATCAGCCATCCCAGATATTTTAACAGTCCCCCAACATTCCCCTTTTCCCTCTAGAATCAAAAGCGGCAGGGTCCTAACATTTACGGAATTCAACTGGCCTATATGTTTTTGAATCATGAAATTTTAATCTGTTTTCATTCAAACCACGTAGAAGAGAACTAATTAGATCGTAGAGCCTAACAGATTCCTCTACCCCTGCCCCCTACTTGGAGCACAGGTCCAATCAAATATTGCATTTAAAAAATACAGTCCATCTAGTCAATGTAATAAGAGCGTCAGCCATTATTATAGTTAGATTCCTTCCTCGGCATAGGTGTGCACTTATATTTATCCCGTATTTTATGCCGTTATCTCAGTTCACCTCATTTCAGGTATGATATATCAAGTATCAAAATATAGCAGAGGATTTTGAAAGATGGTAAGGACAGGAGACAATGAGATTTCCTCAGGTTTCAGTATCTGAAAATAACGTGGCATCTGATATTTCTTTGTACGTTTATTTCCCCAAAGCCACCATAAGTAAATGGTTTTTGTTCTCCATATCCAAGTGTATTTACTTAAAGTTGAATGCGTAGGAGGCCATACATATGGTAATTTATGTAACATATATAAACCCATGTCAATTTGACATCTGATACTAATTTTGCACCTGCTTGAAATGTCTGCCTTTTCATTTGATGGGTATCATCAAATAGTTGTTATGAGTCTTTCTTTTTAATCTCAAGTGATTCGTGATTAGGTAGTCATCACTCATACATTAGGTGGTATGCAATAATATTATTAACCTTTGCCCTCCTATCAGGTGATTACGTTGATATTGCAATATTTCTTTCAAAAGTAATGTAGGGTGTTTTAATTCTCAGACTGAAATGCGCTTGTGAGACTTTGGAGAATCTGTCCTCAGAGTTAAAATTATTTGAATGTAGTTCAGTGGGAAAGACCGTCTCAGAAATCGAATATGCATCTGTTTCAAAACGTACCACAATATAGCACAAAGCAAGACCGAATTGAACTGTTCCGTCCGATATACTGATGCAACGTAGATTTGAAGCGCTGAGAAGCCTTTTAAAAATGGGATGTGCGTGTCCAAAAATAGCCTAAGTCAAACTGGTGAAGCAGAAACGCCCCCGAAGTGCATAGATGGAGTGATAGGTCATGTTAACGATCCTCCTTCTAATGAACGACGAAGATCCCAATTGTATATGAGGTTTTGGGTGTGCGCGTGTGCGTGCGCGTGTGCATGCACACCCCACAGATACGCATAGAATATTGGACTAATCGGTGACGAGGAATTCTGGTAGAAGACATCATTGGCTCCAGTGGATGGCCGTGTCCATCTGCCCTGGGCGCAGGTAGGTGCATATTGAAAATGAGAATCTGGGCTTCCGAGTGATGCTCTTAGGCCCGTGGTGCATTGCACCGGTCGGGAGCGTGTGACATGTGACAGGTAATGATGGTGGTGGCGAGGAGCGGTGACAGTGAGATCGATAGCCTCTTATGGGAAAATGTAAAGCCACGTGTGAAGAATCTAGCTGTCCACGAAGGGAAAGGGAATGGTACTAAGAAGCTAAGGAAAGGGGTTTGTGAGGACAAATTCGAAGCCGAGTGCTTGCCATTCAGCCTCCACGCGTTTTCCTTGTTAGAGAGCTGAGGCTATTTTAAGTGAATGGAGAGGAAAATTTAAATTCTGTGGGAGCAGAGTGTGTCAGGTTTTATAAAGCAGAATAAGTCTAAACGCGGTAACGTGCCTCTCTTCAGAGGGGTTGCCTGGAGAGCAGACTCCTTTCTGGAACTCGGGCAGAAATAATGGCACCGACCGTGCCGAAGCGCGCGCTGTTTTTCAGGGTATGGATGTGGGTACTTAGTTCCTTCTTAGCCCCAAGCCGGACTCGGTGCTGCCACCCCATCTGGCATCAGATCTCAAAACCAGCTTGGCTGCCCGGGAAGTACATGTGGCTGCAAAATTGTACCGTTGTGAGGGCCTTGGCGTTGCCATTTTTCTGAGACAATGAGAGGCGGGCTTGAAGCCTGTTACGAGGCCAAAGCCTTGTCAGCCAGTCCAGGGGGACGCACAGCTTGATGCAGGTAGGTGGCAGGAGAGCCAACAGTGACAACTTCAGACAACCGAGGCACTGTCTTACCAGTTCCATAAATTCTTACCGTACAAATTGCGTTCCGGGGCTCAAGCGCCCTGCCTCTACTCGGCTTCCATAACAGATTCTACAGGTAGTGCTCATTTGGGTCTCACTCAGCCACTCAGTAGGCTGTGGGGTTGGGAATCCTGAAGGTTCAGTCTGAACTGCCAAGACCCCTGCCCAGGGCAAGAAGTGCATGCAAGAGACCAACCCATGTACAGATGAGTGACACAGAAGGGGCCCCCATAAATATGAAGTAACTCCTATTGCCAGCAGTCTACATGCTCATCCTGACTCATTTTCCAGACCCCTATCCCTTACCTGCGCCTAGCTATTTGAAGGGATCCTAGAGATTTCTACTCAAATTCTTTATCCAGTGCTTGGGTCACCTCTGAATCCCCCGCCCCTTCCCCCCCCCCCCCCCCCCCGCCACACACACACACCCTTGCTTTTAGCAATAGCAATTACGCAGCTAAATGGGGTCATGCTTTGACATCTAAATAGAAGAAACTTCAGCTCCTAATGATTTGAATTGGGAAGCTAGAAATGAAGGCAGATAGGCTAATTAAAAGGCACATGGACTATAGCAAGAAAAAGACGTGGGCCAGAACCAAGGCAATTGCCATTAGAGTTGGACAGATTTTGGATTAATTGGATCACAAGGTCCAGGAGAACTTGGTGTTGTCCTGGATGTGTGACTTAGAGAGAGGGAAGACAAAATGACGGGCCTGGGGTGTCAAGCCTTGGTCCCTTGACAAATGGAGATACCCTTCACAGAAAGACATCAGAAGGAAGACTTGGTTTACGATGTTAAATTTTGCTTCAAATACCATGAGTCTGGGGTGCAAATGGACCACTGCGCTGCAGAACTGTTGCTGTGGAGGGAGGCCAAAATTTGAGAATCGTGTGAGTAGTACACAGAGCAGGTGAGACCACTAAGGGGATACAGGAAGAGAGGACAAGGAATTGAGGGTGGATTCCCCACGAATACCTGGCTTTATGGCAGAGGAAGAAAAGGGCAAAGAGGGACTAGGAAAGGGAGACAGGGAGCAGGGGTCACAAAAGTAAGAAGAGAACCAGGACAGCGCCATGTAATGGAAACCAAGGAAAGAGAGAGGTTGGCCAATATTCTTAGACACTTCAAAAGCTCAAGGAGTGTGTGAGCTGAGACCAAACCATTGGACGTGGTGGTTAGAACTCCGTTCTGTCCCTTTATTATGACCCCAGCGAGTCAAGACCATCACCACCACTAAGTCCTTAATAATGGTATACCAACCCCAGTGATCAGTGACTGAAAGAATTTGGAGAAGTGATACAATTTTACTTTATCCATTTCTTCCCTCCACAAACCTTTATTGAACTTTATTATGCGCCAGGCACTGAGCAAGACGTTACCTCTCTGATGCCAACGGGAGCTATAATATTAGCAGTACCCTTCCCCTGCCTTCCAGCTAGGTCTTGATGTAATTATCAGTAGCTCCCCATTTCAGCCTCAGAAATGTCCTGATTTGGCCGATATATTGTATTTATTGCTTACGGCTTCTCAGACTCCTATTAATTCTTTTTCCCTGAGCAAGGGCTTCTGGACTCAATTGGAATAGGACCCCCCCCTGTGCGCCAAGTTGTCTGTGAATCATCACCATCTCTGTTGTCTTTACAACATGGGTCATGTGTTCCCAAATGTATGTCTTACCACATAGGCTGTGTGTGTTTCTGAGGCTCACCTGCCCCAGACCTACCATTCACGTGTTACCTGCCGAGAACCCATGACAGCCGTTCGGTTTGGATTGATCTTGATGATTCAGAGTAGGTCTGTCACTTACCCGCAGGAATAACTCCTGGTACAAACCAGCCTAGATCCGTTGTGCTTATTTTAGGACCGTAGGCATCTTTGCCAAATCCTATGGTGCGAAGAGTAAGTGAGGATAGCAGAATTGACTTGGCTAAACCAAAATTTCTCATGGAGAAGTGAGGATTAGGGTATTTTTAGCTGGTCAATAAGGAGTTAATTGTGTTAGCCAGAGGCACTTGGGAATCCAGGCTGTGCTTATTCCTCGGGTTTATAAATAACTTAAACCTATATTGGAGTTAATTAATTTGGATCCTTTCCACCTATGGTTTAGCTTCTTGAGGGAATAACTTGACCCTTCTTATACCCTATGTTTGTAGTTATAAAGAGAACTCCCAACGGAATGCATAAAAGCTCTCTTGGATTGTCTGAGTTTGGCTTCCTATATACCTCTACGGAGAAATTCTAAGATGTCAGGCACAGCAAAAAATGTCAAAATACCTCTTCAGTTAGGGACACACATCTGCATTGTAGTATTCCTGGCTGGAGTTAGTTACGATTCTGGTTTTGTTTTTTTTTTATTATTATTGTTATTATTCCTTTTAAATGACTGACTTTCTTTTAAAAAATTTTTTAATGTTTTTTTATTTATTTTTGAGACAGAGACAGAGCATGAACGGGGGAGGGTCAGAGAGAGAGGGAGACACAGAATCTGAAACAGGCTCCAGGCTCTGAGCTGTCAGTACAGAGCACGACGCGGGGCTTGAACTCACGGACCGCGAGATCATGACCTGAGCCGAAGTCGGACGCTTAACCGACCGAGCCACCCAGGGGCCCCTTAAATGACTGACTTTCTAAAGCAAGATTTAACCTGTGACTTGGTCACAGAATAGAGACCCCAAATTTTGCTCTCTTTGTCTTTCTTTTCCCTGGAGAATATTTTAAATTTTTAAAAAAATGTTTATTTTTGAGAGACGGAGAGAGGGAGAGAGAGAGAGAGAGAGAGAGAAAACAGGCGAGGGAGGGGCAGAGAGAGAGAGAGAGAGAGAGAGAGAGAGCATCTGAAGCAGGCTCCAGGCTCTGAGCTGTCGACGCGGGGCTCGAACCCACAAACCACAAGATCATGATCTGAGATGAAGTCGGATGCTCAACCAACTGAGCCATCCAGGTGCCCCTCCCGGGAGAATGTTTTAAAGCAAAAGTATTGCACTGGGGACAAGAAGTCCGTTTCTCCACCTCTGAGGTTGTCCATGATTAAATAAGAAGTTGCAGGAGTTTTCTCGGTTGTCGGAATCCCAGAACGCAGGAACACTGAACAGTAGGAATACAAAAGCCCACCTGTCACGCTGACAGATCTTACTCGTAACACCTCTAAAAGGATCTGACAGCTTAGACTGCAGGTAAAGGCCAGTGAAGTGAGTGGAACAGACGAAAATGAATTGAGTCATTTGATGTCACAATGCAAATGAAGTGTGACTTCATAGAAAGTACTCCTTCCCAATGCCATGTCCCTTGCGTCATCCAGTCTTCCCAGCAACTCAAGTGGATGCCATCCCTGAATATCATGACAGAATCTAGCCTCTTAGCCGGGATGGTGGTTGGTAGTGTTTTGTGGACCTCGTTTAAAAAAAAATGCCATCCCCATGAATCGTTCATATCGTACATGTGACTCCGTTTTATCCCGAGTTACGATAGAGCCATCCTGTCTTTTTCCAGAGCTACGACATACATTGGATTTCACCATTTCTCCACGTTGGGAATTGGGTCCAGGACAGAGAGAAAGCTGTCGCTCTGAGCCATCTTCCACTTCGGTCACAGCAATTGAGCATGAGAATAAGCCCACGCCTTCCTCCCGCACCAGCTCCAGGAAAGGATCGCAGTAATAGAGCTGCATTCTAGGGTCTCAGGACCGAACAGAGCAACTACCGTGTATCGTGAGCACTTACCTTGTGGCAGTGATAGGACGTGTAAGCTTACAATATTGAATTTAATCCTGGCACCATCTCGATGAGCTAGTTCCTGTCATTATCGCAATTTTGCACATGAGGACCCGGAGAGACTTTCTAGTTATGTCAGCTCAACGGCTGTGACCTTGGACAGGGCCAGGATTCAAACCCAGGGGTTCTAGGCCAAAGTCCATGCTCCTTTCTCCACGTAACACAGCTTCAGATGAAGTCTCAGGGCAGGATGAATTGCCCTGACTGAAGGCTCGCTGAAGCCCACAGGTTTATAGGTCAGTACATCTCGTGTGGTATTGATTGCCAGTTCGTTGGAACCCTTACTTTCACACCTATCAAGATTTTCCTGACACATGCATTAGCCCAGCTGTTTACAATCACAGGGATTTTGCTAGGCCCCCACCCGTACCCACTTACTCTCTGAGCCTTATACTCCGAGAAATGTGGCCTGCACCCTGAATTCTGAGCATCCGTTTGTCACGAGCCAACTCCTCAGCCCTACTGGTAGACAGAGCTCTCCTTTTGTGCGTTTGCAGATGGAGGCATCTCGATCTGTATTCAGGGCATGGAAGAGTTTCCACTGGCAGCCAGAACAAATTGCCATGAACTCCGTGGCTTAAGGCAACAGAATTTCCTTCTCTTGTGTTTCCAGAGGCCAATAACCCTTGTTGGCCAGGATACGCTCCCTCCAGAGGCTCTAGGGGAGAATGCCTTCCTTGCCTCTTCTGCCTTTTGGTGGCTCCGGGCATTCCTTGGCTTGTAACCGTCGGTCTCAAATATCCGTCTGCCTTTCCTTTGTAAGGACATTTGTGACTGGATTTAGTGCCCACCCAGATAATTCGCGATGATCTCATCTCACGGTCCTTAATATAATTACATCTGCAAAGACCCTTTTTCCAAATATGGTAACATTCACAGGTTCAGGGATTAGGATGGGGACATATACTCTGAGGGGTCACCATTCAACTCGCTACAGGGGGGTCAACATTCCCCCCCCACACACACAGTGTCCTGAACCACAGGGAATCGGCTGTCTAGGGCCAAATTGAGTCACTAGGATCCTGAGGATAGGAGGGTGGCTGCTGTCCCCGCCCACCTTTCTAAATACTGCCCCTCCCCCACTCTGACTTGCAGTCTGCAGGCTTTTCTGACACCCCATGGGATCAGCCGCAGGCCGGCTAGGTCCATTTGTCACGGAAAGAGGGCAGTTGAAGAGAGCCCGGGAAATCTGGAATCTGACCCGGAATCTGGGTTACAAGTTACTCCAATACTTCCTGGTGATGTGACCTTGGACGAGTTACTTTAACCTCTCTCAGGCTCAGTTCACTCACCCGCAAGACAGAAATGAGATGAAATCCATGTTGGTCAGAGGCTCCTGTAAGGGGAAAAATACCTTGGCTTTGGAGACCCAGAGCCATCAGTTGGTTTCCCGGTTCTGCCACCCACTCGCCACGCAATTCGGGGCAAGACACTGAAACTGTCTACACCAAAGTTTCCTCATCCACGGTAGAGGGGTAATGCCTCTTAACCTACAGAGAAGTTAGGATTTAATAATAAAATGGACAGAAAATATAGTCGGTGTCAGCGCACGTTTATTAACCGTATTGTTGTTGTCATTAGCAACAACTTAGACTGCCGGACCTATGTCACACATCCTGCCCTGCAGCAACGCAGAGTGCCCCTTGGTCCCCCCGCAGAAATGGCTGACCTAGGATGGGGAATATGGTATCACTGGAAAAAACTACAAACGCCACTCAACCTGTGCCCCTTTGAGTCAATTCCTTGGGATACAGTGAAGGCATCTTCACTCTTGGGTGAAATTGTATACATTTGCAGAGTTTAGAAAAGAACGGAGGAGGTGGGGGTGCCTCAACATTTTAAGGAGCACCCGTTTTAACTATGGTGAACATTGCAGCAAGACCACAGATCAAAGCCAATGTATTTCCTGTCAAAATTCGTAGATTTTAAATATGTCCCGGGGATAAGTTGAGAAATGTAGACGGCTAACAAACGAGCCCTTTTTAATTGCATTTCGATTTTCTAGCCCGATGCGCATGGAGCTCTTCCTGTTTTACTGGCAAATTCCAATTTGGGCCATTAGAGTGGCAAAACCAGCTTGACCGTTCATAAATATCTTGCTTCATACAGAAACTAAAGTGTCGCTGCAGACACGATCAGACCACCGAGGGAGCCTTCCAGGACAACAATCTAGAAGGCCACATTAGCCTTCCTCCTTTGATTACAGCTAAACACACAACCGCTGCTAAATCTGCCAATGTCAGTTCAAATGTGGTAGCATGACCAATGGTAGAGGAAAAGGCTTTCCCTAAATAGAACAGCCAATTAACAGTGTGATGCATAAAGGGAAGGTCTTGCCATCATACTAAGCATTGGGTTCAGGAAGTGCCACTTTGGTCTCCCGCATGGGCAGATCCAGGTTATGAGGACCCATTCTTACGCTCTTTTATTCAAGAGACAGCGACCAAGTGCTTTGAAAAGCAGAGATTTTACTAAAGGCGGAGGACAAAGCCACAGAGATGTGAAAGCGCGCACACACACACACGCACACACACACAAGCATTAGGTGGGTCAAGGTGCAGGATGAAAGGGTTGGCTCTTTGGGTCTTGACCTATTTGGGAAATGGTTTTTTTTGAGGTAGATTCACCAGGACCAGGTGTTGGGTAGGATATACGGAGGGTATTGGGCGGGTGTGGAGGCAGGAAGGCTGTGAGGCTTCAGGCTTAGGAAACTGGTGTGGAGGCACAGTTTGGGTGTGCCCCAGCACACGTGGTCCGTGCGGCAAAATCTGGGCTGCCAGAGCCGATGTTCCTAAAGCTTCCACGACCCCATCTGGCTGATTAAGGGGTTCAAATATCGGTTCACCGTTCAAATATTCAAATATTCAAATTCCACGACCCCATCTGGCTGATTAAGGGATTCAAATATCGGTTCACCGTTCTTCATTTAATTTCTTTTAAAACATTTTCACCACTTTAAAGAAACTAGTCAAAAATTGGGAAATTGTAAGCTAGTAAGCGAGCGGGGATTGGCAGTTTGGTTCAGGAGCTTCAGATTTCTGTCTCACAAAAGAAACATCAGATCCTTGGTTAATCATAAGGTTTTCCAAGAAAAAAGGGGAACGCCCAATCTTTTTTTTTTTTTTTCAAAACTGCCTATTTGTTTCCTGTCTCGGTGCTAGTAGAATTGACGATGTGTTGCAACTTGCAAACTAACAGTTGATTATGGAATCTTAGTGTTAAGGAGGACCATTTCGGCAACCTTAAGGCTCAGAGATCAGAGAGGTTACGTAGCTTGCCCAGGATCACACAGCTAGTCAGCGGCAGATCTAGCTGGACCCAAACACAGAATGGTTCTTATTGCCTTTCTTTTGATCAGTGTTGCCTGCTGGCCTTGGTAGTGAATGGTGCTTGCCTGTGGCTAGGTGGTGAGGAGGGCAGTGGGAAGTGAGGCAAAGAGGGGGGCGGGGATTCTAACAAACTCTTGGAGGCGTGAAGTTCTCTGGAAAGCAGTCCCCCAGGGAGGTCCCGGATTGGTGGACAGATTGACCCCTTCTTGGGAAGAAGCTGCCAAAGCCTTTTAATTTTCTGCAAGTAAAATAGTCTCCTCCTCAGGTACAGATACCGGGTGCATGTTGTGTGTTCATTCCTTTACCCTCTTCCCCAGCAAGGTTGTGTTTTTGTTGTTTTTTTTTTTTTTCTGGAAGGCGGAGACTGAAATGCCTCCCTGACTTTTCCCAAAGGACTTGTTGGTAAGAGGTAGGAAAAGGAGTTTGGATTTTATTCTAAGTCCGCTGGGTAGTCCCAGGAAGATTTTAAGAAACGAAGTGAATGATTTGATTTCTTTTTTTAAAAAGGTTACTCTGGTGCTGAGCGGAGAATGGATGGCAAGGATTCGCGGAAGCTAAGAAAAACCATCAGAAGCAATTGCTTTAGGCCAAATGGGTATGATGGATCAGATCAGGATGGTAATATTGGTGATGGATAGAAGTAGACAGAATCAGGATACATTTTTTGGAGGCAGAATAAGAAGGATTTTTGGAAGAATCGAAAGTGAGGGGAGGAAAAGAATAATGGGTCTTAGAGTTGTTTTGAGAGCAACTGGGAGAACAATTTTGCGGGAAGAATCATGAGTTTGGGTCCGAACACATTAGTTTTCAGGTGCCTATTAGACATCCATGTAGAGACGCCAAGGGGGCACTTGGACGTATCAGTGGACGTGTAAGCTTGGGATACATCGGCACATAGGTTTCATTTAAAGCTATAGGACTGAATGAGGTCACTTAGGGTGAGAAGGATTAAAGGCTACCGAACAGACAGAGGAGAGGCCAGTGAGATAGAACTAAAACCGGGAGAGTGCAGCGTCCTGGAAGCCCAGGGAAAAACAGGGTTGTTGTTATTTTTAAGTTTATTTATTTATTTTGAGAGAGAGTACGCGTGCGCAAGTAGGGCAGGGGCAGAGAGAAGCCCAAGCATTCTCTGCACCACCAGCACAGAGCCGGACACGGGGCTCAAACCCACGAACCGCGAGATCATGACCTGAGCCGAAACCAAGAGCTGCACGCCTAACCGACTGAGCCACCCAGGCGCTCCAAAGAGCAGACGCAAGAGTCAGCTGTGTCAAGACCTGCTTGCAGCCAAGCAAATCAAGAGCAGAGAAAGGACCACTGACTTTGATTACGCGAAGGTCACTGATGACTTTGGCAAAAGCGATGTTTCTAGAGTGGCAGAGGCGGAAACTGGATTAGAGTGAATTGAGGAGGAAACCAGAGGCGAAGAGTGCGAATGGTAACTATATACCACTTATGAAAGGGATCTTGTCGTGAACGGGAATGAAGGAATGCGGTGGCAGCATGAATGGAGCTGTAGGGTAAAAGGAATTTTTTCTTGACAGTAGGGGACAACTAGGACCTGCCTGTGTGCTGATGAGGAAGACCAGGTCGAAAGGGAGACACTGAAGATGCGAGAAAGAGAGGGACTAAATCAGAGGAGGGAGACCCCAGAGAAGGCTGGAAGAGACGGGATGGATACTGAGCACAAGTGGAGGAGTTAGCCACCGACAGAAACAGGAACATTTCGCCATAGTGCTCCTGCTTTATCAATGAAGTGAGGCCAGGACACCATCTGTGAGCGCAAGGTTGGATCTCGACGTGCGTGTGGGTCTGAGAAGGAAGAGAAAGCTGTGAGATAGTTGTTTCGGAGAGTGGGAATGTGAATAGGAAAGCGAGTGTGGTAGGATGTTCTGGCAACATAGAGGGCTCATTTGAAATTGATGACCATGATATTGACATGAAACCTGTCAACACAGCTGTGCGTTTTTTTCAGGCAGCATTTGGCTACTGAAATACAAGGACGAAGTAGGCAGGGAGTAGAGTTGACTGAGGTTGGGACTTTACAAGGCACAGGTAATAGAGGGAGAGAGAAATTAGGGTGTAAAGCTTTTTCACAAGAGAGTGAGTATAATGACGGCTGGTTGAACCTAAGGTCTGGACACAGTGAGGCCATGAGGTAGATGATGAGCTGTGAGAAGGCGGTGAGGTCAGGAACTTGCAGGTCTTAACGAAGTTAATTATTAGAATGAGATTACACTTGACCCTTGAACAACATGGGGTGGGGTAGCGGTGCCACGCCCCCTCCGACGCAAGTGAAAATCCACATGTAACTTTTGACTCCACCAAAACTTAACTACTGTTGACGGGAGGCCCTATCGATAACATAAACAGTCCATTAAGACACATTTTGTATGTTCTATGTATTGTATACTGCATTCTTATGATAAAGTAAGCTAGGGAAAAGAAAATGTTAAGAAAACCCTAAGGAAGAGAAAATACATTTATAGTACTGTACTGTATTTATTTATTTTATTTTTTTTTTACATTTATTTATTTTTGATAAAGAGAGACAGAGAACAAGCGGGGGAGGGACAGAGAGAAGGAGACACAGAATCTGAAGCAGGCTCCAGGCTCCGAGCTGTCAGCACAGAGCCCGATGCAGGGCTTGAACTCACAAACTGGGAGATCATGTCCTGAGCCGAAGTCAGACGCTTAACCAACTGAGCCACCCGGGCGCCCCTGTACTGTATTTATTGTTAAAAATCCGTGTATAAGCGCACCTGAGCAGTTCAATCCCGTGTTGGTCAAGGGTCAACTGTACTATGGTAGGTGAAGTGGAAGGAAAAGAAATAGGCAGATAAAGAAGAACCCAAGGTGAGATTGAGGAGTAACCAGTGAGGTAGGAGGGGAAAGAGTGTTTCTGGAAGGAAGGAGCAGTCAACAGGTTGAAGCATCAAGTAAGACAGGGACAGAAATGTCAACGTAGAAGAACAAGACGTTACTGTTAACCTTGACAAGAGCCATTTTAGTGTAGTGATAGGATCCATTGTGGTGGATTGAGAATTGATTGAACAATAGGGAAGTTGACGCATAGAAGTCAGAGGACCTTTTCAAAATGTTTGGTTGTGTGAGGCAACTTAAAAAAAAAAAAAGGATGGTAGTTAAGAGAGGAGTATGGAGTCTTAAATGAAGATCCAAAGCTCGATTATGTTTTTTCACTGAAATTGCTATTGAGATCATTGTAGATTCACGTGCAGTTGCAAGAAATAATACAGAGATTTTTTTTTTCCCACAACCTGCCCAGCTTCCCCCATTGATAACATCCTACAGTAACACAGTACAGCATCCCAACCAGGACGTGGACGCTGATATGAAACATCAATCCTACCCAGATTTCCCCAGCACCACTTGGACTCATCTGTGTGTACATATATTAAATGCTGTGCAATTTTATCGCTTGTGTAAGTTATGTATGTGTCACCCCACGTGGTTCCAACGCCACGGGAATCATCCCTCTTGTTGCTTTTATAACCAGCCATGTCCGTCACCACCCTGCATCCTTCTTGCCACCACGGCTCAGTCCCTCACCACCTGTAACCACTCACCTCTTTCTTTCCATAATTCTGTCCCTTTATTAATGCCCTGTAAGTGGAATCCACAGTATGTAACCTTTTGAAATTGCCTTTTCTCATTCGCCCTACTCCCTGGAGATTCCCCCGGGTCTTGGGGGTATTGAATAGTTTATTCCTTTTCATTGCTGAGTTCCATGATACCACAGTTTGCTTAACCATTCACCCATCGGAGGTGTTACCAGCGTTTAGCTCTTGTCCTTATTCTTACGGATAAAGCTGCCGTAGACCTTCACGTGCAGGTTTTGTGTGCAAAGAGGTTTTCATTTCTGTGGGGTGAATTGCCCAGGAGTACAGTTACGGCATCATATGGTAGCTGCATGTGTAACTTTTTAAGAAACTGCCCGACCACATTCCAGAGCCACTCACTGCACCATTTTACATTCCTGCCAGCAATAGATGAGCAATCCAGTGTGTTGGCATAGTCACCAGAATTCTGTGTTGACGTTATTCATTTTAGCCCTTCTGCTTGGTGTTTAGTGGTATCTTGCTGTGGTTTTAATTTGCTTTTCCCGGATAGCTGATGATTTTGAGTATCTTTTCATGTGGTTGTCATCTGTGTGTCCCCCTTGGTGGAATGTCTGTTCATGCTTTTGTCCATTGTTTTTCATTGGGTTGTTGGATTTTTTTTTTCCTGTTGAGGCTTGACAGTTTTGTATATATTCTAGATACTCTCGATCGTTTTTGTCAGATGACGTGGTTTACAAATATTTTCTCCCGGACCGTCGTTTGTCTTTTCATTCTCTCCGCATGGCCTTTCTCAGAGAAGAGGTTTCCTTTAGTCCTTGAAAAATGTTGCGTTACTTCCTGCTGTTCTCCATGGTTTCAGATGAGAACGCTGCCATCATTCAAACTGGTGTTTCTCTCTGGGTGGATGCATTGCTTCTTTTTGGCTGCTTTCAAGATTTCGGTGGATGCATTGTTTCTTTTTCGCCCCTTTCAAGATTTCTTCTTTGTCTTTATTTGTCAGAAATTTGGTTACGATTGGTCTCGGCTTGCATTTCTTTGGGTGTGTCGGATTGGTAGTTCGCTCAGCTTCTGGAATCCGTAGGTCTCCATCGTTCCCCAAACTTGGGATGTTTTTAGCCCTTATTTCTTTACATACTTCTTTTCAGCTCCACTTTTTCTCCTCTCCTTCTGGCATTTCCCATGTCGTCTGTCATCTTCACTCTACTGTTGATTCCATCCAACACGTTTTTTATTTATATTACTGTAGTTTTCCTTTCTATAGTGTCCATCTGGTGCTTCTTTATAATGTCTATTTCTTGTCAGAGCCTTTCTCTATTCTTCCATTTATTGCAAGAGGATTGGTATTTGCTGTTTAAGCATGTTTCTGGTGGCTGCTTCAAAATCCTTGTCACATAATTCCAACATCCAAGTCATCTCAGTATTGACGTTAGTTGATTATCTTTTGGTTTTCCCCCATTCAAGTTGTGATTTTCCTGGCTCTTGGTGTGACAGGTGGTTTTTTTTGTTTTTTGTTTTTTGTTTTTTGTTTTTTGTTTTTTGTTTTTGTTTTTTTATCGTGTCCTGGACATTTTGGCTAATATGGTAGGAGACTCTGGGTCCTATTTCAATCTGCTGGTGTTGCCGGAGGGGGTAGAGGTTTTTCCAGGCCCACAGGGTTGAAGAAGGTTCCTGGAAGTCTGCTTGTCATGACGGGATGCCCCCTGCAGCTTCACCCACCGGCCCCCACATCCCTTGGCAGGGGAAAGGACCTCAGGTCCCTCTGTCCCCTTTATGGTGACAAAAGCGCTGATGGCACATGGTACTTGTTGAGGTAGGATCGTCCTAGGCGGTGCTGCCTTGCCACCTGGTGTCTCTCAAAGCGGGAGGGAGTGGCAGGTGTGCGGGGACAAAGGGGCTTCTTGTGGCACGATGCCCCTTGCCGGCACTCTCTGGTGTTTCTCAGTGACGGAGGAGCGTGTTAGGGGAAGGAGAACGCTTCCTTTGCTGGTGCCACTGGGCTCCCCGGATGTTGTCAGAAGGATTACCATTTGCTCTGGGGAAGAAAGAAGCCTACCCGAGACGCCTTCTGTTGTTCAGCCCAGGAGCAGGAAATGCCGGGTCCGGGTCACCTTCGGTGGGGTAAGAGTGATCACGAGACACCGTGCACTGTGCCGTCCCTCCAGTCTTGGGATCCTAGTCCAGTTAGCCTTCCTTCTGTCACTTTTCGGAGTCCTCCTTTGCTCGCCTCTGGCATTATTCCCAAACTTTATAGTTGTACTTTGTACAGAGGAGCAGGGAGGGCTGGGTTTTAAATGCCAGCGAGGGGAAGCAGATCGAGAGAGACCAGTCCGTGGTGTGAGGTCCCACAAAAGGCTAAGAGAAAGGGATCAGAACGCAGATGAGAATGTCAGCATTAGCAAGAGGTGGGGAGGAGGAAAGGTGCAGATTCGGGTAAGTTTATACACTGGGTAGCGGGAATTTGAGGAATTCTGATCCGATGGTCCTAATTATTTCTCCGTGAAACAGAGAGGCAGCATAAGGGCCCAGGCTCTGGAGTTTGGCATCCATGGCCCTGAACCTCAGTTGTGCTTCTTACCAGCAGTGACACCTTTGCCAAGTCACTTAATCCCACTGTGCCTCGGTTTCTCGTAAAAGGGAGATAATAATAGCATGCCTCCTCATAGGAATATGATGGTGACTGATTGAAATGAATTAATATTTGCGAAGTGCTTAGAATCAGGTATTACCTCTGCGTGTGGTACCTAAAAACACAGGGTTCGTGTGAGTATTAAATGAGAGAAGTTTGCTAAGCAAAGCATCGGATGAATGTTCCTGTGATTTCCATACCTCTTCTTTTCAGCCTGAGGCTGTTTCCTTGAAGTGAGACGTCATTGGCCGAAATTTGCCCAACTCCGCTCAGTCCTGTGCTTTCCGTAGAGAGGGACCAGGTGAGGGGAGGCGTAGGCCCGAGGACCCAGTCTGGGTAGGAACAGTTCTGGGTGGGGGGCAACCGAACTTTGAGATTCAGTTGGAGCATTTCCCTGGGAAGCGTTAGATGCGTGCCGTTCGCCCTGCAGTGACATATGCAGCTCTCGGCCCTTCTTTTCCTTCAGCCTGAGTGTTCCTCCAGGGTAGGCACCAGCAATAGGCCCACATTCCAACCTCTTTGCGTCCCAACGTGCCCCCCCCCCGCCCCCCGTGTGGCAACAGAAATCCTCTCCGAAGTAGCACTAGAAAGTCTCGGAGAAAACCATTGTTTTCAAGTGTCTAAAATCCATTCGTAGGAGCAGTCGGCTACGTTAGTTGCGACACAAGGCATGGTTCTGTGTTTTCTGCCACCGTGGAGAATTAGGGCCTTTTCATCAGGATGAACAAGGAAAACAAAGAAGAAATAGGAGTGCCATCTTGTGGAGCGATCTATCATTACCACTTGCGAGTCGCAAAGTGAGAGAAGGGGACAGGGGTGGAAGGGAGACTGGCTTTGGAAAAGTTCAGCCGGATGTCATGTCGATAAAACGTCCGACGCGCTGACCGTCGTTGGTTTGGAGACCTTTAGAGACAATGCTATAGATACCTCAAGGCACAATTACGTACCTGCCATAGAGGAAAATGAAGAATAAAATATTCGCACGAGGAAATCCAGGACTTCCAACTTTGCCATGTTCTGGCCTTTCCAGTGGTAGGCGAGTAAAGTATCCGATGGTATTATTTTCTTCCTAGAAGTATCAACGTGCTTGCTACAAATTAATAAAGCATTTAAAGGGCATGAAGAATATGGTTAGCTCCAGAGCTGGTTGGTGTTGTCTGCGTTCTAGTGGGCCGAACTAAATGAAATTGACAGTCAACTATTTTGACAGAGACCAATGTTAATTTCATACGGACTGGCCTAATATTTCAAGTCAGTTTCCTTTCCAGTGCCTTCTGGACATCTGCTAGGTCCGGGTCCTGTGCTGGGCCCTGGAAGATACACAGACAAAACCTAGGCCTTGCCTACAAGTATCTCACCATTCAGGGGGGCAGGTGGACACTTAGGCAGCATGCCTCCTATTCCAGTCCTTTCTGTCCCATGCTGAGAGCGTTCGGTTAAGCCAAAATCTGTGGAGCTCTGGCACTAAGCTATCTGGGTTTGAATGCTGGCTTTGCTCGTTAGTGGCTGGGTGACTGTGGGCAAGGTCCTAAACTTCCTTATACCTGTTTCCTCGTCTGTAAACGGGGCTCCTAGAACACCCTACTTCGTATGACCGAAGTGACGACTACGTGACCTCATATGTACAAAGCACTTAGGAGAGCTCCTAGCACAGAGCAAGTGCTGTATAAGTTTCAGCTGCCAACATTACCTTCCGCTCTATTACCGCAGGGGAAGCAACGCAGGGGTGCTTGGTAGGGTAAGCTAAATGTCACTATTCCTTCTCCCATCTTTGTATTTAACAGGAATTTACTTATTGAGGTCCTACTTTTCCCAGTTTCTGGGACTAGCTGGGGGGAAGCTGAATACAATAAAGAGTTAAGGGACGCCTGGCTGGCTTGGTCGGTAGAGCACGTGACTCTTTTATTTCCGGGTCGTGAGTTCAAACCCCCCTTTAGGCACAGAGCTTACTTTAAAAAAATAATTTGAAAAAAGAAAGGTTACAGGTGCGTCCCGTTGCCAGCATACGGTACTTTAAGTGTCTCTATAGATACACGACTGCTGAATGCTCTGTGTCCTTAAGCTGTGGAATCATCCCTTCATGAAATATATTTTCTACTAAATTGCTTAATCCCCAACTACTTTCTGCACCACAGCAAAAGCATCCACAGCTAAGAAGTAAGGATATAAAAGTTAGCTGCTACGGAACATGGACAGTCAAAATCTTCCTTTGGTTGTAGTTCCTTAACCACCTAACAATGTAGTGCGGCATGGCTTTACAGAAAGTGAACGGGGTTCCTCATTTGATCGTTCAGTATTTCAAAGTTCTTAGGCTAGGGGGCATTTGTTCTTGATATTTAATATTTCATACAGTGTCCATTTGGTCACTGAAACTCATCACCACACACTGTGGGTAGCATGGGCCATATGGGTGCACTAATTTCATGGTTCTGTTTGAATTAACTTGCCTCTTGGAATACCAATCCTTCTCTTAATTTTATGGGGCAACTATCATTTGCCGGTACTGAGTCTCAGTCGATCACCTCTGTCATGTTTTGGGGAGACCAAGGAACTAACAATATGGGAAGTAACACCAGCTTAACACAGGATCTGTTTGGAATTAGAGTACTTCATGGAGTTTTAAAAGTTTTCAGAGCCAGTGACGAGTTAAATAGGTCACAGAGGTGAAAGGGAAACTGGCTTGCCCGAAACCATAAATGGATCAATTTGTGGTAGAGCTTGAGTTTCTAATTTACAACCTGGCTATCAGAACACGCTTTTGAATAGAAAAGGAGACACAACCTCTACCCATCTTTCCTTCTCTGCCACTCACTAACAAAACTAGTAGGGTTTGCCCAGGGCCAGTGCGGAAACATGGTTGAACACAGCATGGGCTTAAAGTAAAGGATAAATAGCAATTGAAACTAAACAGCATCAGGGGCGCCTGGCTGGCTCAGTCGGTAGAGCACGTGACTCTTAATCTCACGGTCGTGAGTTCCAGCCCCGCGCTGGGCGTGGAACCTACTTAAAAATACACACACACACACACACACACACACACACACAGCTACACAGCATCAAAATTCTTTCTGGGTAAAATATTTGCTGTTGTTGTGGGTGCCGTAATTTGAGGGCGCAAATCCAGCCTTGAGGGTGAAATGTAAGCTCTGGAACCCCCCTTTTCTCTCCTTCCTTTTCTTGTGTTGTAGCCCTCCTTTTTATGTACTAGAAGGAAGGAAGCTCACAGTAGGTGGCTCCAGATTTAGAAATAATACCAACGATAGAGATGAGAATTCCAATTTCTGGAACGTTTACTCTGTGTAGGTGCTTTAACTGTGTTATCACATGTAGTTCCTGCTAAAGCCTTAAGACAGAGGTATGTTTATTCTCTTCAGGGTAATATTCTAAAAAACTTCACTGGGGGCGCCTGGGTGGCTCAGTCGGTTAAGCATCCAACTTCGGCTCAGGTCACGATCTCGCGGTCCGTGAGTTCAAGCCCCGCGTCGGGCTCTGGGCTGATGGCTCAGAGCCTGGAGCCTGCTTCCCATTCTGTGTCTCTCTCTCTCTCTGCCCCGCCCCGTTCATGCTCTCTGTCTGTCTCAAAAATAAATAAACGTTAAAAAAAGACAAATTAAAAAAAAAAACTTCACTGTAAAGAAAACAAATACATTTATGTGTTCTCTAAAAGCAGAGAGAACAAAACAAAGTGAAGACACTCTCCACTTTAAACATGTCCTGTTCTCACAGCCTCATCAGAATTCAGCGACCAAACCTTGATTTTTTTTTTAATGTTTTTTTTGAGAGACAGTGAGCGAGGGAGGGGCAGAGAGAGAGAGAAACAGAGGATCCAAAGCGGGCTCCGCACTGTCAGCGCAGAGCCCGATGCGGGGCTCAAACCCACGACCCGTGAGAGCGTGACCTGAACCAAGGTCAGACGCTTAACCACTTGCCCCTCCGAGGGGCCCCAGACCTTGATGTTCTAAATCCTTCCGAACTGACTTTGTTCCCTTCCTTTCTGAGAGAAAAGCTTCTTTCTCTTAAAGTATCATGGCAGTATCCTTTCCCCTTGTGTACTCCGTCCTGCATGTCAGGGAAGGCGTTCGGAGGGTGTTCTCATGTGTATACACTAATTACTGCCCCAAATACCCTGTACCTTTTCCGGGAGGTTCAGTACCAGGAAAATCTGACTTCTCTATTCTAGCTGTTAATACACAGAGGCATCATGTGTATGGTTGCCAGGTTTAGCAAATAAAAATAGAGAATGCCCAGTTAAATTTGAATTTCCGATTAACAGCAGCAACAGCAAAAAAATTTTTTTTTAGTATAAGTATGCCCCAAACAGTGCCTGGGACATACTTATACTTAAAAAAAAAAATTCATTGTTGTATGAAATTCACATTTAGCTGGGCAGCCCACGCTTTTCTCTGGCAATCCTGACTGCTATTTCTAATGTCCAAATTACATAAATGCAATCCGGCAGTAAGGCCAATTTTAACTTGTTTCTTTATAGTGGGAATCCTACGGAATGAGCTCCTCCTCCTGGGAGACAAATGAGCAGCAGACGTCCGATTTGGTGAATGGGCCATCAGCCGAGTACAACCAACTTCTGTAGCAATTGAAGCAAGCGAAAGGAAGCACGCTAATTCTATTCGGGCTTGCACGGAAATGTCTCTTTACTTACTTTACACTTGTAGTGTTTCAGGCCTGAAAGGGCAGTGAAGGTCAGTCTGTGCAACATTCCCTCCAAAAGCCCACACCCCAGCCTGGAACCCCGTTCTTTCGTTCCAGGGTTGCCGGCCAAAAGGCTTCCAGGACAGAGGGGCCACGTGGAGCTGAAGCGCCGCCCAGACCCTGCTTCCCGAGCCTCGCACCTAGTGGAAAGGGCGCCCGCACCCACCCACACAGACACTCATGTGTGCCTCCCTCTTGGCAAATCATGCACCCCCAGGCGAAGCCTGCTAAGAGCAGGTGCCTTTTTAAAAAAATAATTTGCATGGAGACCCCAGATCGTTTGGGCCTGGTTCACACGCCCATTTCACACTTATTGGCAAAGCTGTCCCTGAGAGCCAGGCACTGTGCTAAGCTGGGAACACACAGATAAATTGGGCACGGTCCCTTCTAGGTCCTCCTTCATGCAGAGTCTGGCGGGGGGCGGACAAGTACTACAAAGATCACTACGAAATGTGCCGGGAAGCAGGGTGTGCACAGGGCACAACGAGAGCGCAGAGGAGAGGAAGCTGTTCCATCCCGGCGGTGTGAGCTAAGAGGCATCCTCAGAGAAGTTGGAGCTTGCACAGAATCTAGATGGAAGAACGGGGTTAGCGAGGCCGGAGTGGGTTGAGGGGAGAGGAGGCATTCCAGGCAGAGGCCGGGGTGGCACGAGTGAATTCGCGGAGGTGTGAAACTGAATGCCATGCTTTGGAAACCTCTGGATACTCACTGCAGCTGAGTGAGTGTGGGGAGATCAGGAAATGGCAAATCAGGAAGGGTCTTTATAGGGGCGGCCGGGTGGCTTGGTCGGTTGAGCGTCTGACTTCGGCTCAGGTCATGATCTCGCGGTCCATGGGTTCGAGCCCCACATCGGGCTCTGTGCTGACAGCTCAGAGCCTGGAGCCCGCTTTGGATTCTGTGTCTCCCTCTCTCCCTGCCCCTCCCCTGCTCATGCTCTGTCTCTCTGTCTCTCTCTCAAAAATAGATAGACGTTAAAAAATTAAAAAGAAAAAAAGGAATGGTCTCTACAAAAAGAATGCATTTGGAAAGCTCTGGGTTAGGCAGTGCCCTGTGGGGTAGTTTCGTTCCCTGCTGTATTTCCCCCAGTGTCTAGAATAGTGACCGGCAAATGCTAAGCCCTCAGTGTATATATAATTAAGTGAACGAGTGAACAAGCGAGCAAGTGAATGGCAGGACTTTGTCAGGGCCTTTAACAGGCCAGTGTAAGTTACAGATCTCAAGAGGCAGACAGTTTGCCGAACCTCCACCTTATTTGACCACATAATTGTTTTCTTTCACTGAATAATACATTTTCAAAGACCACTGTTTTCTGGAACACGTTTGGGGAGGTCATGTTCTCCAGGAGAGGTGCAAATGAATAACTCCGTGAATGAATAAGTAAGAGAAGTCCAGGCTGAGAGTTTCGGGATGACACTTGGGTAAAATGCTCGGCTCTCTCTGTATGCTCTCCCCGGAACTGAATGATTGTTGGCAGGTGGGCAGCATGGGCGGGCCAGACTCCGGGTTAGCTGGGCCCAGTCCCAGGGGGCTTTGCAAGACCTTTGTGGGGAAAATAATTTATAGTCACTTCGTCCTTTCTTTCCTTCATTTACAAGCCCAGATGGTCCCCCAACTAGTCAGGAAAATATTCAGCTTCCCTATGGGCCAGGATCGTTAAGGGGCATGATAACGCTCAAGATAATAACGGCATTCATCAACCGCTAACTTTACATCTGGAATTGTCTGCATTTTTATCTCATTGATTTTCCAAGATCGTTAAGGGGCATGATAACGCTACAATAATAATGACTTATTGAGTGTTTACTCTGTGCCAGGCAGCGGGGTAAGTACACTTCATGTAACATTATCTTTATTAATACGCCTCACAACCTGATCCATTTCTAACAAAACCGAACCACGCCGAGGTTGAGGAACTTGTGCAAACTCACGCAGCTAGTAAGCGGCAGAGCAAGGACTTGAACCGAAAAAAAGTTACTCCTCCCTGCGTCCGCACGCACGTACCTTCAAGAAAACACTCGTGACCCCAGCGATCGCTACACAATAGGATCTACTTGTGACTACTTGCCAGGTAGTCAAGGACTGAGCGTGTATCATCGCTATATAAGTGACAGATCGAGCCTGTTGCCGGTGTTGCTGGATGAGAACAGTCGGCTGAGTCGCGTTCAACACTGACTCGTAACTGGCAGCTGATACAGAGTGGTGACTACCGCAGCATGACACAGACACCCCCTGGCCCTAGGACGGAAGCAAACCTAAGAAGTCAGGACCATGCTCGGCCGGACCCCAAACTGCCCGGGCTTTCCTATGCTCTCCACGGGAATTCAAGGGTTCCATGATTCTGCTTCGTGCGCCTTCTCAAATAAAGGAAGTAGTCTGGTCGGCAGAATTAACGAGATGTCACCTAGGCTGTTGGCACAGAGACTGGCCGCTTTTGAGGGCTTTTTAAAAGTTTATTTATTTTCTTTGAGAGAGAGAGAGAATCCCAAGCAGGCTCTGCACTGTCAGTACAGAACTCGATGCGGGGCTCGAACCTACGAAACATGGGGTCACGACCTAAGCCAAAGCCAGACACTTAATCGGCTGAGCCACCCAGGCGCCCCTTGAGGGATTTTTTTAACTCTGCTACTCCCTCTTGCTTTTTGAACGTGTAAGCATTGATTCACGTCATGGCATAGTCTTTGTAGATGAGTTCGTATGAACTGCACGCTTTAAAATTCATTGTAAAGTGGGGCGCCCGGGGGGCTCCGTCAATTGAGTGTCTGACTTCGGCTCAGGTCAGGATCTCACGGTTCGTGAGTTCGAGCCCTGCATCAGTCTTCGTGCTGACAGCTCAGAGCCTGGAGCCCACTTCGGGTTCTGTGTCTCCCTCGCTCTCTGCCCCTCCCCCACTCATGCTCTGTCTCTCCCTGTCTCTCAAAAATAAATACACGTTAAAAAAAAGTTTTAAAATTCGTTGTAAAGTCTAACATACATACAGAAGAGTGCACATATGATTGGTGAATGATGGTCGTGAACTAGACACCCCTAAATAAGGAACAGCCGGATGAAGAAGCAGAATACCACTAGCCCCCCGAGAAGAGCTGCTCTAGTCACTGATCCCTAAGGGTAACCTCCCTCCTGACTTTGAGCAGCACACAAGCTAAGAGAAGCGTGACAACGGCCTATGTACAAACTGTCAAACGTAAGATTTGGGCCATCTGACTCCAGAGCTTACCCATTAGATAGCACATGCCTAAAACTCTAGAACTTTCTCAATTCCATAGAGAGAAGACTGTTCGTAGATTTTTTTTAAAAACGTGTTGGGGCGCCTGGGTGGCTCAGTCGGTTAAGCGGCCGACTTCGGCTCAGGCCATGATCTCGCGGTCCGTGAGTTCGAGCCCCGCGTCGGGCTCTGTGCTGACAGCTCAGAGCCTGGAGCCTGTTTCAGATTCTGTGTCTCCCTCTCTCTGACCCTTCCCCGTTCATGCTCTCTCTCTGTCTCAAAAATAAATAAACGTTAAAAAAAAAAATTAAAAAAAAATTAAAATGTGTTTGACGGTGTCTGAATATAAAATGATAGGCGCCTGAATAGCCAGGCCCGGAAGAGCGGCTGTGGCCGGAGAGAGGGGAATCCGGGATGATGGCTGTCCCTGGCGGGGCTGATGGCAGTACTGATCTCGAAGGGCTAAAGGCCAAGTCTTAAATCTCTGAAGCTTTCGATTACCTTTAGAGGGCTCGTCCCTGAGCAGGGATTCCCACTGAGCAGACTGCCAATGAGAAGCTTAGGCGGCCAGCTAGGGTGCGTCTTAGATGCAGCCAACTTTTACGGGGCCAAGATGACCCTTAGCTGTGCTGACTGATACAGTCACTGCCAGGCTCTGCCCCGTCTCTCTAGTCTCCAGTCTTCCAAACTCCCCTCTGCAATTGTTATCCCTTTTCACAGATGAGAAAACTGATGTTCAGAAAGGTGAAAAGCCCCGGCCAGGGCCACACCGCCGGTGAATGGCGGGGCCAAGATGCCCGTGTCTATTTTGACTGGCGCGTCTACTTAGAGTCGTCACACACCAGTCTTGAAACGCCTCTTTGCTTCCCAGAGAGTTGCTTTATTGGGAAATTCTTGATCACCACCCCCAGAATGTCAAATCGGGGTCCTGCATCTCTGCTCTCTGGGGGATGGTTCAGAGGGCGTTGCCGGGCCTCTGGATGGTCACTGATCACGTCAGTTGCTACTGGTGATACCAGAGAAAGACTGGCGTCTCCACAGGGCCCCGCTTCTCCAAACATATTCCGTGGAAACGCACGATCTCGGGCCCACCCGGGACCTCCTGAGTGGGAAGTTGCATTTCAACAGGGCTCCCAGGGGATTTGTCCACACGTTAAAGTTTGCAAAGCCTGGTTGGATGCCAGGGAACAAAGTTCGTGTAGTCTTCTCAAAATGGGCTTATGTGCAATTTGTATCTATCTTTGGGAAAAAAGAGGAAGATACGAGTGAGATTGTTAGTCGGCTCATTTCAAGAAGAGGAATAGGAAGCTGCCTCTTTCTCACTGAGCCAATGGAAGGCCGTGAGAAGATTCTAATGGGAACAACCTTCCCCCTCCCTTTGTTGCCTCTGTGGACACCTGCTGTCGTTAGCATTAATTGGATTTGCAGTATTCACGTACCTGCTGGGGAAAATAGACCCCTTAATTTGCTACAATGGAAGGGGACATCAGCCATTTCAGCCAGGCCTTTGTGGAAATCATGTGCAACGTCAAAAAGATACTTAAACTCCCTAAACACAGGCTGCATTGTATGGCCTCTAACAGCATCTTGACTCGCAACGGCAAAGAGAAATAGGTCTGCGCCGAAATCATGTCAGCAGGGAGGTCGGAACGGCTGCCCGTTCTCCACGTCGTTTTGTCATCGGCGAACTGACCACTGTGCAGATGTTAGCCTTCTGGATCTTCTGTCTCCGTGAGATCTAAAGTGCGTGGCCTCTTAAAAAGCACGTCACAGTTCATTCATTCATTTATCCACTAAGGACTTTTTTAAGCATTTTTTAAATGTTTATTTATTTTTGAGAGAGACGGAGAGACAGAGCATGAGCTGGGGAGGGGCGGAGAGAGAGGGGGACACAGAATCAGAAGCAGGCTCCAGGCTCGGAGCCGTCAGCACAGAGCCTGATGTGGGGCTTGAACCCACAAACCGTGAGATCATGACCTGAGCCAAAGTCGGACGCTTAACCGACTGAGCCACCCAGGCACCCCTCCTTCTCCTTCTTTTGCCATTGGAAGGTTTAGTACGTGTTTATTGTGTTGAGTAGACCCTTGCTGTTATGAAAGAACTAATTGAAAAGAGGAAGGTAACAGCCATCTCTCAGAGAACCCCAGATTTTTCCAGCCTCTGTGTCCCCTCTCGAATCCCCAAGAAGGCACATTTATACGCATCATCTAATTTGATCCCTACAAAAGTCTGAAGATAAAAGGTACAGTTAACAATAGCATTTGCTAAAGGAGGCTATTTGAACACGAAGAAAGGGGTTGGCAAAATTTTCTACGAAGGGCGAGACAGTAGCTATTTTCGGCTTTGTAATCTCTGCTCGAACAATTCAGGTTTGCCACTATAGTTAGAAAGCAGCCACAGGGGGCGCCTGGGTGGCTCAGTCGGTTGAGCCTTCGACTTCAGCTCAGGTCATGACCTCGCGGTTCGTGAGTTCAAGCCCCACATGGGACTTACTGCTGTCAGCCTGTCAGCACAGAGCCCTTTTCGAATCCTGTCTCCCCCTCCCTGCCCCTCCCCCACTTGCGCTCTCTCAAAAACAAACATTTTCTTCTTTTAAAAAAAAGGAAAGCAACCACAGACAATACAGAAAGACGTGGGTATGGCTGTGTTCCAAGAAGACTTTGCCTAGGGACCGTGCAGTTTGTATTTCATGTAACTTTCGTGTGTCATGAACTATTATTCTTCTGAATTTTTTCGACCATTAAAAAATGTAAAAACCACTCCTGTGGCTGTGCAGAAACAGATGGCAGTGCCCTGGATTTGACCTTGGGGCCATAGTTTGCCAAGCCCAGCACTCAGGGGTTAGGCAGCATGTGTGAGGGTGCAGACCTCGTAACAGCGGTACTATTTGTAAAAAGTTGGGTGTTTTCGTGAGCAAGAGTTAGAGGTTTGTTCCATACTCAAATTTTATTTCAGGCAGAACAACAGAATTCGATTTTATTCAGCTACGCTATCGGGGGGGTTAATTTCGCATGCTCTCATCTGGAAAAGCTGCCAAGAGACCGTTGGCCCAAGTTCAGGGTTGACATGCTGCCTGACTGTAGTTTGTTTCCATGCTGCTGGACTGTTCTCACGGGGCCCCGGATCTGAGGCCCCGTGGGCAAAGAAAGGGGCGTCCCGGCTCAGGGTATAAGCCAGAAATGCTACCCACGCAGGGGGGAAGAAAAGAGTTTGGAAGCACTGGATGCCTAGAGTTGACAGTGTCTCCCTTTCTGCTGTGCCTGAGACACAGGGGAGGAAGCAAGGTATCTGGCTGATAACCACTTGCTTCTTTCTAAAGAGCAACCAGCTGACAGTGTGAGCACTTACTGTACTTCTGCTGTCCTGATTCAGCCACTTCCTCGGCTGTTTTCTCTGTGCCCGATGAGTATAAGGGTGACGGTGCCGTCCCATCGCCGAGGATGTATTCTTAGCACCGGATGGAGCACATAACTGCAACTTACCGCGTGGAGAAAGAATGGAAGGCCGTGTTTGACAGCTGGTGAATTTAATGCAGGGAGGGGGCGAGGCACTAAGGGAAGGATGCCAACTTTCTCGTAGCCACTGAAGCAGCCCCCATGTTGAGGTTCATGATGTAAGGGAGGGTAATACTATGAACGAAGGTGCCAATTCACTGGTACCAGAACATTCAATCCCAAAACAAATGTTGACTTTAAGGCCCGAGCATCCGATCATCTTACGCGCTATTCAAGAAATATGGTGTTTGCGGATACGAGGGCCACACTTCTGTGCACGGGCGAATTTAGTAGATGTGACATGGAAGGACTACAAATGCTTGTGGAGTGAGCCACGTGTCTGTCCCCAAACCGACAAGAACACGCAGGTCTCCCAACTACCGTTGTAGGTATTAAGGATTCACTCAAATAGGGAAAACCCCTCCATTCTTTAAGATATGTATGTATATATGAGATATATCTCATGTAAGAAAGCACGTATGATCTGTAGAATATATCGCATACTTATATATCGGGATAGGCTATAACTAGTTGTGAGCTAAGCAAGAGGCCCCGATTATCTCCAGTTATAGTGCAGTATAATGGGAAAACTCAGCCATTTGGGGTGCTACCCTTTTATAAATCTAGAATATCTTCCAGAATTTTGAGGTTGGCTCCTAAAAATAATTCTGTTAAGTTGGGAGCAACCCCTATAAGGCTTGAAGTCCCGGGGGCTGAGAGTACTCCAAAAGTCAGTGTACAAGCCTGTGCCCACTAGACAGTTCCACTAAAGGATTTAGTATCTAGGATTTAGGCTCCTCCTTAAGGGGTCCTCGTTTTTGACCTGAGATCCAGAGCCCCTAGGCTTCCGAACGGATGACGCATCTGAGCTAAATCTGGTGAACGCAATGCTTGTGCCCCAGGTCAACATTAGCTATTATTATTATCGTTACCTTATGCCAGATGTTGCCCTAGGCCACCCAATGCTTGCCATCGGTCTAGGAAGTAAGTACTATTACTATCTCCACTTCATAATAAGGAAACTGAGGCAGTCACTGAGAGGTTAAGAAACGTGCCCACATTTACATCACGTAAGTAAGGATTCATGCCCAGACACTTCGACTGCAGATATCAAGATCTTACCCCCGACACTCTGCAGCTCCCCGGAGGAGAGAATCTCAGCCCTTCAGGTCCTAAGTCTGGTGACGGAATGTAATAAATTTGGGGAAGAGCATAGGTTCTGTCTTTTAACAGGCCACGAACTGAGTGTTCTTTGAACAGTCTTGCCCTCAGTTCAAAAATCTAGTACTCACAACAGGGGGTGAAATTAGAGCTCACTCACCGTTGTTGTGCACCCTCTCATTTAACAAGCATTTCTTATACGTGCCGGGCCTAGAAGTAGAGATTTTCCTGGAGGTAGGATCCATGGCACTCTTGCACTTCCGGTTGGTTATCAAATCAGAAGGCACTGAGGAGCCCTAAACACGGAAGTGCCACCCGAAGCCACGCAAAGGGATCCGACTACCCCATGCGGGGGTCTAGAGCTGTGCTCTCCAGTAAGAGAGGCGGTGGCCGCATGTGGCTAATTAAGTCTAAATCAATTGTAATTAAATGAAATTTGAAAATCGGTGAGTTACACTAACCACCCTTAATTGCTCAATCGCCGCATGTAACTTGTGGCGACCACAGTGGACAGCAGAGGTACAGTTCCATCACTGTAGAAAGTTCTACTGATCGGCGCTGATCTCCGTGAGATGTTGACAGCCGCTTGGGCGCCACCTACAATTAGGAGTTAGGAAGTAGAAAATGGGGCAGCAAAGGAGACAAAGAGGGGAGATGGAGAAGTTGGAAAGATGACCAGGACGATGTAGGCGTCGGGAAAGCCAAGGGTTGGGGGGGGGGGGTATCCGAGAGCAGGGTCTATTGAAGTTCAGAGTTAAGAAATCTGCCTCTGGATGTGATAAATGGGAGGACACTCGGTGCCACCTTGGTGGGCGTTGGTGATGGGACCGCTTCTATGACAGACACCATGCTGGCCAGCGGAGGGCCCCAGCCCCGGCCCCTGCTGTGGGGCAGACATCATACAGCAGTGCGCTATCGATCTGCTTTTTGAGGGTGTGAGTTACCCTTGACTTTAAGGGCACGGATGGCAGCATGCCTCCTGACTAGCCCGCTGCCTCCGTGGCCCGTTCAGAGCCCTCGGCCTTGAACGCTTGCACAGCTGTTCCAAGGTCCGGACGCGTGTTCCTAGAAGCTGGAAGCAAGTTTAGCCTCCGTTTGGACCTGTTCGTGTTCAGTGGTTCCAGATTTTCTTTTAGTTATAGCTTTGTGGGCACCGCCGGTGCTGGAGTATTCGAGGGCCTGGCCACCACCGTTTCGATGTGGGCTCGGATCCAGCTCTGCTGTTGACTCAGTGGCCTGTTGATGAAGTCGCTATGGTGTATTCGCACGTGCACACACGCTCCTTCCAACCGCGGAGCAGCGCCCGTGCGCCTATTCAGCTTAGGGCGAACGCAGGGACTTTTGAAGGAGGGCGGATGTGCGAGGTGAGCCACAGTGTCAATAACTCTGATCCAGATTCACTGTGCCGTGTTTCCGGACTCTGACGTGAGCATCCGGCAGGTGCATAACGGTTGCTGGGGTTGGCAGGTGTTCAGGAATCAGCTTATTCCTGGAATTCCGGCCCGAACGCACCGTCGTCAGCCCCACTAAGGCACACGTAGCAGCCGGCACAGTCCCGGCCTAAGGCGAGGACTCATGAGAGGCTACTTTTCTTCACGAAACAACTGTGCTAATCGAAAGGTGAGATACAGGATCCCGACCTTCCATTAGCAGCGACCATGACCGTTTACTGAAAGCACGTTACGAGTCCGTTGCTTTGCTTGAAGTGTCTCCTCGTAGCCTCGAGACAAGCCCGCACAGCCCCGGTTCACAGATGATCAGAGAGGTTGCACAGTTGCCCAAGGCCACACAGCTCCTGAGCGGCCTTTGGCTCTGGAGACCGTGCCCTGTCCACTTTTACACGTGGCACTCAGGAAGTAAGACAGAGGAAGCGAGGAAACGCCCAGGGTTAGGCCACAGATGGAGGCAGACGGGACTTTGTTGAGCGAGGTTAAAGATCAGCCCGTCCCTCCTGTGCCCCACGCCCTGGGGTCAGCTGGCTGGGCCTTCGTAGCCACTCCACGCATTTCCTTTCTCTTCATTCTTCCCTTGTTTGCTTGTCTGCCGGCGCGCTGCCCTGCTTTGCTTACTATAAATAGCTTCCTCTCCGCCAGTTGCCATAAATGGCATTTTTACAGGGAAGGTGCCCAGTTTGAAATGAGCCCTAAGGAGATGTCAGGACACGGAGATTCGCTCGGTGTGTGCAGTGTTCGCAGTCTGTGGTGGGAAGTTAGCAGTTGGCGCCCTTGAAGCAAAAGTGGTCTCATCTCATTCATGATATTATCCCAAGCCCTTGGTCTGGGGATCTACGATGCACCCAGAAATTTGCTTCTTACGAATGCAAAGCCAACGGTGACTTAGACTAACCTCTAGAGGAAATAGAGTGTGGGCCCCGGGCCGACCACATTTTTAGCCTCCTCGCCGGAGGTCTGCGATTCACTCTTTTCTGCCAGCTGGCCTTGAAGAGTTAATGCCAGACAGACCCGGAGTGTGAACACGTTTGTGTTAAAGTATGTGCAGACCGTCCCAGGACGATTAAAAAAGGGAGGGGGGCGCGAATGTATCCACATGAGCCACTTTCATTATTTTCCATTAGTAAATAGCCAAATAATTGATTGTGGATCTATTGTTTAATTAGCATGAATAAAATGACTGTTATATAAGACAGAATGCATGTATCGATTTTGGCCGCGTCCTTTAACAAGGATAAATGATTTTACTTCTGAGAGTTTTTGTAATCAAAACTTGCTGCAAAGCGGGAGAAGCTACAAGACCAGAATGCTTCGGGGCAGGCTTCGGGAAGCTGGCCACTTGGGAGAAGGAGGCGCGTTGTGTCCCAAGGGACTCGCATCTCCTCTGTTGACAGCAGAGAAGACCAGGCTCGTCGCAGCCACTAGACACTGGCACCCGACCAGAGGGGGTCTGAGAGCCAGAACAGGAAGGAGTTGAGCGCTTGGGGGCCGAGCATGGGGACCCAGGAGCTTTGTGTGTTTCCCCGGACCGGTTCGGGGGCCTGGTAACTGCGGTCTGGGCTGTTCGTTCCTCTTCCTCTTGGCTGTGTCTGGAAAAGACTGTGCACAGGAAGGTCTAGCTCTCGTTTAGAAAAGGCTGCGTGAGGAGCGCCTGAGGGGCTCGGTCGGTTGAGCGACCGACTTCGGCTCGGGTCACCATCTCACGGTCCGTGGGTTCGAGCCCCGCGTCGGGCGCTGTGCTGCCAGCTCAGAGCCCGGAGCCCGCTTCGGATTCTGTGTCTCCCTCTCTCTCTGCCCCTCCCCCGCTTGCGCTCTCTGTCTCTCAAAAATAACCAAATGTAAAAACGATCTTTTATGAAAGGCAAAGCTGTGTGAACCCGGAGCAGGAAATGGGTGTAGCGACAGTACCAGCTTCACAGGATTAGATGATCCACGTAAAGCAGCCGTCGCAGAACCTGCTCTAGAGTGGGTGCTGGGTGCCCATCCCTTGCCCTCCGCCCCCTGCCTGTCTTCTCACTGCCCCCACACCCCCTGGCTCCCCCCCTCGCTGCAGCACTCGCTACATCATCTCCGTCACCCCCCTGAGCATTTCCAGGTCGGGGACCCTGTGGTAGGCGAGTTTTGGGTGCCCTCCAGCCTCACTCATCAGGGAAATGTCAAGTGCTTGAAGGAAGAACTGAAAATAATTGCAAGATAGTTATTTTTAGGTGTTCTCAGAAATGCACTGAGGTGCCGTGCTGGATTCAGATTCCCTTCGACATGTATGTTCAACACCTACTAAGTTCGGAGAACGGCGAGTGACTCGGGAAAACATCCGGTGGCACACGCCATGGGTGAAGCAGGAAGGATGGAGGGGGGGAGGCGAGGAGGGGGGTAGTGTTGGCAGGGGGGGCCTTGAGGGAGCAATGACCAACGCACGTAAAATGTATGGGATGATGGGGACTTCGCTCGGCCTGGAAGTAGCTGAAGGATGGGAATGGGGCGATGGGGAAGGGAGGCATCCCAGATGGAGCCTCCGGTGGGAACACAAGCCTGGAGCCAGAAACATGCGGCGTCCGTTGCCACGGGCTGTGGGGGGCAGGACTGTGAGGTCACCGGGATGACTGAAAGGGGGTATTTACGACCCCTACGGAGTGATGCGGTGACGTCAATGTCCCCCAGGCAGCCTGACATTCATGGAGGATGTGCTCTGCCGAAGGGCTTGGGGGGGGGGGGGGGGGGGGGGGGGGGGTGTAAATTATCCAAAAGAAAGAGGTTCTTTCTATAAGCTTCGCCAAGGTCCGGGGCTCCTAGGACCTTTGACTGCCAACCGCTCTCTCTTTTCTCTGATCGGACAGGGAATGTGTAGCGAAGGTTTTCATCTGGAGGGTAAGAAACCCCTCGTATGAGTTTGCTGGGGCCGCCGTAACGAAATACCACACACTGGGGACTCAGAAGACAGACCTTGATTTTCTCGCAGCTCTGGAGGCCTGAAGTCCAAGATCGGGGTGTCAGCGGGTTCGATTTCTTTGGAGCCCTCTGTCCTTGGCTTCCGGACGGCCACCTTCTCGCTGTGTCATCACATGGACTTTCCTCTGTGGGCACATCCGTGCTTCTCTGTGTCCAAATTTGCTCTTACGTGAATACCTTTCTGTTCGGATTAGGGCTCACCCCAATGGCTTCCTGGTAATGTGATCATCTCTTCAAAGGCCTGGTCTCCAAATACAGTCACATTCTGAGTTATCGGGCAGTGGGGGGGTTGGGACTTCAACGTGTGAATTAGGGGGGACCCAATGTAGTCCCTAACACCCCTCATCCGTTAAAGAGGGTACCCTGATTCCTTGGGACTTTGGGTCAGCTCTTTCCCCTCTCTGCACCTTTATTTCCTCATCATTACAACAAATGGATTAGAGCTAGAATCTTAGAGATCTTGTCCAAAAAAAAAAAAATCAGCAATTCTATGAAATACAGACACGTGCTTCTCAAAAGAAGTGCAAATCTGGATTTTTCACAGCCCAGACTGATTTCTTGGTCCGAGCACAAACTAATGTAGCAATTTCATTATAGAGTTTGAACTTAATATATACCTTCATTAATTTGTTTATTAAATAACCGTATTTTAGTGCCTTCTATATGCCAGGCGCTAAATGCAAGAGAAAAAAGCTGAATGTATTCCACCAGAAATTGCTGGACCCTGAGGTGTAAAAATCAGAACCAATATTAAGTTTAACCATTCTTTTACCTTGAACGAGTTTGTAAAGCGTAGTCCTAAGGTGTTTTATTCCCCAAACGTAGTTCTCTACTTATTCTTTCATTGATTTGTACAATCTGAGTATTTTAAATATCCCCGGTTTTCCAGGCACACTGCTGGGTGCTGAGGATGCGTAGTGACTGAAACCTCATGGAGCTTACAGCCTATGGTGTAGCTGAGGCTAGTTTGTTCATGTCTTGAAATGTGACGAGTATAAATCATGTGGAAGATAGGTCGCGAGTGGCCAAGCCCTTCCCCAGGCTTGGTGATTCACTAGAAGGACTTCCGGGATTCAGAAGGTAGTCGTGCTCATAGCTGAGATTCATTATCGCAGAGGAATACAGAGCAAAGTCAGCAAAGGGGTAAGGTGCATGGGGAGAAATCTGGAGGAAACCAGGTCTGAGCTTCCAAGGGTCCGTTCTCATTGGAGTCCCATGGGATGTGGTGATGTCCCCCCAGCAACAAGGTGACCACACGTGTGAAGTGTCTACCAAGAAGTTCATTGGAGACCCGGTGCCCAGAGTTTTTATGGAGGTTATATAGACACCATGGGCCTGGCACCTGCCAAAATTCCAGGTGCCCGGAAGGAAAACAGGTACTCAGCATAAACTACGTTGTTTGCAAGAAGTTGTTTGCCAAGGGCCTTTCTCAGGACGGCAGTGTCCGGACAGTTAACTTGGTGGTGTAACGTACGAGGAGTCAAGGGGCTAATTTTCTGGAAGTGAACATTCCAGATAGCAGCAAGGAAAAGGGCAACATCCCAGTGAGAGAAGGAGCATAGAAATTTGGTCTGTCTGAGGGGAGAGGGGAGGGAACCAGGTTAATCAAGTGGACAGTCTTCCTGATACAGTCATTCGGGTATCCAAAAAATGTTTACTAAATGGCTGCCATATGCCAAATATTACGTGAGACGCTGAGGACACGACAGGGGACCAAATAAATATTCCTGTCCTCACAGAGCGTACGTTTTAGCGCGTGTCGTATGCATATGCTGAATTATACTACGTTCGTTTTCCTGGAAGTTCTCTCCAGTTTCACGCGGAACATCAACATTCGAATATGTTTGTGGCGTGCTCCCTGATGAGAAGAAACACAAGAAGGTTTCACGTTCTGTCCATAACTCCAGCTAAGCCCGTGTGTTATAACCCGTTACACGTACATATCAAATGCTGACAAAGTCGAACTTAAGTGGAAGCCACTTAGTTGCTGCTACAATCAAAGACCGTGGCATTATTTCAGTTGCGGGTCTCATAATCTGGATGCCTTTCTGCGTTGGCAACGCGCTTTTCTCATGTGACGTGGGTGAGGAGTAATCCGTTAGCTATTCAGACAGTGGTAAAACACATTACCTGTCTAACGTAATCAGCTTCCGCAGTAGATCACTGGTAGTGGCTCTTAACTTGAGACCTTTCACCAAAGAAAAACTGACCTCCACAGAGTTAAGTCTCAGGCTCAAGTATGGCCCACATTTGGTCACACGACTAGAAAGATCAGAGTGAAAAAAACAAAAAGATCGGGGCGGGTATAGGATGCATACACTCATGTCAAGGAATCTTACAGTTTGGCGTGGTTTATTTTCAGCTGAATTAGGCTCTCCTGAAATTCCAGCCTCCCGAGAGGGGAGACGCTTGATAATTCAGACACAGTCTGGTGTTTGCGCTCCAAAAAATGACAAGTGTGGCTCACAGCCATCAAAAGGGAGACCACTGCTGGACCTGTGGCTTCATTTCTACCAATAAAATACATTCCTGCTTCATTTCCTATATTCTTATCTAACGACTGAAACTGAGGGACTGACAAAGAGCCTCCCTTTTTCCTGGAGGTGGCCAAGAAACTCAGAGCAAGGGGAAAACAACACTCCAGATAAGGAGAGCTTTGCCTACCGTGTAGCTCCTGGAAAAGACAAAAATTTGAGATATGCTGCCATAGGAGTTGAATGATTGCTTGAATTCCTTAGGACCTAGAAGAGAGCCTTGGAACCCAAAAGGCTCTCGGTAAATACCTGATGAGTGTATGAGCAAACGAGCGGATGCATTAAATATACAAAAGTAAAATCGTGCCTAGGGAATGCGTGAAAATTGAAGCTAACCTCTAACGTGGTCGGTTTTCTGGGTGCAGGCTTCGGAGTTGAAAATTCTTTTCCTGTTTCAACTGTAAAAACAAATCATCATCAATAAAAATGAGTCATGGGAGGTGCCGATTCAAACATGGATACCTTTGATTTTTTCCTGACAATGAGAAATAGCCTCAGAGGATAAATGTCTGGAAAACGAATTGTTCACAAAACGATGCTTTAAATTAGATCCACGGCCTGCGCTTTGGTCCAAACGACGCAAAGACTGGCGAGCCTTAGGAGCCCGGGCTCAGGGGAGCGGACAGTTCTGCGTGTGGCTTCTCGGAGGTCAGGGCCGGTGAGGTCTCCTTTGCCATTACTGCTACACCTCCTCTCGCTCTGCGAATCCCCCCTGGGACGTCTCATCTCACCTGCCCGCCCCCCCCTCCCCCCGCCAGCCCCCATGACTGCAGTTACCATCGCTTTTGAGTGATGTCGGGCAAGGTTAGTCTCTTCACCTGTAACAACAGAAAATTGGGAAAACGAACTCCAAGAGGCCCGGTCTTGATGAAGGACAACACCCCAACCGTCCAGAAAACCCTAGAGTAGTCCTTGACAGCCGGCTGCCTCTTCCTCACCTTCCGGCTCCAGTCTACAGCCAGGTTCTACCGATGCTGCGACCACCGTGGCTCTGAAAGCTGTTGCCTTTTCCCCTCTTCACGGTGTTGTTGCCTTGATTTAGGCTATCAAGGTGCCCTCTGGACAACTGCCATCCTCCTCAAAGGTCGCCCTGCCTCTCGTCTTGCACTTAGAGCCGCTGCGCTGGTCTTCACGCTGCAGCCACTGAGATCTTTCGGAAATGCCGATCACATCGGGTCTCTCCCTTGCTTAAAACCCTTGCACGTTTCCCTTCGGCATACAGGACTGTGTCCCATGGCTTTCCCCATCATGTGGGCCATGAGGCGCCCCGTGATCCGGCCCCTGGCAACCTCACAGCTGCGTGGCCCGTGCCATTCCCGGAAACCTGTGCTCCGAACATTCCAAACTGCCTGCGTTTCTTCCCTGGGTCAGACCTACTCAAGCCTGTACGTCTTTGTACTTGGTGCCTCGGCTTGGCATTCTCTCAGCCCGACGCGTGTTCTTACCTGCTCCCAACTGACTTGACCGATGAGCACTGGCCTTCAAAACCCAGATCCCACCACCACCTGCCCTGAGAAAGGTTCCCCTGGCCACCCCGGAGGCTGGGTTTGGTAGGTGCCCCGCCCCGTGCTTTCATATTTCATGATGCCTCGTGCCTCGTAAGGTGATGGCGCGTGTCAGTCTGTCTCCTGGGCGCTAAGGGCTCCTTTAGGGAGGAGGCTTTGTATGATTCCTCTGGGTCCTGCCCATTTCTGGAGCAGTTACTCTCTTCACCGGATTGTCTCCTGCTCTCCTTCAAGTCTCAGCTTATTATCACCTCCCCTGGGATGCCTTCCGAGACCCCCACTTGCCAAACCCAAACAGGTGTGTTAGACGCCCCACCTCTGTGCCACAAAACTTCTCCTTTGCTTTTTAAATGCGCTTGCTCATCTCTCTCTGCCACGAAACACTGAAATTCCTTGAAGGAAGGGACTAGATTTTATTCAGCCCCAGCCCAGCCCCTTACAGCCAACCGCCGAGCCAGGTACAGATTAGGCACTCGTTAAGTGTTCGCTGGTTTCACTTCTCATTTGGAGACTGCGATTTTGCCTCGTTTCTGTTTCATTAAAATTGCATTTCTGTTTTTAAACCGCTCCGGGTTGTGTCAGCTTGACCAAGCGTGATCTACTTGTACAAGTTTGGACTGCTGTTTTGTCCTCTCGGCAGGGTTGTTTGGAAAGGAAAGGGCAACGTTATATACGCTTTACGAGAAATAGTGCTAGGGCTGCAATAACAAAATATCAGAAACTGGGTCGCTTCAACCCCAGAAATGTGTTTCCTCACAGTTCTAGACGCTAGCAGTCTAAGGTGCAGGTGCTATAATGAGTGGTTTCTGGTAAAGCCTCTCTTCCTGGCTTCGAGATGGCTACCTTCCCACAGTGCCCTCACAGAGCTTTCTTCTGTGTAGGCTGGGGATGGGGGTGAGAGAGGGAGAGAGAGAGAGAGAGAGAGAGAGAGAGAGAGAGCTCTAGCCTCTCTTCATCTTCTTACGAGCACAGGAGTCCTATCAGATTATGGCCCACCCTCGTGATCTCATTGAACTTTCATTACCTCCCTACAGGCCCTATCTCCAAATTGGGGGCCAGGAATTTGAGGGGACTCACAATTCAGTCCATAACAGGTATGCGTCCCACGGTTAACAAAAACGTGTGCGGTTCAACGAAGCCCGGGATTTAAATTGTCTTGCAGCAAAAGTACCAGGGTACTTGTAACCCCAACCTATGACCCAGCTACCTGGGTTCCATCACCTCACGTGTCCGAGGAGGAAGCTCATGCCGCTGGAGCAGTGCAGGGACAAGTGGAAATCCCAGGGAACCCTTGGGCTGCCGAAATGATACTTGAATTCTTTCCCTTTCCATCCTTCTAGATCCGTCTAGAATCGCTGCGGTAGGCCCAGAAGCTCCATTCTGTCTAGGTCAAGTGGAATGCCTTCTTCGAGGGCTGTAGTGTGACCATTTTCTAGGTACTGGGCATTCAAAACCTCCCTGAGGGAGCCCCAGTTGGAAACCAGAAAATACCAGAAGCGATGGAGTTGCTCACCCCATCCCTGTCACCACCTGATACATGGGTTGAGAATACAATGCCAGCCTGGGATTTGGGCCCTTGGGAGGCCACCAACAGGGGCCTAAGTGATTCTGTCTGTCAACCCTGGCTAAAGACTCCGGTGCCCAGGAGACATTAGCCGGGCGTGCACTCTACGTCTTGTTCACTGAGTATTCAGGACTATCAGTAGTAGTTGTAAGAAATAAAGGTTTCTGGGGGCAAATTAGTATGTGTAACCCGAAGCTTCTCACAGTTCATGGGTTTCTTTACCGCAGGCTTTACTAGAACCTTCAGCAAGCCGAATGTATAATATGAGTCTCCGAGAGCCAGTGTGGTAAACGGCCTTTCCTAAACCGACTGGTCACAGGATCTTTTCAGTCAGAGGACCTTGGTCGGATTAGCGCTCGCAGGACTCACTGTTCCGACTGCTAAGTCTGGGACGATCCTGTAAAAAGCCATTGTGTTAGGCGCGCCTTGACTCAAGGAATTCGTCCACGCCTAGCCCTGCCGTCTCCCTCTCTGTAGCAGTCTACCCGTCCGTTCTCGGTAATGCCAAACCCACTTGGCCTCCCATCTTGGCCGGGCCTTTTCCTGTTCGCCGGTCTCGTTCTTGGCTAACTTAGAAATCCCACAGGATCCCGCTGCCAGCCTTGTTTCCAGGCTCCGAGCTTTCCAGTGAGAATTGGCAGCTACGAAGCCCAGGCCCTCTGGACCATGAGAACCTGGCTTGTTCTCAACTCTCATCTGTGGACCTTACACGCTGTTCCGGTTAGGAAGGAAACAAACTGCTGAGGCCACCTTGCAAATACAGGCCTGCCTTCCAGCGCCAGGTAGAGTACCCTGGAGAGGTCCTCCTATGGGACTTCGATGCCTGCCATCCCACAGACCTGTTTGCCTGGCCTCCCCGAACACGGAAGAGAAAGATGAAATGAACCAGCCCTCATCAACTGCTGACTGCGTGGTGGGCGTTGCAGCGAGTGCCTTCTGCATTCCCTGATTGAGTTCTTATAACCACCCTAAAGATAGATACAATTATTGTATCCGTTTCACAGAGGAGGAAACCAAGGCTCAGAGAGTCAAGGCAACAGGCCCAAGGAGGCAGAGCTTACAATGGAGTAGAGCCATTGTACTCCCAAAGGAGTAGAGCCAGGGTTCAAGTACGTTGCTTCCTGGTGAGCCTACAGACCAGTGGAGCCCACGCGCACGGTGTGGGCCACAAGAGCAGCTCAGATGACTGCCTGAAAAATCACTGCCTGCCCCTCTCCCCAGCCCCAAACTCGATCGTTTTAGAGTCAGCCGAAGCAGGGTTTTTTTTTAAGGAGAGAATGATCTAGGCTTCAGTGGGGTCTTCAGGGGGAACCGACAAGTCCCGTTTCCACCCACGCAGTAAAATACAACCCTTGACAGAGCTCGGAGTCTGCAGGCTTACCCCTTCCCCTCCCGCCCTCCACGCGGCAGCCAAGTCACCTGTCTGAAAGCAGCCTTATCCCGGCTGGTATAAAACCCACTTGCCCGGGGCGCCTGGGCGGCTCAGTCGGTTGGGCGGGTGACTCTTGGTTTCGGGTCAGGTCACGATCCCACCGTCCGTGGGATCCAG
The DNA here is from genome assembly GCF_023721935.1 of Panthera uncia. NCBI lineage: Eukaryota > Metazoa > Chordata > Mammalia > Carnivora > Felidae > Panthera > Panthera uncia. The sequence goes on along the minus strand of NC_064817.1, from coordinate 109,546,398 downwards.
CTCTTCATCGGTCCCTGCGCTGACAGCACAGAGAGCCTGCTTGGGATTCTCTCTCTCTCTCTCTCTCTCTCTCTCTCTCTCTCCCTCTCTCCCTCTCTTCCCGCTCTCTCTCAAAAAAATGAAGCCTGTCTGGTTTCCATTCACCTCTGAGTCTTACCAGGCCCGGTTCGGCCTCTCAGCCTTGCGCTTTCGGAGATGGCTTTTCAGGGTTACCTCTCAACTTTGGACAAGCTCCTCCCCAGCAGGGACCCAGGCTTATTTATTCCTGTGTCGCAAGCACCCAGAAAAGAGCTAGCACATCATAGGCACCCAGGAAATGTTTGCTGAATGAGTGAAAAGGCAGTTTCCCTAAAACAGGCAAGTACTTGACATTAATTTTTCAATCGGCCAAGAGGATCTTCAGAAGAAGTGAACAAAAGTGACTGTAATTGGATTCTCTGTTCCTGTGGTCATGAGCTATGAATCCAGAAAAATCAAAATATTTCATTTCTCCCTCCATAAAGCTCTTGAGAGGAAAATAAAAAGCACTGCGGGTGGGAGGATTAATTTGCGACTGAAATATGCTAGTTCTCCACCAGGGGGTGCTCCGAACACAAAGAGAAACCATTCTCCATTAATTTCTTCTTCCCTCAGAGAGAAACTGCAGAAACCAAGTAACTTTTTTATTTTCCCTGCATTGCGTACAGTTTCGCAAGAAGTGAATTACTCTCCCATCATGCTTGAAAATCATGCCTGCCTGGAACAAGTCTTTCTGCTAATAAGATGTGCGTGTGTGCGTGCGTGCATCCAAGCGCGCGCGCGCGCACACTTCTAGCACCTTTAAAGATCCAGGCATCAAGTTGAAAGGTGTGTGATTTGTTGTATATCTGAAATCTGGTTTTTGACAGGTGTAGGTGTTATTTACGATGCTGTCAGAAGCAGAATCGAGCGGAATAAAATGTGCCATGCTGCTCTTAACCCTGACACTGAGTAGACTGTCACAGAAGACCCGTCCAAGTATCAGAGGTGGGATATCAGTCGGCTCTTGTTACTAAGAGCACACAGACACGTGGGTACTAGTTCAGCTTTGATTGGAGCCCATCCCGGCAGAACACACAGCACGGTCAATATTTGGGAAGTATAGTAGTTCGCGTAACCAGTGACTTAGGCAAATCAAATGTTGTTTTCAACATCATAGCTCTTATGAACTGTATTCAAGTCCTTCTAGACTCTGAGCTCTGTATATGTGTGTCCGTATCTTCTGCATGTGGGCAAACGTTCATTAGACAAAAGGTACATTGTAAGGGCTCGGGGTTCGTGGATTGCTTGCGTATTGATCAGTTTCCATAAAAATGCCGCCAGAAACGTCGGGAAGGATAACAACGAGATTACAGGGGAGGCAAGCAGATGGGCCAGAAGGGACTAAGGGGAAGAGAAGAGCACTCATTTCCACGGACTACTCACACTGTCCCGGGCCCTGCCCTAATAAGCACTTTGTGTGAATTTCTCATTTCATTCTTGTAATAGCCCAGGGAAGCCATGCTTCTCACCGGAGTCCGTCCACCGATCTTCTGGCACAGTTGTGGCCATCCGTTAAAATACTCAATGAGGCCGCGTTCCCGGGCGTGGCCAAGGTGTCGCCTGTGCCTCTTGTGCAGGAGAGCCACCGTGGCGCTGATAGGATTTGAGCCGTGGGGGAAAACAGCCAGGGGGCTGTTCCTGAAGCGGACTCCTGTGATCCTTGGAGTCGGGGGCACCGTGGATCTCCCCGGCTGCGTCTCGGCCCCTGCTACTCTCTGAGAAAATGAGAGGGGGGTGTGGCCCTTGGTAGCGGACAGCAGTCAAGTGGCTCCTGTCTTCCGACTGGGCTGGGGGCTGCCCGTACAGCATTGCCTTTCCTTCCGGGGAAACCCTCTATTGGGAGAGACCATAAAGGGTACCCAGTCTGACCACCAAGTAAGCTTTTGAAACCCTCGGCAGTATTCCAGCCAGTTACCAGCCATGTGACCTTGGGCAGGGACCCCCCCCCCAACTTAGCTTGAGTTTCCTCATCCACAAAAACAAAAAGCATAACAAAGAAAACTTGACAGGGTCGTCGTGAGAATTCAAGGAGAAAACATGTGCTCCTGGAACATATTAGGTACCCGGTACTTTTTTTTTGAGAGAGAGAGAGACAGAGGGTGAGCAGGAGAGGGGCAGAGAGCGAGGGAGACACAGAATCGGGAGCGGGCTCCAGGCTCCGAGCGCTCAGCACAGAGCCCGACGCGGGGCTCGAACTCCAGAACCGTGAGATCATGACCTGAGCCGCAGTCGGACGCTTAAATGATTGAGCCACCCAGGCGCCCCCTTATTTTTCTTTGTAGAGCAGTTTTAGATTCACAGCAAAATTGAGGGGAAGGTACAGAGATGTCCCATATGCCCCTGCTCCCTTCACACGCGCACACACACAGCCTCCCCGTTATCCACACCCCCTCCAGAGCAATACATTTGTTACCGTTGATGAACCTGCATCATCACGTCATCATCACCCACAGTCTGTAGTTCACATTAGGATTCACCGTCTCCATTTTTTTTGGCTGTTGTTGCCTTTTCCAGAATGTCATTACAGTTGGAATCACACGTATACAGCTCCTCAGATTGGCCTCTTTGCTCTAGTAATACGCATTGAAAGGGCCTCCGTGTCTTTTCCTGGCTCAGTCACTCGTTTCTTTTTATCGTTGGACACTATTCCATTGACTGGATGGACCACAGTTCACTCATCCATTCACCTACGCGGGACATTTTGGTTGCTTCCCGGTTTGGGCAATGATGAGTAAAGCTGCTCCCAGCATCTGAGTGTTGCTTTCTGTGCAGACAAAAGTCCCATTCGTTGGTACTTCTTAATAAAAAACATCTGCCTTTCCTCTCATAAGCTCTTCCTTCCCGTAACTTCTTCCCACCAGGAGGAGGGATCGGTGCAGCCAAGACGCCCAGTTGCAGCCCAATGCCCTTATTAATTAGCCAAGAGGCTGTGGTAGCCGAGCAAGTGAACAATGCACTACAAATCTGTTTCCCTCGGCTTCTCCAGACGTTTGAAAACAATTAAAAGTGTCAAGGGGACCTGGAGACAGGGCTTTGCATTTTAATGGGAAATGATTAAATATCGGGCATTATTGCGTTTGATGTGTCTGGGCCCTAAGAGGAGGGCAGAGCATTGATCGGGGGCCTTCAGGACGGCAGGAAGCTTCCTCCGGCCACTTGACCACAATGCAGTGAGAGCTTGGAGATCCCTAGCTTCCTGGGCCGGGATGAAAGGCCACTCGCCCGGCGAGGTAACTGGCTCTGTCAGTTTCCGGTGGGTCACGTTCTGCCCGTGGGGGCAGATGATGGATGGTGACTCCGGCGGGGTGCGCTTGGCTGATGGGTGGAGGGAGTTAGTCGCTGACGGTATCTGTTAGAAGAGGGTGAGCGACCCGGCACTGAGCGCTGACCCCCAGCATTGATTGCATCTGGATTAAAACGACTGTAAAGGAAGTGAAGTCCACCCGTGCCAAGCTGCACCCTGCAAGCTGCGAATATGCATGTGTCAATACGCCACTCTCCCGCGACGCCCTTTATCCTGGGGTTTAGAATCGGGTGTCGATAAAGAAGCGATAAAGACATGGAAAAATGTCACCCCGGGAGGCCAAGTAGAACGGGCGAGCGCTACGACCGAGGTCAGGCACAGGGAGGACTAAGAGAACAGGTAGGGTAGAGACGGAATGCGAGAGAAGGTAGGGGCCCCCAGGGGGCTGCCGAGCGACCGGGGGTTACTCCTGCGGGGTAGGTACAGCAACTGGAGAGGAACAGGAGGGCCCTGAGCGGCCGAGAATTAGCTTGAGATACGGGATAGCAGACATAAATTTCACCTGCCTTGCAATTTGGCTCTGTGTTGGCCCTTACTTTGTTTATTTCTGCGCAGTCTAGACATCAGACGATTGAGTTGCTGTCATCCCAGGGGACCCCCTTCCGCGCTGCCCAGTGAGGCCCCCTGCAGGCCATGAGAGGCGACGGCACAGCTAAAAGACAGTCTCTTGATTAGACCTGAGACCACTCATCTTGGGATGACTTCATTTTGCCCCTTGGGAAATACTCTTTTTTTTTTTTTTTAAGAGCTCTTATATTGGCCAAGAGACGCTGCCTCCATATTAGGGTTTTCTATTTTTGTTTGAAGGAAATTGGCATCTCTCCTGCGTAAGGAGCTCCCTGAAGCCTAAATTCTTCCATTAGCCATTTTGGTTTGCAAACAGGGATCTGAGCATATGCCACTGTCTGCCTAGTGGCTTGAGGACTAGCTCGGCTTCCTAGTCCAAGGGCAGCGGGGAAGACCCTGTGGTCACCCTTGGAAGCTGATCGTCGGCCCCTCTAAGTTGAGCTGATTAGTTAACGAATGCCTTCTTAAGGGATGGGACTGGCTGCATGATTTGCAGGGCCCGGTGCAAAATGAATATGTTCAAAAGTTTTGCCCCGTGTTGAAAAATCGTTGAGAATTTAAAAACGGGGACAGGAAAGCATAAAAACCAAGCGCAGGGTCTCTCTCTGACAAACCACTCTTCGGCGCATTTGGGTTCCGGGGGCCCCTGATGTGCTGGCCCCTGGGCTGTGGACGTCTGGAGGGAATGGGGGAGGGTGTTTGATTTCAGGGCAGAACAGATTTTCTCCATCCCCTGCCTACTGCTGAAATCCCGTCCTTACAGCTAAGCCAATTTCGCTTGAGGCTGGATCCCTTTGGGAAGGGCTTACGCTTGCAGCTGTTGTCTGTTACACTCCTCGTGTTGGATGGAAAAGTAGAGGCAGAGAAGCACAAGGCAACTCTGATTATGCAGAGAAGCTGAAGGGGAAAAAATTATGTAAGTTTATGGAATGCTTTTGGAGACACATAATCTCCCTTTCCCTATAGTGCTGAGTATGGGTGATGGGGCTCAATAAATATAGCTCCTTGTGGGTGTCAGTAACTCTTCAATATTCATTGATAGTGACGATATTCAGACCCCGAAACAGATTTCCTTTCTCTCTGACTCAAGGGAAGTTTTCCCAGAGCCACACAGAAGGAGAATCCAATGTGTTCAATAGGAAAGACTCATTTGCTCCCGGAATAACTAAATTTCCATTTTCATTTCCATTTTTAACCAAAATAGTGGATCTTCCATAAGGCAAAAATAAAAAGAATGGCAATTTGGTGTGGGGTTTCGCCTTTCCTTAAAATTTTCATTCCTATATTAACACTGTTGTTGAGTGCTTCAGTAACATGTATGGCTAGATGCTAAAATGGTCTGCGTTTCTTGCTTTTTGTTGTAACTAGCTGAAAGCCTTGTCACAGGCTTTCATGGTAGAGTCTCTGAATTTTTAACAAAGGACTCCGATATGAAAATGTATTTTTTGGCAAGAAACTCAAAAGTCAGGTAGAATTTCAGCATTTTGCAAGTAATTGTTACAGAGGATTGGGTAACTGTAATTCTTTTAAATGTCTGTTTTGCTTGTAGCATTTTCTATTCATCAATAATTCAATTTCAAAATAAAAGACACATTTTCTATATCCCAAAAGCTATTGGGGAGCCTTTCAGACTACACGATTCCTGACAGTGGGAGAAGCGTCTACCAAAGAAGACAGCCAGCTTCAGAAGTTCCTCTAATGTGCGGAGGGATCCTGTTACAGACCATTTTTCGTAATTCCAGAAGGCAAAATAAAAATGTATGCTTGGAAATAATAAGTTTAAGCAAATAGTATGGGCGAAGCTTATATCTGCGTCCAAGCAATGGTCTGATTATTGCCAGAAGAATACTGCTACATGATGAATCATTAATGATCTGTGAGAGTCATAATGGTCTGTCACTAATGCCCATTAATGATCTCTCTATACCGCGAGTATGGGCTTGATGTTTCTGGCCAGTACCTTGGAGAATACTTTAGATATGCCTTAAACTTTCTCCGATCTCCTTTCTCTGTGTCTGCTCCAAATGTAGACAGCAACTGTCTGGGTAGGACCAGCTTACAAAGAAGCATGGCTTTGTTAAGGAAGTCGTATTCAGGTAAGATTTATTTAAGCAATGTTTTTGAAGGGCGTAGATTTGAAAGCTTATCCTGGACATTAACGTCTTGATAGAAATTAACAAAATCATGCCGGGTCTCTTTCTGTTGAGATCTTTCCTTTCCGGATGGGACAAGGGCTGTTGACTTTCCCCCATACCCCATGATGTTTGGATATTGAGCAGACTCTTTGAAAAATGCTTCCTTTGTCTGTTTTTTTTTTTTTCCTAAGAGAAATGTTAGATATTGTTATACAAGAGTGAATGTGTATATCTGTCTGTGTAAAGTCCTATTTATATTTAGAAAACTGTGACACTAGCGGATTCGAGAGAGATTTCCTCCCTCCAGATTTGCATTTGGTCTGCAGACAGCACAAAACATTAATTTGAATTTCTACAGGAAGAAAAAAAAACAATAAATAGAGTCAGCTTTAAATGCACTTTGCTTTTAGCTGAAGGAAAGGAAAGAAAGAGAAGGCAACATAGAGCGAAAGAAAGGTGGACACAATCACTTTAATTCGGAGAATTGTATTAGGTGTATCTGCAGGGAAATCACAGAAGATAGGCACTTCATAATGTCTGAGCGAAACCGGGGGACTATCTGTCCCTCCATGGCTGCGGCAGATAGGTAATAGAACCAACGCCCAAGAGCCTCCGGCTCACGGAGAAAAACAAGATGACAGAAGGTTGCCGGAGCGGCCAGCTTCGAGCCTCTGCAAATAGCAAGACAGGGATTCTTTGGGATGGTGGGAATCAGTCCACTGGATACTGTTTGATGAGAAATGTTAGCACGCAACGAAACGGAAAATGACCTCTTTTCCTGGGGAAACTTTCTGCCAGGTTTCGTATCCTTTGAGCGAAGTAGCCTCATCAAGCAATCGCTTTCATTGAAACCCTCTGCGCTTTCTTTATCATTGAACTCCAGCGGATCCCAGAGAATGCTGACCCCTCTGAACGTTTAATTTTGCTAGAACGTCTCATTCAGATGAGTGGCTGCTCTTTGCAAGTTTTGTTTCTTCGGAATCCTTCCACCTGTCCTGAAACTGCTGGGTGGCTTGTGTTTGTTCATGGAATTAAAGACCATACATACCTTCAGGGATCATTTCTGTGGTTCGTTCTGCATGGAATTAACTGGGATTCATAGACTTTCCCTTCTGAGTACTTTGCCGCAGCTCCTGAACTACTTGGGGTGGTCCCGGAGCGTCCCCAAATGAAGGTTCAGATTGATCTGTCGTGTTGCCTGGGCATTGTTTATTTGCTTGTTTTCAATTGATTTCCCCATGAAAAGGAGAAAAAAAAAAACAAAACCAGCTCGTTTGAATGGTTAGGGCGTCAGGGGCCATATCAGTGATAAAACTCATAGAATTTGTGAGCTCGGTCCAGAATTTCATTTTTTTTTTATTATTCTCACAATTCATGCCTCTAATAAACCCACCAAATTTTCCTCCCGTCAGATGGGAGACACGTATAACCATCCTTAACCACTGAGACTACAGACTCTGTGTCCCTTATCTCGGGATATGGTACATGTGGCAGAAACATTTAAAGCCATCGCTCTGCTTATAAAATATTTGCTCCGTCAGCTCTGTGGCACCAGTCATTTTCACCAATTACTGCGTTGCCGTTGTATCCCGTGTATTCATCGGAAGCAATCAGATGGCCATCTAAGCTGTCTGGCGAGATAGAAGCGCGAGCCAACTTTATGCTTACAAAAGACTTCTAGATGGACTGGGGAAACGTTATAAATAGATGTGTCTGTTTTAAATAGAGGTACGTCCGTGGCACAAGGAGCCCCCTTGCAGAAATGAATGCAGACTGCAGCGCAGATGGTCAGTGGCTGGGAATGCTTCGGTGTCTCTTTGGGAGGAATACGAAAAGGGCCGGGTGTGATACGGGATGAGCTCTGGGCCCGAGAAAGGTCAGGTCGTCTAGCCCTTTGCCTTTAGATAGGACACACGTCCCCCCACCTCCTCCACAGGCGAGACGGGGTCCCAGGCCCGCTGAAGAACTCCTTTCAACAGCTCTCGGGGCAAGAACATTCCCCCCGAGCCCCCCATTCTCCAGTTAAGTCTGGTGCCTCTCATTTGGGCCTCCGGGGAGTTAAGAAGAGGCAGGAACCGTGCTCCGTGTGACCCTTCACAGCCCGCAGGCCCCCATCATCGTGCTTACTGCGGTCGAGGAATCCGAATTTCTTTAGCCTACCCTCTGAGTCCTGTGTGTGAGCCACCCTGTGTTAGCTCAGCCATTTCTTTCTCTCAGCGTTTGTATCCTGGTTGTACCGCCTCCCGCTTGTCCGTGACGACTCCTTCCGTTTCTCCAGGTCCCTTCGCGTGCTTTTCAGTTTCTGGCTCATTCTAGGCCTTCTCTCCAGTGGCTGTGCCTACACCTGCCTACCAGTCCACACATCCTATCCTAAGTTTCCAAAACTTAGACCAGAGGAAGACAGATCTCCGTCTCTCTGAGAACTAGGGGAAGCAATGTACATGTTAATGGGTTCTTACTGGTAGGCGCTTAGGAAACGATCTGTTTATTCATGGTTTTCTTATCAGTAGTTGCTCAGTCGGTATTTCAGGAGATGCAGCTGTGTACTCACAGCCCTTCCTAGATCACTCACTGCAAACACTGCGGCCCCCTATCACCTGGGGCAGTCTCTCAGGCTGCCTTCTCACAGTAAGCAGTTCTGATGGCCCGCCCCCAGGCCTGGTGCTTAGTAGGTATTCAGTAGCTGTTGGGTGCATGAATATATCCACAACGGTTGCGTAGAACACTCAAAAACAGTTCAGCACATTTGCTCTGGGCAAACGATGAAACGATCTAAGCTGATCTTATAAAACTGACCGGAAAGACGGTCTTCACGTTGCGTCTTTAGAATGTACAGCGGAAGTCTGTATTTGCCTTGTGCCATTTGCTTTAGAAACGGGAGGTTCTGGAACTGAGAATGCTACCGCAAGCGAAGAGGTCTCTGGTGGTGGGACCACCGGTTCATCCTAGCAGCTCAGCTCTTGGGAACAAAGGAGAGTATCCACAGGAAGCCAGTACCTCTTGGGTAGGAAACGGCTGTTAAGGTCCCCTTGGGATGCCAGTTCCATCCAGTTCCATGGGTGGAAGATGAATATAGCATAACTTTCATTTTATCTCCAGCAGTGCCACTGGCCATGGCCTGAAAGTGAAAGCGTATCTCAATCAACAGGACAAGCATATCTTGCTTTATACGATTCAGTTCGTTTCCGGAAAATTGTATGTAAATCAAGTCCCATTTGAGATCTGCATGAGGCGAGTTGTAAGGAAAGGAACTTTTTGTGAATGTTTTCGTAAAGGGAAGACTTCTCTAATAGTAGATATATTTAAAGGATTACTCTTTATCCATTTGAAAGCCTGAATTTTTTATACCAGAATGAAAACATGATATCTACATTCTATTCAGAAGGTGTTCTTTGGCCAGGGCTTGCTAAAGTATGTTTTTTTAAGTTTATTTATTTTGAGAGGGGGAGAGGGGCACAAGGACAGGGAGAGAGAGAGAGAGAGAGAGAGAGAGAGAGAGAGAGAGAATTCCAAGCAGGTTCCACACTGCCAGTGCAGAGCCCGACGTGAGGCTCGAACCCACGAACTGTGAGATCATGACCTGAGCCAAAGCCAAGAGCCAGAGGCTTAACCGACCGAGCCACCCAGGCGCCCCTAAAGTATGTTTTAATAGAACAATGCTTCGTTGGTAAGAATGTGAAAATGGTTACATTTAAGTCTCCTTTGTTTTGTAAGTTTCTGAATAACTCATTAGTGTTTCTTTTATGATTTAGCACATATTATCTGATATGACACCATTGCCTTCTAAAATAGAGTTTTTTTTAAAAACCTTACTCAAAAGGAGTTGTAAATAACAGGCATGATTATTTACACATTTAAAGAGGGCGTACACGTGCCTCCTGGACCCAAAACTCTTACTTTATTGCCCATGCCAATTCTCTATGTCTAGTTCAACATGTACCTGCAATGTCCAAATAATGAGTCGTTCACAACATACTCCATCCTTTACTGTTTTTATTTTATTTTGTTTTTTGAGAGAGAGAGAGAGAGAGAGAGAGAGAGAGAGCAGGGGAGGGGCAGGGTGAGAGAGAGAGTCCTAATCAGGCTCCTCACCCAGTGCTGAGTCCGCTGGGGGGCTCAATCTCATGACCGTGAGATCATGGCCTGAGCCGAAATCAAGAGTCAGATGCTCACCTGACTGAACCACCCAGATGCTCCTTTATTCTGTGTTTAAGGACTAAGAATTACAATCCACGATCCTTTCCTTGCATGACACGATGGGTGTTATTTAGGCATATACTAGCGCTCCAGACTGCCAAAACACTCCATCCTTCTTTCTAACATTCATTGTCCTGCTTAGGCCTAGCTGCATTGTTGATTAAGAAGGTATTTTTCCAGCTCTAATACCCGCTTATGTAATGGGGTACGGTAAGGTCTCCAGATGCCCTGTTCATCGTGCTCCTTCCCTATATCAAAACCTGTACTGGCTTCACTCTGAATACCAACCAGCTGGGGACAAGGGGTGGTAGACTTTATTCTGTAAGCATATCTCAGCTATCATTTCATGTTCATTAGATGTCATTTAACTCGAGACTTAAATGTGTGTGTCCCCTGAGATGCTTTTCCTGTCCCCTCCGCCAACCAAATAAGATGTTTTCCACCTCTACAACTCTCATAGTACCTGGTGGCTAAACCAATCGTGACACTCATTCGAAACTCCGTATTTTATTAAACTTCGTGCTCATTTTCCCCCCTGGATTATAAATTCCTAGCGGGGCACGGCTCATGGTCAACACTTCTTTTTATCTCCCTAATCAAGATCACAGGGCTAATAACAGCAGTAACTAAAAGTGTTATTTATGTGGGGGGAGAAAAAAAAAACCCTATTGCTTGGGTGCTGGGACTTCCTTGACTTCCTAGTTAACCACCGCTACGGTAGCATGCCAAGACGGAGAACAAAACTAGTCAAGTTCACTACGACTGAGGTAGACTGGAGTGCGTACAAACTATGAAGATTTCCTTTTGCCCCCTTTCATTCATTCAACAAATATGCAATGAGAATGCCCTAAACCACATCACAACCCTGTCCTAGAGACCTTGATACTCCAAAAACAAGGAAAGGTGAGCCCATACAATTTCTTGCAGAATATTTCCTCCGCATAATATTTCGTTCTCTAAAGATGTGATCCACCTGACCCTTGTTCTTGGTCAACAGGTTCTTTGTTCCTCCTCATTGAGAAAAAGAGGCTTAAACAATCACCCTAATTGTTAGACTGCGTGACTGAGTAAAATCAACTGCCATTTGCTAAGCATCGACTAGGGGCTAGTCTCCAGCTTAAATACCATACGGGTATAACTCTCATGCTTACAACTCTGCAAAGCAGGTGAATACTTCGTCACTTTACTACTGAGGGAACCGAGAGCTGAGGCCCAGACAGGTTAAACAATGAGACAGAGTTCCCCAGTTAATGAACATTGGAGCCAGTCTTTAAAACAGGTCCCTATAATGCCATACGATCCCACATAGAATCGATTTTGAGCAAATGTTAGTTTGCTGATTGGCCGATTATTACTGTTCTGATTGCACTATCTTTATATGTTTAAAATTCCCGGGCACCTGGGTGGCTCAGTCAGTTGAGCATCCGACTCTTGATTTCAGCTCAGGTCTTGATGGAATCGAGTCCCGCGTTGAGCTCAGTGCTGAACGTGGAGCCTGCTTGGGATTCTCTCTCTGCCCCTCTCCCAGCTCGTGCTTTCTTTCTGTCTTTAAAATTAAAAAAAAAAAAAAAAGTAAGTGAAAATAAAATTCCCGTGGAAGAGGTTGGTAGTCTTTGGTTACTCTCAATCCCAAGCAGGTGTCTTTATGTTCTGATAGCAAAGCTCTGAATGTTTGATGCTTAATAGAAGGAAAATTATTGTTTTGATACAACATAACTCACTTGCCTTAAACATTTTTACGTGAATGCATATTGACATTCATCTAAATAACAGGAAAATTTAGAATTCAGTTAAAGTCATAGTTCGTGTCAGATGCTTTAAAGTTTCAAGCACCCAGGGCGCCCGGGTGGCTCAGTGGGTTAAGCGTCCGACTTCGGCTCAGGTCATGATCTCGCAGTCTGTGAGTTCAAGCCCCGCGTCGGGCTCTGTGCTGACAGCTCGGAGCCTGGAGCCTGCTTCGGATTCTGTGTTCCTCTCTCACTCTGCCGCTCACCTGCTCCTGCTCTCTCTCTCTCTCTCTCTTAGGAATAAATAAGACATTAAAAAAATTTAAAGTTTCAAGCATCCAACTAAAAATGATGTCAACTCTTCTCAATAAAATAAAATAATCTGATTTTATAGACATATGAAAGCTGACTCATAACTTGTGAAAATATCCAAAATCACATTTCAAGCATTAGCTAAAGTGTTGTCTAACTACACTCGTTCTATATGGTAAAATTCTGCTTTCTGGACTGAACATTCTATAACCCAGCTGTTCCCAAACTTTAGTGTGTACCATCAGTTTCCTCTGTGAAACTGGTTAAAATTGGATATCCCTAGCTAATTTGGTTGGAACCCGAGAATCTACATTTTAGCAAGTACTGCATGAGATTCTGGAACAGGAAAACCACACATATGTCACTCAGAGAAATCCTCCTAGAAATATTCTTCTCCACTAATGACTGTGCTCCCAGTCCTTCCCTTACCAGTATATTACTTTCAAAGCTTTCTGCTATTTAGGTATAATTTACATACAGTTAGTAGACAGTTTGATGAGTTTGGAAAAATGCATACACTCACGTAATCTATATTTAAGATATAGAATTATTTTCATCACCCCAGAAAGTTCTCTATATGCCCGTTCCTAGTCAACACCCCTCTGTTGCCAGAAGCAGCCGCTGAGCTTATTTCTAGCCTAATCGGTTCATTTTCCCTCTGTTGGAACTTCACATAAATGGAAACGTTATAGTATAATTATGTTTGTGTGTGTGTGTCTGGCTTCTTTCACCCAGAGCAATGTTTCTGAAATTCACCCATGGATCTATATCCGTAAGTCACTCCACTTGTTTACCAGTCATTGACACACCCGAATTGTTTCCAGCTTTTGGCTACACTGAGTAAATCTATAAACAATTTTTACAAATACTTCTGTGGCCGTATGTTTTCATTTCTTTTGGACAAGCAGCTGGTAGTGAAATTGTTGGGTTGCAAGACTGATGTAAGTTTCATTTTTTTAAGCCTACTGCTAAACAAGTCCCGTATTCTTGCTGTGTTATGTGATGATACTACGTTTTGGTCTTAATTTGCATTTGCCTGATGACTAATGATGTTGAGTAGTTTTTCAGGTGCTTTGCGGCGATTTGTAGACCTTTATTGTGTCTGCTCAAGCATTTGGCCTATTTGCGCTGGGTTCTCTGTCTTACTGAGTTGGTCCCAACAGCGTCTCACTGTCCTCTTAATGTCTGTAGCATCTCTAGTAATGTCCTCGGTTCCACTTCCTATATTAAGTTTCTAGTTTTCTCTCTTTTTGATGATCTGTATTGCTAGTGGTTTCAAATTTTATTAATTTTTTTCAAAGCATCAACTTTTGGCTTTGCTGATTATCTGTACGTGTTGTCTGCCGTTGATTCCCTTTTTCACTTTATTACATCGTTCCTCCTACTTATTTGGCATTTGGTGAGTTCGTCACTTTCTAGTTTCGTAAGGCAGAAATAGGAGACGTTTATTTTGTAACTTTCTTCTTTTTTGAGTAAAGGCATTTAAAGCTATACATTTCCCTATAAGATAGCTTTGCATTGCTTTCATTTTTTTATGTATCATACTTTGTCATTCAGTTCAAAGTATTTTCTAACTTCCTTTTGGATTTTTCTTTTACCCATGGCTTAGTTAACATTTTTTAATGTTTATTTATTTTTGAGGGGGGGAGGGGCAGGGAGAGGGAGAGGGAGACAGAGGATCCGAAGCAGATTCCGCCCTGTTAGCACAGAGCCCGACACAGGGCTCGATCTCAAGCACTGTGAGATCATAACCTAAGGCAAAGTCATACGCTCAACTGACCCAGCCACCCAGGCACCCCACCCATGACTTTTTAAAATGTGTGATATTCGGGGCGCCTGGGTGGCTCAGTCGGTTGGGCTTCCGACTTCGGCCCAGGTCATGATCTCGTGGTCCGTGAGTTTGAGCCCTGCGTCAGGCTCTGTGCTGACAGCTCGGAGCCTGGAGCCTGCTTTGGATTCTGTGTCTCCCTCTCTCTCTGCCCCTCCCCTGTTCATGCTCTGTCTCTCTCTCTGTCTCGAAAATAAATAAAAATATTTAAAAAAATAAATAAATAAAATAAAATAAAATGTGTGATATTTGATTTCCAAATTTGGGGAGATGGTCTATTTATATTCTTGATGTTGATTTCATACCGGATATTTTTGCAGTCAGATAACATACTCTTTTTGACTTTGATCCTTAGAAACGTATTTAAACTTATATCATGGCTGAGCCTAGAGCCTACTTGGTGAACATTCCAGGTACCCTTGAGGAGAATGTGTTTTCTGCTATTTGGTTAGTGTAGCGTTCTGTAAATTTATATCAGGTCAAATTGACGGACAGTGTTGTTCAAGTCTATAGTCTGAATTTTTGTCTGCACATCCTGTCACTGCCTTAGAGGTGGGTATTGAAACCCCCTACCGTGACTGGGCATTTACCCCCCTCTCCTTTTATTAGGAAGTGTAAACATAGAGGAACTCATATTTTTTATAAATTGGGTCATATTTTTTATATTACACCATCTTTCTTAGCCTCAGCATTTGCGATATGTCTGTCTACTTCCCATCTTCTTTGTGTCTTTCTCTTTAAAGTGTGTTTCTGGTATGTATATAAGTGAGACTTGCCTTCCAAGTCTCCAGATTCCACCTTTCATTTAGAGTTTTTACACCATTTGTGTTTAAATCACAATTCTTGACATGTTTGCATTTAAATCTTCCATTTTGGCACTTGGTTTCTATTTGTGCAATATTCTCGGCATGCCCCTGTCCCTCTTTTCTAGCATTTTTGGGGGGAATCGAATATTTTTTTCGTGTTACATTGCTTGTATTGTTTTTAGCACTCTCCCAAGATTACCATATGCATCATTATCTTTGCTCTTTGGAATATATATTCTATTACTTCGCAAACAAGGTAAGAAATTTGCAGCATTATTCTTCCAACTATCCCATTCACAACCTTTAGCATCGTTTTCTCATGTTTTTTTTTTTTCTGTACGTGCTATGAAACCCCCTTGTGACTTTATTATCAATTTTACTATGAACAGTCAGTAGTCTTCAATGTGATGTCTACATAAACACACACGTACTATTTTCTTAATTTCGTTCAATTCAACTTAGTTAACATACAGTGTAGTATTGCGTTAAGTATTGCTTTCACGCGCTTCTTCTGCTCATTTCTCTCTTTTTTCTCCTCTGGGGGCTCTGATTACTCATAGATCAGATGCTTTGCTGTTGTCTCACAGATACCACTCTGTTCTAGTTTTGGTTTGGTTTTGTTTTTTGACTCTTTTATTTCATTCTGTTTCTTTTTAGATGCTTTCTATTCATGCGTATGCAAGTCACAAATTCCATTCTGGGCTCTATCCAGCTGACTGATAATCCGTCCAAACAAATGCATCGTCTTTGGTATTCCACATTTCCTTCCTAGCTTTTCCAGTTTTCTCCGTTCGTGGTTTTCCATCTTGGTGCCGAAGTTCTTTGTCCACGCGTGCGTGGTATTCACCTTTTCCGCTAGAGCTTTGAAAATATTGGGGCGCCTGGGTGGCGCAGTCGGTTGAGCGTCCGACTTCAGCCAGGTCACGATCTCGCGGTCCGTGAGTTCGAGCCCCGCGTCAGGCTCTGGGCCGATGGCTCGGAGCCTGGAGCCTGTTTCCGATTCTGTGTCTCCCTCTCTCTCTGCCCCTCCCCCGTTCATGCTCTGTCTCTCTCTGTCCCAAAAATAAAAAATTAAAAAAAAAAAAAAAAAAAAGTAGAAAAAAAAAAAAAAAGAAAATATTTATCAGAATCATTTTAGAGGCTCCATTTGATAATTCCCTCACCTAGGCCATCGCTGGAATTGGTTCTGTTGACTCTTTTATCTCCGAGGAATGTTTTCTCTTTTTGTCCTTTTTTGTAAGTCTTTTGTTTGTTTATAGAACTCCTGTTTGAATAAAAGTCACACCGTATAAAAGAACAGAAACTGAGGTAAATTATATTAATATCCCAAAATGGGAATACCTTTTCTTCTATGAGGCCACGAGTACTTTGTTTGGGGGTCAATCTATTATTAGACTGATCTGGAGCTCTGCTTCGTTGTTGCTTTAGTTATGTTTAATCCACGACAGGCTTCACTTTAAGAGCAGGATCATGCCTTTCCCTTTCACGGGGCTTTCAATCTGAGGGGATCATTTGTCTCTGTTCTCCTTCCTTAACCCCATCCTTGTATGGGTGTGGAACCTCCTGGAACCCTGGAGGGAGGGGGTGTTCTGTCCTTAATCTGTTGCCCATCACAGCAGTAGAGGGCCACTGGGTGCTAGCTGGCGTTCTCAGCACATTCGGCACGTGGGGTTCCTCTCAGTTATGATCTGTGCCCTCCCCGCACTGTGCCCCGCAGCCTCCCTGCCCACCTCCAATGGCAGGTGACCACTCCTACTCATCGCACAGCCCAGAGCGGGAAAGGAGCTCTAATTCATGCTTTCTGAGCTTTGCTTTACCATCCTGTCTTTGATTGTAGAAGTAATAGAGCTCACCAGAGTAGTAAAATATCCATCGTGCACGCAATACTGCAAAATTCCGTGCATGCTTCGCTAAGCCATAAGGACACGTGTGGCCTGCTTCAACAGTCTCTAATTAGGAGGTGAGAGTTTTTTCATGGTAAATTTTCAGTGAAACGTCTTTGAAGAGTCAAGGGGCTATGGCTCGAGGGATGGAGTACTTGGGAATGGGAGAAGAGAAAAACACGGTCTCTGTCTACCCACATTTAAATGCGAGATGAGAGATTGACTCCTCTCTGAAATTCTGAAGAACCTGGAGGTATAACCCAGAGCACCAAAACAGGAAAGCTGCAAAACTTGTGTCACCCTAGAGAGAAGTGTAAGCAATAAGCCATCACATGATGGATTATTGTTCATAAAAGGCTTGTATTTCATATAAATGTGTTCGTATTTTACTGAATATAAGGTTCCTCAACAGAGTATGAATTCACACATTTTTCTTCAGTTTTTGCTACATGCAGCTTTGGAAAGGATAATATAATATTAAAATACTGGGTGAGTAAAAGTTACTGTTTATAGTTAAAATATACATTTTCCCATCTGTCTTCATTTCCTGTGTGGTGGTATGACCTTGTTGAACTTGAGAGACTTTTTTTATACAAAATTAAAATGAGGAGTTGTATGCAAGTAATATCCAATGGCAAAAGCTTAAGAATCACAGAACTTGCCTATTTTCCCAATTCTTTGCTGTTCACCGTAATGCCTTCTGGAGCATTCTTTGTGGGCTGTACTTCCAAGCATCTAAAGACAAGGAGATATTCGTCATTGGCTTCATTTCACATCTTACTAGGTACATTTTCATAGTAGATCACCCCCCCCCCAAAAAAAAACCGTATTGGCCTCCCTGATAGCCTATGTATTTATAGGGTAACCAAGAAGAATTGTTCTCCCATAGAGCTAAATAGGGCGAATTTGCCCCACGGTTATTTCTTCCATGCGTCTCGTTGTGTTTCATCATGTAAAAAGCGATGTGATTATGGGCTCTAGTCAGAATGTTATTTTGTTCACTTAGGATTCATTCTCGGGAAGGTTGCGCAGATTTGAATTTCATATGAAAGCTTTCTTTATGTGCTTCAGTAACTCTTTCCCTTTACCTAAGAGAAAAATCTCCTCGTTGGAGGAATCTGCAGATCTCTCCAGTGCCTGTGGGACCTGCGCCAGCGGCAGGGGGCCTCACTGAAGGCTATTGCTTCCTGTCCCTCATTAACGACAGGGCTATACATCTTCCCCAGAGAGAACGTTGGTGTGGGAATTATCCAACTGCCCCACACATTTGACACTGAATAAAATTTGCCTTCCCCTCCCGCTAGAAAGCCTCCCAAGTTAAGAAACAAAACAAAGCGTGGATCTCGTCCTTGTGAAGAGGCAGCACAGTAGAGTGGACAGAACACAGATCGTGGAGACAGACGGTAGCCCTCCCTTGCCCTGTGAGGTTGGACAAAGTCCTTAGTCTTTCCGAACGTCACCGTGCCCGTTTGTAAAGCTTGAGGTAAGCAGAATACTTTCCTTGCAGGGTTGTCGTAAGAATTAGAGCTAAGGTTTGTTGATCGTCTGGCGCTTGGTAGGCCCTTAGCAAACACGAGTTATTATTATGGCAGCAGAATGAGCATAGTGTGAAAAGCAGGGACTCTGGAACCAGACTGCGTGGGTCCAAATCCCGCCTCTCGTGTGGACCAGTATAGTTTATTGTGTGTGTACGTACGCCAAGTACATGCTAAGCTCTTTATAAACATTAACTCATTTAGTTCTCACTATTACCGTAGGAGAGAGGTACCATGGTTATTTTCATCTTACGGTTGAGGAAACTAAGGAACAGAGAGGTTACTTGGCATTCTAAGGTCACACATCTCACATGCTATGGAATCAAGTTTTCCAGTTGCAGGGCCCATGCTGTTACCCACTCTGCCGCGCGGACCGCTGGCTTCCTGGGCCTTCTGACTCTTTCAGTTTGACAGAACAGCTGAATGCAGTGGACAAATGATTCTATGGCTGCGTGATAAACTCCCGTGACCATCGTTTTCTCGTTAGTTATGGATGAGTTAAATTCAAAGGGGTTTGGTGTGCGTAGGTCTCGTATTTTATAAATGAGGAAATAGAAGCCCAAAGTATAGATAGAGTTTTCCTAAAGTCCCAAGATTAGTTAGTAGGAGAACCAAGACTCAAACCTAGGATTCTTGTTGCCGTCATCCCATTAAGCCCAGACTCGTGTGTGTGTGTGTGTGTGTGTGTGTGTGTGTGTGTGTGTTTCAGTGAACTCGATCCCCAATGTGGGGCTCAAACTCATGGCCCCGAGATCAATAGCTGTGTGCTCCACTGACTGAGCCAGCCAGGGACCCCTCAGGCCTATAGTTTGAAAAGTGGAAATGACCATTTACCTTGGACACAACTAAATACTGTTTTATTAAGTTTATTTATTTTTGAGAGAGAGAGAGAGAGAGAGCACAAGCAGGGGAGGGGCAGAGAGAGAGAGAGGAAGGCACAGAATCCAAAGCAGGCTCCAGGCTCTGGGCTGTCAGCACAGAGCCGGGACGTGGGACTCGAACTCACGGACCCGTGAGATCGTGACCTGAGCCGAAGTCAGACGTTCAGCCGACTGAGCCACCCAGGCGCGCCCAAATACTGGTTCTAATTACTATGTGCAAACCCATAACAAAAGTTACCTTAATACAATGCCCAGTCTTTGCTTTTGGAAATGCAAAGTCATGCTCTGTCCATTACTAATAATATCAATAGTTTTGCAGGGAGGAGAAAAGGAGCTTCAAGCTTCCTGGGCGTGTAAAAGTAAATATCAGTGGAAATGTTTGCCAAATATCCCTAGTTAGGGAAGAAGCCATTATATTATCAATATTCTTTGCCCTAAATGGCATTTCCTCTGCTGCAGTCACAAACGCCATCCAAGCTGGCTCCTCTGAAGAGGTAAAGACTTGAAATTCCTAAGGTCTGGTGCTGGCAGTCTTAAAGCTGAGAAATCTCACAGTACAGCTTAGATAAGAACAAGGAAGACCCACATAAAGGAGCTCACCTTGACCTGTGTCAACGTCTTGTGCGCTGGTTGTTGGATTCAAAGAGCCGTATCTCCTGGTGAATGACCACATCGCGGGCTTCGCTAGTCTTCACCTGTCGCTTTGCTGTTAGCAGTGACAGAAGGTGGACACGACAGTGTCAGGACCATCCCCTGAAGTCAGGAAATTATAAAATCGGGACCAAAGAGTGAGCGGAAAACAGGTCTTATTTTCGACACATCTTTTCCACCCACGTCAGATTCCATTACTTACTATCCCATAGTTTAGGTTAAATGGAAAACTCTTTTCTGACCAGAAGGCCTCTGAGTCGATTTCCAGATCCAGGGGAGAAGCAAACCACACCACAAGGTTACAAAACATATTGAACCATTACTCACGAGTGCGAGAAACCAAAGCAAGACGTGATGGGCAAGACGAACGGAACTCACGCTATGTTTTAATAAACCTTACCGCTTTTGGAATGAGTTTGGGTTTACAGAAAAGCTGCAAAGGCAGTACAGGGAGTTCTCCTATATCCTTCATCCAGTTTTCTGTCATGTCAACATCTTATTACTGTCCAACCCTGGACTTTATTCGGATTTCACCCGTTTTTCCACTAATACTCTTGTTACCTTCCAGGGTCCCGTCCAGGATATCCTATCTTACTCTCCTCTGGTCTGTGACAGTCTCGTGGTGCCTTAGTTTTTAGCTCGGACTGTTTTGACAGTAGCTCTGCGTAGCTCATGTGTCCCAAAGACGAGACCACTGACCGTTCTAGCAACTCACCTAGTTTACAAATTCTGGTCTGAATTTGGAAGGACCGTACTTACCAAGTGCTGCCTTAAAACGCTTGATGGGTTGAGGGTCCGACTCTTGGTTTGGGCTCAGGTCATGATCTCATGGTGCGTGGGATTGAGCCCCGCATTGGGGTCTGCTCTGCGCTGGCAGCATGAAGCCTGCTTAGGATTCTCTCTGTCTCTCTCTTTCTCTCTCCCTCCCCTGCTCATGCACACACGTTCTCTCTCTCTCTCTCTCTCTCTCTCAAAATAAATGAACATTTAAAAAAAACATTATGACCAACCCCAGCCCCTAGAACCCTGTAAGTGCTCTTTGCCAACTTTCCTCGTGCTCTTTGCCAACTTTCCTCGTTTGAGCCACCGCTGAGACTCTATCAAGGGGGTGCTTTCTCTTTTTTGAAGTTTATTTATTTACTTTGAGAGAAAAGAGAGAGTGGGAGTGGGGGAGGGGCAGAGAAAGACGGAGAGAGAAAATCCCAAGTAGGCTCCATGCTGTCAGTGCAGAGCCCAATGTGGGACTTGATCTCATGAACCATGAGATCATGACCTGAGCCGAAATCAAGAGTCGGACACTTAGACTGAGCCAAGGGCGTAGTTTCTTTTTCTAAGCATGTTTCACACACTCAGCTTTTAATGAGCAACATGTTTCTCTGATGGTCTTTGTGTTGAGTCTTTGACCGAGGGGTCCATAATGATTCAAATCATTCGCTTTATCCGAGAATCTCTTCTGTAACGTCCAATAAGTGTTTACCAGGTCGTTGTGAACCCCACAGCCCCTATATGAACACTTCTGATCACAGGGCACTGATTATCTCCCAAGATAATCCATCCTATCCATTTCTGGACAGCCCCTATTGTTAGCAATGGCTTCGTCAAACTGAGCCTTAATCCGTTTCCTTGCAGCTTGTCTTTATCAGCCCTGTTTCTGTCTTCTAGACAATCAAGATATTGGATGGGAAGTAAGGTCCAGCTACGGCCCCACTCCAGTGGTGTGGAAAGAGTCAGACACACTTGGGAGGTCCAGCTTTGTTGGGACAGTATCCCTTGATGTGTCTCAATTTGAGCCTGTGACTCACCCTCTCTTCTCCTGGCCTCCTAGGATTATTGTGAAAACAAGATGAAATAACACCTCCGAAAGTACCTGGCACCCTTCCAGGCGCAGAGAAGCCTCTTCATAAATGATAGTTGGTTGGAGTGCTCAACTCCTGAATACCCGGAACGAACCGTTCCATTTGTGTTGCTTTGTATCATCCTATTCTTTCCTCTTCCTCCCAGCAGTGCATTCTAACTTCCCTTGCTCATTAGCTAATTTCCCAAAAGATATAATTTTATTTTTCTGTTGACCTTTTCTTCCCCCCCCCCTCAAGGTTTAATTAAGCTGTTACTGAACAGAACTGAAGTGTTAAATAACCTGAGAGGATCAGTTCCCAGCCTTCACGAATCCCATACATCGCCAACACATGAGATTAGTCATGGTAGTGGATGGGAGGGATTAGCAAGTACCCTCGCTAATGGACAGAATGTGCGAACTAGTCCCCAGCTCGTGGCATTGATCAAAATCTCTATGGCAACACCAGACCTAGCTATCTACTCGTGGAGAAATGATTTGAAAGTTGCAAAGTATGATAGAAATCATTGCAATGAGCATCGGGGAGGGGGGGAGAACTAAGAAGTATTCCCTTCTTGAAGAAATTCATGGAACTTTCTCTAAGTTTAGTAGTATCTTTACTTTCCCCGAGCCTCTATCGCTGGAATGCTAATTGGCAATGATCTAAACAGCAAAAAAGCAACCATGAGTATAGAAGACCAGAAATGATCCACAAAATATATAATCCATGTATTTGACGAAACAACTATAAATTTGGGATTGTTTGCATGTTTGTGCATAGCAGAATTCTCTAGATTAGTGTCCCAGTTCCACCACTCATTAGCTGTGTGACCTTAGGCAAACTATTAACCTCAGTATACCTCATTGTCCTCCTCTATAACCTGGGGATAATAATAGTCCCTATCTCATAGGTTTGTCGTAAGAATTGGATGAGTTAATATATGTAAAGTGTTTAAAACAGCGCCTGGCCCAGAGTAAATGCTCAAACCATGTTGGTTGTTATTATTCTCACTCTCTCATCATGGTTATTATTCCTGCTAGTTGGTCATGATTCTGCAATAGAGACTATCTTTCAATTTTATATCTTGTGAAGAAAATACAGGGCGAGAAAGGTTATATTTTCCATTTTCTAATTTTGTTTGTGCTGGGAAAGAGTCTTGGAAATGTCAGCAGTGGAGAGGCTTCACAGGCATTATCATTTTCAATTTCAGTAAAACACTTAGGAAAATGGTATCTGTGATTCTGGTTGAGGCACAGGCTCCCCAGTAAAGCCACATTATTATTTAAACTCTCATCAAAAAATCTAGGAGCAGGTGGATGTCTATAAAACATGATGCGATCAAAATGGAATTCGCTTACCTCGGAAACCGAGTCACCTCTTGATCTAATTAATATTTTTTATGTATATACGTGGCTCTGAAAAACAAACCCAGGCCCCTGAACCTTCACGGACCAATTTTCTTTGTGGTCTCAGCTCATTTCACCTTGCCTCTGTCTGTTGCTTGATGTAGGTTTCCAGTCCAGGCAAAATAATTGCAGCAATTCAAGTTTGGTTTTAATTTTCGGTGCTGACATTTGATGGGAGAGTATTCCGATCGATACTAGGCCACTTGCTTTGTGAAGTCAAAATAGTTGCTGCTTTTTTTTTTTTTTAATGCCAACAAAACTCCTGCCAATCACCACCCAGTGGTTCAAAAGCTCCTGGAGGCAGCCTAATGAGACCTTGGGCTTGAAACCCTGCTGGCCTTCTCTAGTGTCTGACTCTTCTCTCTTCAGGCCGATGCCCTCTTCCTTGCTTTCCAACCTTATTTTCCTGTACACCTTTTTGTAAGCAGCCACAATCCTTCTTTGGAACGAGGTAGGGGATAAACTGATCGGTACAGAAATTCGCCGTGTGATGGGAGGCAAACCATGAGCTGTTGGTGAGATCTGCAAATCACAGAAGACAATGGCCATGAGAGGGTCCTGTCAAACCTTAAAGTGCTGTAGACCTCTAAGGAATTATTTTACTGACGAAACTAGGGGCCAATCTAATGACTAACCTGATGCAACTTTCCCTTTCTCCAGGATGCAGTAGGTCCCCCTGCTTCTAGTTCAGTGACCCAACTATTTGGTTCTGTTTGTAACTAAAACATGGCCGCACTCGACCATGAGTTGTACATGAACCTGCTCTTGTCAAAATAGACTTGGCCTGCATGTCTTTGCTCCAGGTGCCTACGATCTGCTTTCTAACCAGAGAAGGACGAGTTGGCCAACTCGTTTATCCACGAAGCCGTCATTTATTGAGTCCCTCCTCTGTCTGCACATGAGGACACAAAGATGAAGTCCCAGTCCCTGCCTCGGGGAGCTTACGTTTGGTTTGCGTGACAGACAAGCAGACAGAAATAGATCTCATCGGCACCACAGTAGCTATCTACATAGGATGCTGTGGAACAGAGAAGTGGAAAGTGTCTTTACTCGGGGATGGTTGGGGAAGATTTCCCAGAGGAGATGATGCCACACATAGATCTTAAAGAGTTTGCCGAGCAAGAGGGAACAGAATTTTGACAGGTACGGTAGTTGGAGCGGCTAAAGGGCTGGATGGGGGTGCTTGGGGAAAGGTAAGTACTTTGGCGCGTCTGAAATACGGTGTGTCTGAGGCAGGATGTAAGGGTGACAGGGAAGTCCGGGGCCGGGTAACGGAGGGCTTGTAAGTGGAGGGCCACTGAGACTTGTGAACAGGTCCTGGCAGGATCAGACTTGTCCGTTAGAATCGTCGCAGCGAGCACAGCAGTTTGATCACAGGCCACAGAGGAGGCTGTGGTAAAATTCAGGCAAGAAAG
Organism: Panthera uncia; assembly: GCF_023721935.1. Lineage (NCBI taxonomy): Eukaryota > Metazoa > Chordata > Mammalia > Carnivora > Felidae > Panthera > Panthera uncia. The sequence goes on along the minus strand of NC_064817.1, from coordinate 109,521,856 downwards.
GAAATGGGCCTAGGTGAAAGTTTTAACAATAGGGATTAAGAAAACGCCATAGGAAGGTACTTGGTTACTCTTTGGAAGTACCTGCGGTACTTGGTTACTCTTTGGAAGTGAGGTTGGGAAAGGAAGAATTCAGGCTAACACCCAAGTCTCTGGCTCGGGTGAGACGGTGAATGAATCCAGAAAGGGGTAGGATGTAAGCAACAAACTTAATGGCCACATAGAATAAGAGAGGAGGAATCCGTTTTGCGAGATGAGGTCTGTTTAGGACTGGCTCAGGATTCTGAGGTCCTGGGTGCCACTGGGGTGGAACTATCCATATATGGAGCTCAGAGGAGCTGTCCGAGCCCGTGAAAGGGTCGGGAAAGAAAAAGCTTCCTCAACCCTCCTAGGGTCCCTGGCTGGCTCTGAAAATTAGACAAAAGACAAATTAACAAGAAAGAACATGCAGAATCATTTCATGAAAAGTGTTACATAACTGCCTTCAAAATGAAATGAGGGCCCAAGGAAACAATTAGACCCGAGTTATCTTCGCACTGGGTTTGATGAAGAAAGGGCTGTCGTGTAGACGTATGATAGGCCAAGGAGTATAAGGTAAGTGTGGGAAACCAGGGGAAGCTTAGCAAGGCCTGTCAGGATTCTTCTTGGTGTCCCTTTGTCTTCGGAGATACGATGCTTTTTTCCTGGGGGGGTACGAGGAGGTCGCTGCTCCCATGAAGGGTTCATAGCCTGTTTCAGGGGAGAAAGGAAGAGGAAAGGTCACCTTTCTGCTTCGGCCTTTTTCTCGAACTCCTTTAGTTTCAAATATTCATTATGCCCAAGGGCCATATTTTGGGGTCGCATGGCCTGAACCCCGTCAAAAGCAGTGGAGATTTTTAGAATTGTTAGAGTAGAAAAGGTAGTCATTTCCTGCACTATTCATCCCCTTTTAGAGGCCTTTCCCAACCTCCCTATCTCAAGTAGCTTCTTCCGTGTTACTCTTTTTTTTTAAATGTTTATTTATTTATTTTGAGAGAGAGAGATTGGGGAAGGGGCAGAGAGAGGGAGAGAGAGAATCCCAAGCAGGCTCCGCACTGCCAGAACAGAGCCCGATGTGGGGCTTGATCCCACGAACAGTGAGATCACAACCTGAGCTGAGAAATCAAAAGTTGGACGCTTCACCAACTGAGTGACCCAGGTGCCCCTTCCATATTGCTCTTGAGTAGCATTCTGTCCTTTTGTTTTATAGCAGTGATCACAATTTATGAGCCCATATTTATGTGTCAGTGTTTACTATCTGACTCTTCCTTAAACTGTAATTTCCACGTGAGCAGGATCATATCTGCCTTGTTCCCTGCTGAATACCTACAACTCAGTCTGGCACAGAGCAAATGATCAAAGAACATTTGTTGAATGGATGAATGAGGAGTCAATACCTACAAAAGGAAGAATAAGGGAGAAAATGAGAGGGCAAAGGGCAGAATCCTAAGAAGCTCAAATGGTCAGTAAGACGAAAAGAAGACCAAGAGAAGGTGCGGTCAAATATGGGTAGGAAGAAAATCAGAACATACTCTGGGAGAAGTCTATGGAAAAGTGTCAAGAAGATAATGGTCAATAGTGTCAAATGCTGGGGCGCCTGGGTGGCTCAGTCAGTAAAGCCTCCGACTTCGGCTCAGGTCATGATCTCACTGCTTGTGAGTTCGAGCCCCGTGTTGGGCTCTGTGCTGATGGCTCATAGCCTGGAGCCTGCTTCCGATTCTGTGTCCTGCTCTTGCTCTGCCCCTCCCCTGCTCGTGCTCTGTCTGTCTGTCTCTCTCTCTGAAGAATACATGAAACATTAAAAAAATAGATTTAAAAAATTTTTTTAAATTGTCAAATGCTACTGAAAGGTTGTGTAATGACTGAGAAGGAATCACTTAATGTGACAATAAGGTTATTGATCATCTCAGTAAAAGCAATTTCCGTGTCATAGTGGAAGTAGGTTGAATAGGGACTTCTAGTCACTATGTTGAACTAAGGTACGGCAGAAACCACTATCCTTCCGTAAAAACATAGACATAGTGGATAAAATATTACCTTAAGTCGGACAATACACGCAAAGAAAACAAAAGCCAAAGAGGGAAATTTTCAGGTGATAGAGACGAAGCGCCTATTTAAAGCCAAAGCACAGTGCCACAGTTGGAACTACATAGCCCTCAAGAATATCAGAACCGGGGCGCCTGGGTGGCTGAGTCGGTTGAGCGTCCAGTTCTTGATTTTGGCTCAAGTCGTGATCTCGGGGTCATGAGATCGAGCCCCATGTCAGACTCTGGGCTGGGTTTGGAGCCTGCTTGGGATTCTCTCTCTGCCCCTCCACCCTCCACTCATCCCTCCCCCCCTAGCATCCCAGATATAAGCACAGTGTTCATTCCTGGCCTAGAGCGCACCTGGAACCCCACATCTTAACTTGTGCTAAGAAGCTGGGAAATTAAAATGAAAAACTGACCTGCCTCCGGTGGGATGCCCGAGTGCTGGCAGAGAAAGAACATGGAACTATAGACATAGATAACTCTACTATCCAGTGTTCAAGTAGCACTTCTACAGAAGACAACTGTTAATGCTAAAGGTGAGCCCACAGTCAAGTTTACAGAGCAACAAGAGAAATAATCCACTGCAGGGGGAGTCAGCAGTGACAATCAACGTGGTAATCCACGTTCCAGAAAAGTAGTATCAGAAGGCAACATCAAAGAGACCTGCAAAACGTTCAGTAAGATAAAGGAAGAGATAGAGTCCATAAGGCACGAACAACACGTTGCAAAAAGAATAGCAGACCTATGAGAAAAGACGAAACAGAAATTGTAAAAATTATATATATGTATATATACACACATATATGTATATAATTGTTTTCAACTAGTAACTTCTATTTTTCTTGTTTTTTTAATTTTTATATAAATTCTAGTCAGTTAACAGTGCAATATTGGTTTCAGGAGCAAAATTCGGCGATTCGTCGCTTACATGCGACACCGAGTGCCCCTCATAACAAGTGCCCTCCTTAATACCCGTCACCCATCTAGCCCATGCCCCACCCACCTCCCTCCATCAACCCTCAGTTTGTTCTCTATCATGGTTTGTTTCCCTCTCTCTTTTTTCCCCCCTCCCATGTGTTCATCTGTTTTCTTTCCTAAATTCCACATAGGAGTGAAATCATATAGTATTTGTCTTTCTCTATCTGACTTACTTTGCTTAGCATAACACATTCTAGCTCCATCCGTGTTGTTGCAAATGGCAAGATTTCATTCTTTTTGATGGTTGAGTAATATTCCATTCCTATATATATATATATATATACACATAAACACTATATATACACACTATATATATATATATATATATATATATATATACACTATATATATATATTTATGGCAGCACTATCAATAATAGCCAAACTATGGAGAGAGCCCAAATGTCCATCAATTGATGAATGGATAAAGA